>NC_083314.1:101828724-102146743 GCF_963455315.2 Globicephala melas
TACCCTTGATCCATGAATGGATCACCTGAGAGGGCCCTGCCTACGTGGTTACAGTGTGCTTTCTCCATTTACCAATTTCCAGTCAATTAATTATTTGGCACTAAGGAGATCCCCAAATTTCTTTCACAGGAAATGTGGAAGAATATTAGCATGTTTTTGCTGCCTTTCACTTTATAACACATTAAAGGTATTTTTTAAGAAAAATGTCTTTATAAAATGTCTTTCTAACCATTGTTAAGACTGGCATTTGACTTTGTCCACAATTAAAATATAAATTTCAACAAATTAAAGCCTTTTTCTGGATTGTTTTATTTTTTCCTTTTGTTGAATTTCTAATGTCTAGGACAGCTGCCAAGTTCATGGCAATAACTAGTTGTTGAATGAGTGACTGAATCTCTGACAATCAAATAAAGAAGGAACATGATGCTGTGGCAATGCACTTCTGCGTTAGAGGTTGAATACAGAAAATCTGGGTTCCAGTTCTCATTCTTCCACTAAGTAGGCAGTGACATGGAGAATTCTGAATTACTTCTTAGGACGTCAATTTATCCATCAGTAAATAAAAGGATTAGACTAGATAATTTCAAAAAGCCCTTCAAATCTAAAAATCTGAGAGTGTTTTGGTACAAATTCACGCAGACAAGCAAGTTTCATTACATAACATAATAGTTCCAAACTGATATTGATACTAATGGTTTTAATGAGAGGTTGGGAGAGAAAATTCCCAGCTTGACATTAACAATCATATTCAACTAAATTAAACCTTTGGAAAAATCACAGATCCCCAACATGACAGGAGGCCATGTGGCCAAATAATCTGCACACAAATGACTGAGAAAGATGAGACACATGGGCTGCAGTCCAATCAGTGACTTAAGGCAGTTCATCTGGCTTTTTCTGATACTTTTGAGCCCTACTGAAAATGAAGTAACCCTAAGACCATTTTATGAAGCACATTCTGTACCTGAGCTAACTTTACAACACAGAGTGAATCAGTTCTACACAATACACTTCAGTGCATTTTAAGTGTGTCTTAAAATGTGGGTGCCAGTCTAAAATCTCTTGCCAATTAGTTTTATATATTTTTTGTCATTAAAGTGGCCACTCCAGAGATTTGTTTTGATATTTTTACTGTAACCATTCACAGAACAAAGAAGAAAGATATGAATGGAGATGAAAAGCACCAAAACCTTGTGAGTGTTAAACTCCTTCATGAACAAAAACTAGCAGAAATGTAATGTGGAATGACTTACCTGGCGTGGGGTAAGATCGGTCTTGTGGGGGGTGAAGAAGACTAAAATTGTACTCAGGCCTTTCAGATATCTTTTTAACTGCTTTAACTGCTTTTCAAGTAAAGCTGATGTAGCTTATTTAGTCTTTTGTGAATTTTATGTCATTTAATTCACCACTGAAAACAGCACAATTTCTACATTTGCATCCTTTTAAGTATAAAAAGGTATTCACAATTAAGCTGAAAGAAAGCTTACTCACTGAGATATATGGACTATGAGCTGTTAATGATTTACTGTTTAGCATTTTGAGAAAAACCAAGGCCCTTTCTGTGTTTGGACAGTGTGGTTAAGTAGAATGGACAGAGGAGCTGGAATCAGAAAATCTCATTTCCAGGCCTGGCTGTGCACCTTGCCAGGGAAGCTAAGTCGATTCATTCTCTCAGTTTTTTCAACTGGGAAACAGGAATAGGGAATTGATGACTAGAATTTTTTGCAACAAATACTCCCATTTTATCTAATATTTTCTTTCCAGAAAAGATTACCTTTTCTCTTTTTTTTTAATGAAAGATAAAACTCAGACTTAAACTATTAGTTTATTGCCACCTTGAATTCAATACAATAAGCATCATTTCTCAAGATATCTCTCCCACTGCCTACTTTTCAGATCCTTACTTTATGATGACCACCTGTTGTCTCCTTAGTCAAATAAATAAACCTTTCTAAGATTTACTTTCCTGATCTGTAAAATGAGAAACTATAATAGTACCTTATCCATAAGACTGTAGTGAGAATTAAATGAGATAATGAAGGTAAAGGCTGAAACTTAGCACCTGGTAGTGAGCAGACACTCAATACATGTTAGTTCTTATTATTATAATTGTTATTGTTATCTTCTGGAGTTCTAATCCTCTGTGACCCGCTCAGATCTCCCAGACTGTTGGATATAAAAGAGAGGTGCCGGATCCCACTCCAAATCAGCCTTACTCCCTTTCCTATTAGCAGATCAAATATGCTGTCATCCATCTGAAAATACCAAATAAAAAGACACACCATTTTAAAAGATACTCTTCTAGATCTGGCCTACTATAAACTAGTCTCAGGGATAGTCAAAATCCTTAATTCTCTTCCCCAAAGAGTGTGTGAAGAAAGTAGAAGCAAATAGTACTGATCTTTTCTTACTGGACCTATACTTATTATTTGCCTAAACTTATAAAACAAAATTTTTAAACCTTACTCCTTCTCCAAAGACAGTAAACATCCAGAGGCAACAGACACTACTGAAAGTCACAATAGTAAGACATTATGCCCATCTCTAACTCAAGGTTGCCTGAATAGAAAGAAACATTGTGATTTTTAATAACCTGTACCTAAGCACAGAAGAACTTGCCACTCAAAGCACATAGACTATTTCAAGGTTAAACTAATTTCAAAACACCATACAGAACTAAGTTATGAATTGTCTAGATAAACAAAACAATCCCTTCGCCAGTTCTCTGGTGAAGAATGGGAGCACTACACAGGAAAACCCCCCAAAAGGGCTGAATCTCTCTTCCTTCTCAGTAAGAGGATGAAAACTTTTCTGCCCATGCTAGGACTTGAGACTGAAAATAGGACTCACGTCCAGGTATGGGAGGGAGGATTAAACTAAAGGGAATCTTTCCTCGTCTTCCCTCCTCTTTCCAATACACAGAATTACTGGTGTTGCCTACAACCTGCAGTATCAGTAAACGTTTCCTCCAACAGCTAATGAAATGCTTCCAGAAACATGCACATAAGTAGCCCTCTTCCGGACTGGTAAGTGTGGGTTTGGATGAGGGTGTGTGTGTGTGTGTGTGTGTGTCTGTCTGTCTGTGTTTGATCTTTATGTTTGCAAAACGTGCTTTCAAAAGCAGCCACGATTTATTTGGGGTGGGGTGAGTTGCCCCTTTGTCTCCCCCAGATCTCAGCCCAGAGGACCAGAGGAGGGTCAGAGAGGGGCATGGGAGAAGAGGCTGGACTCACACTTACCTTTAAGCAGCAGACGAGGTGAGAGTGGATTTTGGCGCTTTGTTTGTTTTGTTTTGTTTTCTGTTTCTTTTAACGCGTCCTCAGCGCCGGGGGCGCTGGAGGGTCGCTGCGGGGCTGGGCGGGGCGGGGCTGCGCGGCCGGGCGGCGGGAACCAGGAGCGGGTTGCCGCGCCTGCAGCGTCCGGCCAGCAGGGGGCCCCTTCGCTCTGCCTAAAGCCGCGCTGCCTCCTCGGCCGGCTCAGCCCGCGCTGCCCACGACCCCGGGAGCGCGGAGGATCTGGAGAGACGAGGAAGGCGAGGGCTTGACAGAGACCAAACGGGGTGAGCCACACAGTGGGTTTCCCCGAAAGCTCGCCTTCCTGGAGCTGCTTGACACTTGACAAACTCTGGAGGAATCGAGCGTTTTCAGAAACAGGGTCCGCGCCTCCGCTTTACTCTGGCTCCCAAGCGCCGCGGCGCCGTCTCGCTCCGGCCTCCGGCCCAGGTCGCCTTCGGCCGGGGGCAGCCTTCCCAGCGAGGGTGTGAGGGGGCGAGCCGACGTCGCTGGCCGAGACGCGGGAGGCCCGAGAGAGCGCGCGGTGGGGATACAGCGGGGGCGGCGACTCCCTGTGCCCTCGTCCCCGCGCGGACCGCACCTTGCGCTCCTGGGGCTGCAAAACGCAGGCCGCCTTAACCCAAAGAGGCAACGGTTTGTGTATCGTTGTCCGGTGTAACCACACCTTTGCTTTGGCTTCCTTTCCTCGAGCTGAGAGCCAAGGTGGAGGTGGAGTTTTCGCTCCCTTACTCTCCCCGAGGAGGCCCGGGTCCGAGACCGCGCTGGCGGGCCGCAGCTGCTGAAACTAGAGTGGATGTGGCTAAAGCGGTGCCCTCGTCCCACGCCGGGGCGTCCGGGGAAAGTGAGCCGAGCCGGGGCCCAGGGCGGCTGGGCTTCCTCCGCGTTGGCGCACTGGGCCTGGCGACCGGCGCGCTGCCCTTCGCCACACGAGAGTTGAGTCCCGGCCCGCCCGCGAGAACTGGCCTCCGGCGGTCTTCGGGACCCTCTCTCAAAACAGCGCGAGCACTGGGACCTGCCTTTAGCTCGTCTCGGTGGAGATAAGAAAGATACTCCTATCTTTTAAGGGGTCTCTCAGAACTACCTTGTTTAGATCTGCAGCAGTAGTGATGGCCTTGAATTTGTATAAAGTTACTGCCCGAGACACCCTCTCCCCAAATGCCCTCAAGCCACACTCCACCAAAACTCCCACCGCTCCCACTCCATTTGCATTTGAAAACCTCTGGAAAGAAGCACTTTCAGGATGAACACACACACACACACACACACACACACACACACACACACGGCCCGCCAACTGGAAACTGAGTTGAGTCATAGGACACAAATGAATAAGATTGCCTGGCCTTTAGCTTCTGAGGATAAGAATGTCCAATAACCCAGGATTCCGGCAATAACAACATTACAAGGTTTCTGGAACCCTGTTCGGATCCTTTAGAAACAATTAGAATAATAGTGATGATAGTAAGAGGAAGAGAATTGTGTTTTTCAGGGCACTTGCGGGCCATCTGTTGCGTCGTGTGTGGGGAGAACTAAAAATCATTGCCCTTGATTCAGACCCGCAGGTCAAATGACACCATCTCTCTTTTCTGGTCGCTAATTAAGAGCAACTCTGTCCATAGACGTTTGATAGACATTTGAATAAAAATAGTTGAAATTGTCTTGCTCAATAGCAGTGTGCATATATCTATATATATATATATATAAAATCATGTGTAATCATATCAAATATATGATATGTATTTTGAAAGAAAAATGTCCACTCAAAGACAGCTAGAAATGTCAGCTGCAGGCAACCAGTCACTCTTCTGGCTACAACAAGTTATGCAATTAATAGTCCAACAGCCTAGTCCAAATCCTCTCTTTGCTTGGATCAAGAGTGTTAATGAAATGTAGAAGCAAAGATCTTAATTTATAGATGTACTGTCCTTTTGAAATTTACCAAGCTTTAAAAATGTAATAAAACAAGGGTAGGTTTTCAGGTTTTGTTGTTTGGTTGGTTTTGTTTTTAGATTTGTTCAAAATATGACATAGTCATCCCCAGTGCCCATACCATGTTTTTATTCCAGAGGGTCTGGAAAAAGTATCAGTGAGTAGGGTAAAAAAATCCTCCAAGAAAGCCCTGAGTCTTGCCACTATCCTTATTTAAGTCTTTTGTGTGCATTTCAGAATAGCTGTTAAGATAGAATAATGCATTTCATGTTTCTAACTACTTCAACACAATGTGGAAATAGTACTTCTAACATTTGACTGGGTAAAATTCTTATTGATTGCTAATTTGACATTAAAATCAATGATATTTTGCATAATGATATCCCACTGTTCAATAAAATATGTATTTAAATAATAGGGAAATACCACTGCAGGGTTCTTTATGACTCAGTGTAAGTAGCTATATCATGACTTCGAAAATATAAAAGAATCTTCCCATAAGCCTTCTGAAATCATTCCCATAAACCTGCCCCACTTTCTAATACTGTTGAGAAGTTGACTTAATCTCTATTCTGTCAACACTAAATTTATTTCATTTTGGCGAGGTGCCTTGTTTGGAAAAGTTGATTGTAGGAGAGGAGGATAGGATGGCAGGAGCATGGACGTTGAAATAACATTTCATTTTATATTCAAGAAAAACATTGTAATTGTCCTCATCATATCAGTAGTAGGAAGACTCTGAAAGGGTTTGATTCGAATGCACTTCATTGAGTCTACCTAGAGCACACTGACATCAAGTAGTAAATTACCCAGAATAATTTCTTTATTGTTGAGAAATCATAATTCCAATTCTGTTGCATTTGTTTTTAAGTTTTGCTGGAGCTTGTGGGGAAAGGATATGAAAAGGTGAAGAAACAATATTGAGTGCAAAAAGGTACTTCCTGTGTGACAACAAAGTGGGTAATCTGCTCCACCCTGCAATTCTCAGAAGGAAAACTGAAATCTTCTATCTACAAATCTCATTTCATTTTTTTCTCAATTTACTAGCTATTTCTAAACAGTTTAAACTATGATGTAAACAAACTTAAAGTTAATAAATGGACTCTACTTAAGTATTGGGAGAGAATGAGTAACGTGACTACCATAAATTTACGAGGACTTGGCCAAATTCTGCCTGCACTTTCAGCCTAACCTGCAGGGGGCAATAGCTTGACACGAATGACAACAAAGGTTGCTGAGCTATTAGACTGGGATTTCTGACTATGACCCTGGAATGTTGTGTAGGTTGGAAAGAGTGCTTAATTAATGTATATTGAAACAAAAGATCAGGTAAATTGTTTGGTTTGTCTTCAAGATATATTTTGAGACTAATCTAATTCATAACTGTGAGGTTTTTTTTTTCCTTAAAGAGATGATCAAAGTTTCAGAAGACATATTCAGCTATCTCAAGAATTATCCTAAACACTAATTGTTTACTATGAATATATGTAATTTATATTCTCAAAGGCAGCCAAATCAAAATAAATACAGCTTTCAGCGTTCAAATGGATGACAAAATGAGAGGAAACGCGGCCTATTTGGACATAGATAATAAAAGAACATCACATATCTAGATAATAAATTCTGTATTCCTTTTTTAATTTTAAAAATACAAATGGGTAAGGGATGGTCACTCTATTGTTTGCACTATTTTCTTTCCACATATAAACCACTAATTTTAAAAACTGGTTTATATTTATATTTAAATATCATGATCAGCAATTAGTAAGTGATCTCTTTTATTGCCATAGTTTTTTTATTACAGGTAGAATTGAATTTATTGGCTATTGGTAATCTACAGTCTCCCTCCTCCTTCCTCCCCCTGACCCTGTATCTACACTCCCTCCCCTTCCCTATACCTCCCCCATCAGCTGATCAGGAAAGACTGGAAACAGTCCAAAAGGAATTTTGGCCAGAGGGAATAACTGTAGAATTAAAAAAGAAAACTCTCCCCATCTCCTCACTGCAATCACACTTAACGTTCATTATGTCAATTTTCAGTGATGCAAAATGTCTTGCCCAAGAGGCATCCTGATTTCAGGAAATCAAAAGGGTATCTGGCATTAAACAACATCCAGTCAATCCTGGTAGGATTAACTGGGCTGAGTTTCTATATACTGCACATGCTATAGATCTACTCTGATCACAGTAAGGAGAAAAATGATAATAGATTTTTTTTTTTTTTTTTTTTTTAGAATTGCTGCACAGGAGTGTTGTTTCTTTCGTGTGGCAGAATTTAATCTTGAAAAACTCTTTTAAAACATCTTTTTTTCCTCCACTGTGGTAAAGATATGGTGTCTATTTTTGCATTTCTTTAAGGAAGGAAGATGGGATTGCTTATACTGGGAAAGAAAATTTTATTCTCCAACACCCCCCCCCATTCTACTAAACCGTTTTAGTCGACATATGTTTGTTATCAGAGAGAGGTGCTGTGAACACACAGCCATTTTCTTAGCAGCTTTTTGACTGTATGTTACCATGGTCCCACAAGGCATTGGTCCTTTCCCATTGGGAAGTCATGAATAAGAGACTATGAAGCTTGCACGTCAGATCTTCCTCAATTAATCCACCATTAGCATGTTTGGGATCCACTACTGGATGGTTAACAGCAGCTTTTGTAACTGTACGCCGACCATACCCAATTATGCTCTGCTAAAAATGAACTCTTTGCAGACCAGCCCTCTCGGGTTGTCAGTGTTTTCCGTTTTCCTATTTTAACGTTTGTGTATAGTGGCAGGCGACAGATGGTGTAGATCAGATCGATTTGATTGCATTAGATGATTTTTTTTCCCTTCCCCACTCCTTTCTGGAAGCTCGCATCAGCTGAAGGCTACCGCCTGGGACTCCTCGGAAGCGTGAGCAAGCCGCCACCATGCGAAGGCACTGGGGCACAGCCAGCGCAAGGCACCGAGGTCCCTTCCTAGGGCTTGTTAACACTGTAACCCGGCACTCCGAGGGAAGCAGCTCCCACTGCCCAGAGCCTACCTCACTGCTCATCAGATGACTCTCTGGCTTCTACACACAGTTGGAGTTCCGCTTGAAACCTGGATTTAGAGGGTAAGCTCTTCAATCGAGATGGATTTGTGACAGTTACTTTGCTATACCGCAAGACAAATCTCAGCAAACGTAAAGGATGTAGGATGTGTGGAACAGGGAGACTATGTTTACATCGATAAATCTGTTTCTTTTTGTCTGAGAACGACAGTATTATTCAGTAAGATGTGTATAGTGTTTTTCCATTGATTGTAAGAGTCGACTATCACACTCCTCCCGATTTTTCCCCTCTCCTCGGTGTTTCCCCCTTTCTACTTCAGAGGGAAAGAGAGAGGGAGAGGGAGGGAGGCAAGGGGGAGGAGGGGAGAGAGACAGGCATTTCTGCTTTAGCTTAATTGGCTTATTTCCTCAAACCGATTGCTTTGTCGCGTTTCTTTATGTATATTTGGTCGCAAATTACCAAGCGTTTGACTGGGATGGGTGTTGGAGTGCGGGGGACAGGGTGGGAAAGTAGTGGGGACTGGCAGTCAGTCGCGGTGGCCTTGAGAGATCAAAAGGTGCTGAAAGCCCTTGCCCGCAAAACACACCTCTAGTTATTGGGGAGCTAGAGAAATGTAGATTCTAATAAACATGGCTTGCAGGAGTCGATGAACAAAGGTACTTAATGCAGACCTAAGCCTCCGTTGATATTGCTCCGCTAGCAGTATCTAAATATTCAAAAGCAAAGTGTAAGTTGATCAACAAACGCCCTGATGGTATTGGGCTTTTTTTCCCTTTTCCGTTTTTGTGTAGAGGGTGGAGAAGGGGGGGAGGGTGGATGGGTGGGGGAAATCCGACAGCTTAAGGAGGCTTGAATTGAATATGCACCCAGCGGCAGTGGTCTCGTAGGAAATGGTGTTCTCGTAAGTCAGGCTGCCCCGCGGAAGCACGAGAGAGCTTTGGTTAGAGCTCAGAGAGTCAGTTCTGCTGCGAGTGCTGCCGGCAATCGGCCCGGGCTGAGCTGTCCACTCGTCCAGGTGCTGAAGCTGGGAGAACATTTAGGTAGGTAGGGAAAGGGCTGGCACTGACTACTTGGATAAAAAGAAAGCATATTGACTGCGTTGTTCTAGTTTCTTAAAGCGTGTGAGTCTGTGGGTCAGTGTGTGTGTGTGTGTGTGTGTGTGTGTGTGTGTGTGTGTGTGTGTGTGTGTGCTTTATTCCAATTGTGAGGAAGCAAAACTAAAGGAGATTACTCAGAAAGCATTGAAAAGCTGTGTGGGTATTTATGCTGTGATTCTGATATGCCATGTATTGTTGTGTATGTATGTATGTATGTATATGCATATATGTATGTATGTGTGTTTGTGTGTGTGGTGTATATATGCCTTGATAATCCTTTTTAATTCAAAAGGAATGTTCTATTTACTAAATCAAAATCTGTCTCTAAAATGTGTTTCTTATTTTCCTTTTAATGTTAGTTGATTTTAAATGGAAGAGTTCAGGAACAAATGTACACTTTGCTCACAGACTATTGCATTACTTTCCCTAAGGGCTTTTGTTTCTAGGAGTTCAAGCTGAAGAGAACCTGTCAGCTTTCTGTGTGAGTGTGTGTGTGTGTGTGTGTGTGTGTGTGTTTGGTTGTAGCATCCCCAGAGAAAAGCTTCACTTTATAGCTATGTTAGGTAATGGCAGAGAATAGCACTTATTAATTTGTTTAATTGGCATCTGTCTTTTTGTGAAAGGTGTACTTAAAAGTCATCTGAAAATACTGTAAAATAGGCTACAAATTGGGCAATGCTTCTTTTCTTTTGAGTTATTTTAGGCATCAGGCATTATATACTAAACAGCTGTTCATAAAACCTAGAATTCATGTTGATTTTTCTATTTGTAAGTAACATGTCAGGAAAATGATGAGTTGGTGTGTTGGAGAAGTCATATATTTAAAAAATAACAGTAATAAGAGAAAGCACGACCTAAATGCCTTAAATTGCAACCAGGTCAGTTAGAGATGAGTTGTGGTAGTGGGAGAGATTCTGTTATATAATTATCCCTTGATGAAGAGCTATTTGCACTTACATAATTTGAGGAATCATAACGTCTATTGCCATGTTTCCATATACCCCTCCCTATTCCACTCACATGGATGTACTTCCATGTATTTGAGAGTAAAGGGAAAAGCAAATTGAGAACTTTCTAATGGAACCACAACATGTCTTGGGTAGTGACGTTGCACTTGTTCATTTTATTTAGTGAACAATAAACCCCTATTATCAGAATATTCACTGCAGGATCTTAAGACAAAGCTTTTCCAGTAAGAGCCATATTGATCATCAAAGAATCACAGAGATTCTCTCTCTGGAAACCAAAATTACAGTCAATTTGCAAATGAGTTTATACTGTTTTTTTTTTTTCTTAAATTTTTTTTTATGAAGACAGATCTTCAAAGGTTTTTTCTGTAGAGGTGTTCACAACAACTGCACAGCAATGTATTTATACTGTATATTAAAAATGTGGGCTATGGAATTACACATCGTGGTACTACAAAACAGTGCCTAAATCATGGAAACTCTACCAGCTTGCCAATTCAGTGAGTTCTGATACTATGGAAAATGAGTTTAATTATTTTGTGCTTTGAAGCTTTTTTTTTCCCTTTAAAAATCATTATGTTGTATAGCTCTAAGGCCTTCAAAGGAGAGATGCCTATTTTTGTAGATCTATAAGTATTTGATTTCAAGTAGTAAATTGAATGAGTGTTTATTTTCTGTGATCTTGGGCTTGAGAAAATGCATTTCCAAAACACACTGCTGAAAATTTCACCCATGCATGACCCTATCTTTATTTGAGCCTCACTTCTTCTTAAAGCCGTCTAGGCAAATACATTTGTAATATTTGTGTGCTTAACTATGCATGTCTCTTACAGGGCTCTCTCGCTGCCATGACACTCAATCAAAGCACCTAGAGTGGGCTGGCTGAGACCAGAGGGGGTACCAAGCAGAACAAGGACAGAGGAAGGCACTGGGAGAGCACCAGGTAAACCAAAGGTTACTTGTCACGCCCACCCTGTGCCCAAAGAGCCTTCCCACGTCCTCCTTCTTCACTGGGAAGAGTGCACTCTTCTTCTGTGTTAAGTGGTTGGTTTTGTGATTTGTCTTTCAGAATTGGAGATAGAGCAGCCATTTGGATTTGGGCAGGAAGCAGCCGAGCACAGCTTTGGATCCTTCTTTAGGGAAATCGAGTTATGGATTTATGGTCCCGGTCAAGCTCAGCCCAGCCCCAGCCAGGGGCGGGCTCAGCAGCAAGAGTTCTGGTGGCGGCGGCAGTAGCAGCGGCAGCGGTAGCAGCGGCAGCAGCAGCTTGGTCCTCTGACTCTCTTCGGTGACGGGTATTCTTGGGTGGATAATACGGATTACGTTGTTATTGCTTAAGAATACGCGTAGTCGAGGAGAGTACCAGCGGCAGGCGGGCAGCGGCCGCCCCTCCCAGCCCACCAGCTGGCCTCTAAACGCCTGTGGTTGCCAAGGTAGCACTTTTTTGATCTTTTCCTTTCCTCGGTGTTTTCGCTCTGGGTCGCGTGTTAGGTGATCGCAAGACACATCCCACCAGAAGGGCTGTGTGCGCCGCGCCTCTGGTGACTGGAGCTGTAGAATGGGTGCGTGCAGAAGGGCGGGGGTCGAGGCGGAGGGGAGGGGCGGGGAAAGGATGAGGGTCTGTTCCGCGAAGCCTGCGGGGAGTTTCGGCGTCCCCGGCCTTCCAGGCTCCTCTCCCCGTTGGGGTCTGGCTGCGGGGAGAGACGCGGCCCGGGCGAATCTCGAAAGTTAGGAGTGATGGAAAGGCCTTGAGCAGTTTGGCAACGTCACGAGTGAGGAGCTGGAGCTTAGCAGAGGGTCGCTGCGGGCTGCCTGCGCAGAAAGGGCGTGTCCGTGGGCGAAGGTGCCCCCGCAAGCCGCGGAGGCTTGTGACTTCGCGAATCCCGGGCCCCACCCCCAGCCGTGCCACTCCGCAGCCAGACCTGGCGGCCCGGGTGGGGAGCGGGAGGGAGACCCGGGCCCGGGTCCCCCGGAACTTCCAGACTGGAAGTGTGTTGGGTCTCTCAGGGGCCCATATTTTCTTTTCGGATTCTCCGCGAAGGGGTGGAGAATCAGCATGGGAACCGGATTGGTTGCCGTTTGGCACAGAACTGGAACCTTCCCGAAAGCGGTGGGGCAGGCAGGGACTGCTCAGTCGTCCAGTTTCTTTGGGACACCTCTTCGTCGTGTCTTCCCTGCCTCTGCCGTTAGGATGAGTCTCAAACATCAACAAACCCAAGGCACGTTCCCCTTCTCAGGTCTGCTGCGATGGGACTAGAGGAAGAGAGAGCCTTTCCCTACTTCTACTTACAGTTTCTGTTTGTTTGTTTGTTTCAAATGTTAATGGACGATCAAACCCTACGGATTTGTCCAGCAGAGGAGGGGTCCTAGCGAAGAACTAGCAACCACCCACCGACCCCCCACCCCCACCCCGCACACTCGGACACATCTGAGGACGACCGGCTGTGGCGGGAGTTGAGATGCCCAAAATGGTGCTGGAAAAGGTGATCCACCGGAGAAGACGCGGGCCAAGGAGGCTCCAGCTCTCAGCTCTTGTGGGCTTAAGACCACGCGACTCTGCAACTCTCCTTTCCCTCTAGGGAGGCGCCAGGGCCTGCCCAGTGGCGGCGCTTCATAGGTGGAAGGAGAAAATGCTGAGGACTAGAACGTGCCAGGCCCCCAGAAGGTTCCACGAGGCTCATTAAGAACCTCCTAGGACCCTATGACCAAGTTTCTTACCTGCGTGGTGGCCCCTGATTTTGCACGGGCTGCGAAGACTGAATTCCTGAGAAGTCGAAGCTGCAGGAGGGGAAAAAAAGAGAGAAGCCTGCGACGCTCTCCTTTGCGGCGCTCCCACACCAGCTTTAAACCGAGCTACTCCCCAGACACCTTTTCCCTTGGGAGGACTGGCCTTTCCCGGGCGCGACGTGCATGTACCCCGATGGGTTCTTGCCCACCAGAGCAGCCCTGAGCCATGGAGACATTGAGAGCAAAGTGCCCCAGAGGAGGCAGGCACACTCTCACACTTTCCCATCTAGAGCCTCGCCTTTCTTCCAGTGTCTTGGATTCATAGTGAAGGGTACACTATGCCACGCCTCTCCCTGTCCCTATTCCTACCACACCGCATCTGATCCCACATTCAGGGTATCAGCACTCATAGCTTTTGCGCTCAGGGAAGGTTGTTTGCAAGGAAAATGAGTGGTGGCCCTTCTCAGAAGCTCCCAGGGCTGGCGATCCCGTTTTAAGAAGGAGTCTAAGTAGAAAAGAAAACACAGATATTATCTTTGCACTCGAAATTCTATCACTAGCAAGAGAATTTGTAAACTGCTGTTCTTTCCTTCATCGTTCCATGAATTACCCTCTTTCACTCGGGATTCACCAGTTGGTGATTAAGGGCTTTTAAATATTGTGCTTTTTGTGTATTTAACAGAATTCAGTATGTCTACTGGTGCCCTTGTTTCATTAGGAAATTGGGAAAGTAGAGAGAACCTGCATAATCCAGTAATTCGGTGATCTTTGGAAAGTTGGCCTCATGCTGGTTGGTTAAATAAGTGTATGAGATTGAAAGGCAGAAAGGGAGTTGGGAACCTAGTGACAGAGTTTGCAAGAAATGAAAGATGTAATACTCTGGCATTTGTTGAGAGAATAAGGAAGAACTTTTGAAAAATAAGCTGTTTCATTCAATTCTTTGCCACTGGTACTTTAGCTTATGATTGCAATTGCTTCATAAATGAATAATAATTTTTTAGGGTGGAATACTTTTAAATGCTAGTGACGAAATCTAGAGGAAACCTGTACTCATCTCATGGTCACAAAAAGTATTTGATATTCTTGGTTCAAGTGGTTTAACTACGTATCTCATTGCTTTCTTTCCTGTGCAGAATTATTTCTTAAAAAAGTTTCCATTAAGTGTCAGTCTGACTGAGCTTGTTCCTATTTAAATTTAGAAAACAAAACAAAACAAAAAAATATGGGTTTTACCATATTTGGCCTTTTTAGATAAGAAGGAGGAAAATCCCCAAAACTTTATTAAATTGAAATTGCTGTAGTTAATTGTTATTGTTATAAGGCAGCTTTCTTTCTCCCTCAGAAAATAGAATTTTAAATTACATCACCACTAGCCTGTTATCACTTTTGCCCTCTGGGTATCCATAGACAAGATTAAAGAAGTACAAAGTGATTGTGTATGTTTTTCATGCTAGATACAAGTGATTTTAAGTAATCATAATAGGTGGGTTGTTTTTCAATTGATGTCCAAATATTAGAAGGGTATGCATCCTTTTTCTAAAATATGGTTTGCTTTACAAAGGTGATACAATTTCTACCTGAGAAAAGCATATGGATACAGCTTAGACTGTTTACTTGACAGTAATACTTAAGGCACAGTGGACAGGGAAGGAGTAAACTTGTGAAAATTGCTTTTGTCTGCTATTTTTACCTTAATGAAGTCTGCCTAAGTACTCAAATCTTTATGAACACAATTTATGGCTTTTGATAGAAGATTTTAGTTTTCTCGTTGAAATTTATATGTCTAGAACACTCAAATTTATAACATGATATTCATTAATAGGTGTAAGAAACACCATCTTGGTTGATGGTTTACTACTGAGTCTCAGGTAAGGAGATTCACAGAAACTGCGTTTTACAAAGAATTTTCTGATTTTATTTTTTGTTTGTGAATCATGTTCTGATATTTTTGCTTGAATAGAAGTGCAGGGAATGGTGGTTTTCAGGGTTAAAGATCCATTCAGGGTCGTGACAACCTCTGTGTGAATACCAAAAAAAATTATTGTGCAGATGATTCTGACCAAGTACATTTTTAAATAAATAATCATGTCCTGGAGGCAGGATCTCTCTCCAAGTCCACTGTTAGCTCTAGAATGATATGTTTCTTGGTGTTACAGCAGTGCCAGTCTAGAACTAGAACAGTACTATCAATGAATGTCCAGGCAAAGGAGAATGATGAAGTAGCATTTTGATGGGAGGAAAATTCCACAAGTCATATTACCATTTTTAAAATTATATTCCATATCAGTACTAGTAAATTTTCAAGTATAAAAATAGACATTTTTTTTGTCTAGGTGGAGATGATGGGTATATTGGGGAAGATTTTGTGCTTTAATGTAGGACAGAGAAGGACTAAGGACACAGAAGCCAGTATAAGATGATCACAATTATTCACCAACTTTTCAATACTGTACAGTTTCCGCTGTCACTGAATCACAGAAATGACAGGGTGATGTTCTTACTCTTATAAAGTAGTGTAATCTGCATGTTAGACTTACTATTTGAAAGTAAATTTATTTGATGATAAATGTTCTCAATACGAAGAAAACATATTAATGACAATACTTAAAGAGTTTTATTATCGTATTTAGCTATTACATATAGTTATTGGTAGTTATACACCTATAAACATAAGTGCTAAATATCTTTTAAACAATGAGTTTTTTAGTACAGTTTGTTTTTCAAACGTTTTGAGATTTTCTCCTCTGGCACCTATACTTTAAATCATGACTTAGAACTCAAATTTAAATTTACAAAACCTTTCATGTGAGTGTATATTATAAGCTTTTTCATTGAGAAGACATTGCAATTCATGCAAAAACTGTAAGCTAAAGAAATATTATGAAATTTTAAGTTTCTTGAAATATGTTTAGTACCTGGTTGAGTTTGCTGAGTGCAGCTTGACGGTGGAACCAATGTGTCCTAATATTTATATTGTTGTCCCAGATTACAAATATGTGACTACCTAAATCTTTTATGTTCTGAGTTCTGAGTTCTCTGTCCTGGTTAATAATGAGAGCTAAGTAAGACAGTCTGTTCTCCACAACCAATGAAAAGTATTATACTGTCTATACAAGTGTAAAGACAACACTTTTCATTTGCTGTGTTTGTGGAAATACCCTTTGAGATTCAGTAACAATCCATGGTATCTGAAAATTTATACACACGACACCTATAGCTGAAACTAAAAGTTAAAAAAAAAGCCAAGAATAAACTATGAACTTTAAAATATTCAAAGGATTTTAAATAAGGCTTCCTGTGTTTATTTTATTAGCTTCAAAACAATACTGAACCTCAAATTTCAAACTAAAAAAACACTTATATTGCTGTAGCCTATTTACTAATACAATTCATGGTTAAAATACAGTTTATATCATAGTACACTTTTTCAAGTTTACAAGTTACATTACAGTAGTGGCATAATTGCATAATTTGATAGTAGTGTCTGTTTTTTAAACTTAAATAAAATGTGTGCTCTTAAGAGACACTTTCTAAAAAATTCTTTTCATAACAATGATATAATTTAACTAGAAAATTGATATTTCTTGTAATTTTTTTAAAAATTTATATCCAATACACAAGTGGAAATTAATTGTTTGCGGTCTGTTTTTATCTCCGTGAGCAAATGTGACCAATTTCAAGAATTGCTTCAAACAATCCCAAGATAAACTAAAGTTACTTATTTAAGACTTTTTTTGTATATCTGGTAAATATTCCATTCATTTTGGGACTTCAAGAAGAATGAATGAATGAATGAATGAATGCCATGCCTAATATTCTATCAGAAGCATAATTGCAAAAACATCTTTTCCTTTACAATAGAAACATATTAGGATAAGACTTAACAAATATTCTAAATTATTTTATGCATAACTTGTGGGGAATTAAATTTAAGAATGGTTACTTTATGGGTCCAGTTTCATGCACAATTTGTTTTCATAACTATTATTTTAAACAGGCTTTCACGGTGTTTACAAAGACAAAGCAAATTAGAGAATTGAGGCAGTTATATGGAAAAAACTTGAATCTTGTCTTTTCCTCAATTATATGATACTTAATGGAAGAAAGTGCATCTTATGGTAGAAAGAACTTTGGAATAAAGGCTGGGAAATCTGATTTTGAGTACAGGTTCTGCTGTGAACTGTGACTAGCCACAGGGCTTGCCCAGCGCTCAGGGTCTCATCCACAACAGGAGGGCTGGATTTAGATCCTCTCAAGGCCCTTCTACCTCTCATGAATTCCATTTCCAAAATAACCTTTTTGTTTTGGCCTGAATTCTACTCTTTATTTTATATATAGATAGATGGTGAGCAAATCGATACCACAACTAAGAAAGCAGATTTAAAAAAGACATAAATCTTTCAAAGGTATTCACCAACATATTTTGTCTTGATATTGAACAGGAAATTGTTTTTACTTAAACAATCTTTACATAAAATTTTAAAACATGAGCACATGGAGACATTTTTATCACTTCTTCATCCTTTGATTTTTATTTGAAGTTTCAGTGGGAAAGAAAACCCCAAAAGAATGACTTACTGATTCATCCTAGTGTGTTTTTGTGGGAATGCGTGTATGTGTATGTCTCTATATGTATAATATTTGTGAGGCTCTCAAACCATGGATACATCTCAAAAATATTTCAAGTTAATAAGACCAAATCACAAACAACTCTTTTCAAAGTCTATGTATACAATAATAGTGGGTAAAGACTAAACATTGGGCCTTTTAAAATGTTTATTCTGTGTGTAAATGTTTCTGCTATTAAATTTAATTACAATTTTTAGAGGAATGGGGAAATTACTATTTTTCATTCTGTTAAAAAGAAAAGGACTAATATTTGTCTAGGATATTTAATCCTAAAATAGCATAGCAATGGTACATCCTTTTAAAATATCTAGTCCAGTGTCTGGCACATGATAGTTTCTTTAAAATATTTATTAATTTAGTGAAAGAAACTATATCCTTTCAGGACATGTTAACACAGAATTTTATATTTTTTTCCATAGTTAATGTCATTTTTAAAAAATGGCCGTTGAACTAAATGTAGTTAAGTTTAATTTAATGTTAATGTAAACTCTAATTATCAATTTGTTTAATAGTGCTTTTATTTTTTTAAATTTTTAATTGACGTATAGTTGATTTATAATGTTGTGTTAATAGTGCTTTTATTCTTTGCTAAGATAGAAAATTCATTTTCTCTGATTCTCAGATATAACTCCTAAATAATTGAAAAATCTGTGGGAACATTTCTTTTAAGCTGGTATGCTTTTTAGAATTGTAAGTAACTGTTTAATCAAGACTCATTTCATTCTATGTGAATTCTGATGTAGAAAATGTTACCTAATATATTTTATTTAATATTAAATCTATAAATACTTAGAAGAATTCATAAAATGTTAAACAAATAATAAATAGAAATTCATTTTATCCCATATAATAATTACTGTGATAGATATATTTTCTAAGGTCAGGATCTGTGCAATATTTTTTTTTCATTATTTACTAGCAAAGCAAATTTAAATTACAAGCAAACTTAATTTATAGTTTTATTTGAAAGGTGTGACTCTCCTGGATGTTCCAAGTATAATAAATATAAGTTAACATTTTAACCACAAAAGAATACACCCATTTTCTTAAAATTAAAATAATATGGTTTGTCAGCTATTGTTTTATCCAGATAATTTACATAATGTTTCATCCACAGTTTAATGATGGATATGACACATCATGTCCATTTAAAACTCTGAGAATACGTTTAATAAAAGTTCTGTAAAGCTTTCAAAAGCAATTGATTTCAAATAGATTTCTGGTGATAGGAGCATGAGGTTCAGAAGCCATTTACTTACACTTCAATTAAAATATCTCATATTCTTTTCTCTTGCTGGATATAGTTGTCCAAAACAGCTCTGACATTGTTTAATACTATATACTAGGACAAAGTCGAAATTCTTTACTCCAAACAGGTTTTTGTTAGTTGTGGCTGCTATATTAAGAATCAGTGTTGACGTTAAATTTTTTAGACAGTTTCACATTTAGATCTGGCGATCTGTGCAGATAACAATTGGATTTGACAAGAGACAAGGGACAGTGATAGCAAGTAACCATATTAAGGATGTGAACTGCAGAGAGGATCATGCAGTTTGGGGTGATGTGTTAAAGAAACAATAATGAAATTATTTGTGGCAGTTTTATTGGCAGATCTAATAGCTAGTACCAATGCACATTGAACAAATACCAATTTTTAGGAAACTTTACAAGAGATCTTTTTTATATAGTGTCCTTTTCCCAAAATATGGGAAGTTGACAGTACTGATTTTATATAGTGTAACTATATAGTAGCGTTTCTTTCATAGTACGCAAAAGTTCTTGCTTTTATTTAGATAGAAAGTCATGCTCTAGTATAGAACTATACAGAAATGGTATAGAATCAGTTAAAATAGAAATAGTGTCTGAGTGAAATGGGCGGAACTTACAGGTAGAAAATTGAGAAAGGCATGAAATCTGGATGTTTCACAGGTCAAAGGAAAGATCATCAGTCTGAAAAGACAGACTTGTGGAAAATTAAGCCTAAGGGGAACATGGCTTTAAAAAGCCTTTTTAATCCATTTTTCTATTGGAAAAGACATATTTTATATTTGAATGCCTGCTTTAGAAATAAAGTTACCTAGGGGGATTTGTTTAAGACAGTATTAGCAATATTTCTCAGTATAAAAAGGACACTTGTGTCTAAGAGTCTAGCTTTTCCTTTTCACTGCAATTTAAATTTTAGGGCGGAGGACTGTTTGTTAATTAACGATGGTAAAGTTATAGAAGATTGACACACTTGTTCTTCTCTGGCTTGGCTCTTGTGTCCAAAGACATAACATTCCCACTTGATCATTAGTTTTCTTTTGATGTAATTATTTTCCAGTCCATTATCCACACAGAGTACAAAATTTCATGAGTCTTAGATAAGCCTATAGTACATTCTTATGATTTTTAGTTGTCATGATAATTTTCTATTTCAGATCCAGTTATTTGGTGTATGGTCATACTTCTACTTTTTATACATGAAATCCTCACAACACAGAGAATCTAAGTAACGTCCCCATAGACATGCAGTTAATACTTGGAACCCATTTTCTAAGTTTTCCGGATGTTTTCTTTCTAACACATCACATTAAAACTTCAACACTGAGGTTTTTATTATAATTTTGCTTTTCCTGGTATCTGACAATAATTATATTATCCTTACTAGTCAGTTATTATCTGATTTAACCTTTTCAAGCTCAAATATTGTATATACAGATGTGAATGTGCAAATAGATTCTAAAGGTCTGCAGTGTGCTTATGGATAGGGTTTTTTCAAAATCTAGGAAGATTTTATAGGCCAAATTAATGTTAATGCTGAAAGAAACATAAATCATAATTAAAAGAACAGCTTGATCTTTTACCCAAGTTGCAATATTTCAGTAAAAAAAGGAAAATTTTAATCTCAATTAAATCAGCTCAATTTAATAAGCTCCCAGATGAAAATATTGGCTGAAAGATTGGAGTGACAAATATTTGTCATGTAGTACATTCAATGGAAAATTTAAAATAAGATTAGTAAGTAACACTGGCTGAATGATTTTCACACAGCAGAACAGAAATCAAATCACATCTTTAATATACAAATTAAAATTGTATTTACTCTCTGTTATTTCAGCTTTTAAGTATTCAAAGCTATCTTGAATAAAGAAAGACAGAATGACTCTTGGATTAGAATAGAGTCAAAATAAAATTCTCAGTTTTACTAAACCCTTGTCCATTGCTATTATGCTGTGTATGAAAATTATGTAGTACCTGTAATACTAACCATTTAGGAGCCTGAGAGGGTGATTACTCACTGTGTAGTCACCCAGCTTATCAATCAAGGAAATACACTTCTTATACTCGAAAGATGACTGTTCCAAAATCAGACCTCACTCACAGCAGTGAGAGTTCACTTGAAATATGGTGTAAGTAACTATACGGTTTTAAAATTTACCAAGATAAAAATATATCTTTTGACCATTTTGTCCTCATCAAAAGGTTTTCCTTTTTCATTAACTGTAAAAAATAACTGTAAATAATTATGCTCATTATTTTCTTCAATTTTTAAAAAACAAAATGTGAACATAACTCTAAGATAGATAGAAAGATAAAGAGTTGAAACATGGAGGGAGGGAAGCAAAGAGGGAGGGAGGGATAGAGGAAGGAAGGGAGGAGAAGAGGAAGGGGGGGAGAGAGAGAGAGAAAGAGAGAAGGAGAGAGAGATTTTCTTCTGATTATTTTGGTGCCTAGTTCAAGGTAATAAATACAGTTGCAAAACTGACTCTGAGAAGCCACACCTAAAATAATAACATTTTGTCCAAGGAAAGTTGTTTTATGGATTCACATAATTTGGTCAAGAACAGAAGGCTTTAAAATTTGTAGAGGATAGATTTTAATCCTCAAACCAGCTAATTAAGCTTCTTTTGTACAACATACAGCTTTAAGTTAACAGTAATTAATATAGCCAGCTTGGAACCTCAGGAAGCTAAAGCCAACAAGTGCTTTTTGGTTCACTCCAGAGGATGCGGTTTGATTGCTGGCGCCAGTAAACAGGTTGGGAATTGTCAGCATTGTAATTAGCAGCAAGTTTCTGGATTCTTAGCCTGCCAGACTAGTGGGCTGATGCTTGGAGCAGTTGCCCCAGGGGAGAGAGGGAAAAATAAAGGAAGGGAATTTGAGCAACCTTGCAATGCTCTGCCAGCATATGCCACTGGACCAATGTTTTTCTTGGCAAAGGTCTATTTTAAGACATCTAGCAGTGGTTTCCACAAAATATGAAACTCACCATAGCAACCAAAATGGCAAGTATCTCTAGGAAACTTTCCTTGATTGGCTATCAGGTCAAAACTGTTCAGAGCTATTTTGCCTCCTGTGCAGCATAGGCTGTACTCTGCGCGATGTGGTTATTAACAGTACGATTAAAAGGGTTAAAATCTGTTTTGGCAGCAATCCTGTAATGCTCTGCTATAAAGCCATCAAAGAAAAGGTTATGCAAACCTTATTAACCCTTTGTGTAGTACAAACAGAAGGAAACGTCAACCTTAATACCACCAAGAATCCAATCCTCAGTACGTAAATGATAATTTAAATGTACTTTTCTTAATTCAAAACCATGCGACTGTTGTGGAGAAAGGTTGTCGGATAATGAAATATCCAAACAGTATTTGCAAGGACTGTAAGACTAAGGGCTACATTAATAACGTTTATGGGTAATTTATAACCCAAATGAATGAAAATTAGGCTAGCTTTTAGAACTTATTCGATAAAAGTTTGTGTGTGTATGTGTGTGGAAAATTTCACTGATCTTACAGCAGAATAGGATCTGAAACAACATATATACTTTAAGTAGCTACAGGATAAGTACTAAATCTACTTACCTTGTGGCAAAAGCATAATAACAAACACTTTCTCTTTAAAGCAGCTCTGCAGTATATTAATTTTACCTTCCAGTTGAAAAAGGTCAAGGTTGCCGAGCATTGCTAAACTACACATATTAATTTCTCCCAAATAAACGCTTGGAATCATATCAAGCGTATTCTTACTGTCACTTACTACCTTTGCCAAAATATTAGGAGGCTTCAAAGAGATAAAGAGGATATAGAGAGACAAAATAGCTTTCTATACTGTAAAAAAAAAAAAAAGCCTCAAATGGATCAATGTGCTATATTAAGCAATTGCCAAGTGGCAATTGCCGCAGGTGGGTTATCAAAAGTGCCCAAGAAATGGCTGTGTAGATCTGGCACCCAGGTGTCTGGTGTTGCATTTAACGGATCTTTTGTGGGGAGAAAGATTACTCCTATTTGTTGGAGAGAGTACAGTTCTCTAATCCTCCACGACAGAATCCGTATTGGAGTAAACCAGCAACACATTTCTTACCCACTCTCCTCTAGACTCGGAGAAATTCTCCACAAGTATTCATTATATTCAGTGAAATTAGATGCCTACAGGTGGCCCCAGAATGTGCCTCCAGGCATACAACCTGCTGTAAATTTTTAAGTTACATTAACTTAATGTTGTATGTTGTCTTCTAACAAAAGTTCATTCACTTTATGAGGAAAGGGAGAAGGAAGCAGAAAGAGTCTTTCGTGTTAAGCAGCATTACAGCTCTGGCCCACCCTGTTCTTTCTTTGAAGGTAGTAAAGGATATTTGCCAGAAGCAGGGCTGCTGGCGTGTTAGTCGGGGCTGCATCTCCTTATAGAGTCACATGGGCTGTCACAGCCAGCAGGCCTCAGTACTGTGTCCTGTAACTGGTGTATTGGGGGTCAGTCTTAAAAATAGACGCAGAGCAGTAGGACTTTTTCTTTCATTTTTCGTTTTCTTTCTTCCTTAAAAAAAAAAAAAGAAAAACCTTTAAATGACTTCTGTTATTAAAGTGTTTTGTCATCAGTGGTTTTTCATATTGTGTTAGAAAAAATTAGTTCAGCTGTATCGAGGCATTTGGGTTTATCAGATGTTATTGCGATTTCTCCCGTACCACACATCCTATATGCTGTAATTGTTTTTCCTGGGCTTTTAGGTTACCAATCAGTGAGAGGAAGACAGAACTCCTTCATAACTTTTTTGTCATTGGGTTTCACACTCATCCTTTCTTTGTAATGATGTAATTGTCATTTAACATATGCAGTTAAATCCCCCTGCATATGTTAGGGTACAATTCTCAGAACTGATGAAAAAACAAAGATAATATCTGAGTTAATATACTTTAAAAGCAGAAATTAAATTCACATTTCAGGTGCAATACACAGGTCTATTTAAGCCTCAGAAGACCTAGTTCTAGGTTATAAATCTCTTTCTCATCAGCCACAAGTAGAACCAAATCTGGCTTTCACCATTCTAGTCTCATTAAACCTGTAGCTTATACTACAAGTAACAGTGATAATATGTGTATTTTGAATATATATTTTGTTTATACAGGGTCATAGCTACATTATTAAAAATGAGAAAACTTTTAAAATGTAGAAACAGGTTTTTATTGTAATGCCTGTAGCATAGACATGGGCAAAATGAATAACTTAAGGCCAATTTGGTATTTATCAAGTCATCTGCCTTAATGCAAGAATATTTAGACCATCCCACGTTTCATTTTACAGCTTCTGACGAACATGCTGAGATCAAACAGATTGTATAGTCAAAAGAGCTAGGATGTCTTTCAGAATAAATCAGTAAATATCTATTATGCATGTACTCTTCATGAGTCATGTATTCATGGCTGTCAACGTTTATTAAGCACCTACTATGTATCTGGCATTCTTCTAAATGTTGAGGTGACATTGTCATTAAATCATTCATGCCCTCTAAGACATCTCACAGTCCAGGCTCTGTGGACGAGCTCTGTGGGGGATTCAAAAGAATGTAAAGTAACATCTTCCTGGGCTTCCCTGGTGGCGCAGTGGTTGAGAGTCCGCCTGCCGATGCAGGGGACACGGGTTCGTGCCCCGGGCCAGGAGGATCCCACGTGCTACAGAGCGGCTGGGCCCATGAGCCATGGCCGCTGAGCCTGCCCGTCCGGAGCCTGTGCTCCACAACAGTGAGAGACCGCAAAAAAGTAACATCTTCCTTTCAAGAAATTTACAAGATTGTGGTTAATATAATAAATATTAAATTGTGTAAAAGTGAATGTTGCTCTAAGCCATTACTGTTGTCTCTATTCACCAGAAAACACTTACCCATCACAGATATAATATTAAAAATTATTTCTAAAAGGACTTGTATTTCTTTTCCTTAGAGTATAGACTACCTTTCAGAACCGAAGAGACCAAGGAAGCACCTGATAAGAAAAGAATTAAGTACACAGTTTTTCACCTCAAAGCAATACTTTATTACCATTTCTAAGTTATTATAACACAATTTATAACTACACATAATTATACTGTCCTAGGAAAAATTGTTAGTGTATCTATGGTTATCAGAAATTTTATTTTAGTAACTATTAAAATGATAGTGAATACATGTAATTCCCAAATCCATTAATAATCTTAGGCTCCAGAGTCAATAAATGTCTTGTGAGAATGTGATGATAGGCTTTCTCAAAGAAGGTGCTAAGAGTACAATGCTACAGTTAAGATCAGTTGTTCTCAAAATGTGGTCTCTCGATCGTAGTCTCAGCATCACTTGGGAACTTGTTAGAAACGCAGGTTCCCAGATGGCATCACAGGCCCACTGAATCCAAAAATCTGGAGGTGAGGGCCTGCTAGTCTGTGTTTTAACAAGCCTGATTCTGATGCCTGCTAGAGTTTGAGAACCACTGCTTCCTACTGATTAAAGATAATTCACAATTAAAGTCAGGTTCTATGCCACAGTGACCCAAATATCAATAATTTAGGCTCTGTTGTAGATTTATAGTAATACTTTATTATTAATTACTAATTATAGCAGATACTTTAAATTCAAAATCAGGACTGCACCTCACTGGCAAATTCCGTAACATTTGGGAAATATTTTAGGTTCCCAAATATTCCACTTTATTTGGAGATCTATGTGTATGGAACTTATATAGTACTCTTATTAGTGTTATATAATACTCTTAATAGTACTCTTATTGCTAATAGCTTTATAATTGTGATAATGCATATTGAATTGAATTTTTCCAGAATTTAAACTTTTCTTTTGATTTAAGTTACTATCATTGTAGTAATTCCAATAGCTTCCCAAATTTTACTCTGGTGTTAAATTGTGTCCCAGTGCAGAAGCAAGGAGAATCAGCTTCATTTTATAAAAGGCGTAAAGCATTTAATAAGTACTTTGTGTGTGTGTTATTGTCCCATGGATCATTATTAACATTTTCTCATTCATCAATGACACAAAGAATTTTTAAATTCTCATGTAAGTGAATTGCCCTGATCAAATTCTTTGAGCATTTACAAAACGTTCCAGTAAGTAATGCAATAGTGTAAAATAAATTTCCTAAATATGTTTATTAGAACATCATTTGATTAAAATTTACTTAGAATATAGATTATTGTATAATAGTAAAAATGAATGTTACTGATTAAACAGTTAGATTATATCAGTTCTCATTATGCCAAGTGGAGACTTTCATAGAACTATAATATGTTCTTAGTTTGTCAGACCACAGCTTTTTATTCAAGCTTTCATGGAAATACTAGGAATTTAAAGGCTAAAATAACACAGCTCTAAAGTGCAGGGAATTGTTTCTCTTTATACTTTAAATTCAAATTAAAAGGACAACTAATAAACTATATCACTCTGGATTGTAAGACCTAGAATAGTTCTCTGATCCATTAAAGTTGTCTTTTATATTTAGCACAAAACATAATCTCAAACCACCTTTGAGTTAATGTTAAAGTAACCGATTGGCAACATAACTGAAATTTTTCTCAGTCTAACCTCTTCCTTCTTTTAATAAGACACTGTACTTGCTTATGACAAAGTGTAAGTTTAGTCATATGCATTATAGGATGCCAGAATATATAATGAACAACTAATAATAATATTTCTTAGTAAAAATACAACCATTACTAATGTATAAAGAGAAAAGGCGTAGCCCAAATATCAAAAAATTACCTAATGGAGAATATGTATAACATTAAATAATAAATTGTGTAGTATTTCACATTATAATTTTAATGCATTAAAGTGTTCTATAATATCCTATTTTCTCAAAAAAAATTTTATAGTTGCTCCATTACTTGTCAGAATAATAGAACTTTCTGTCTCTAAAAATACATTCTGACTATGAGCAAAAGACTATATATTAATTTTAGAATATGATCTTATTTCTTTTTCACAGTAGAGATGAGCAACGCTGTCCAGACTTAAACACTAAAGAGAGAATCTCAGTGGTGGAACAATTTATGCACACCCAGTTTAGACAGAATGATTGACCAGAGATATGTGAGAAATCCAAGTTATTCTTATGGAGGAAAAAAGAAGTCCATTATTTTGACAGTTAACATTTAAGATTAAGCACTTCAGATTATCCAGAAAGGAAAATGAAATCATTTTAGTGAGTCTGAAGTTTGATGGATTTAGTTATTAAATTAAATAGACACTAATTTAAAGGTTAGTACTTCAGACTAGTACTTCAGACCTCATACAAAGAAGGTGTGACTGTAAAAAGGATACAAAATAAGTACCAAGTAGCCTATATTTAAGCAGAAAAGATACAATTTGGAAATGTCAAAAACAACTTATTTTTCTATTGTATTTTTATTAAATGTTTCAGTTTATTATTGGTTCTATTTCTTAAGTTATAGGGTGGATTCAGAGGTGTTCAATTATTACATTGTTGATGTTTCACACATTCTTTTTTTATGTAGCAAATGTAACTTTAAACATTTTATAAAGGAAAAGTCAGTTTGAAAATTTTAACATTATAAAGCCCATTAGAATCTTTCTCAAATGAGTATATAGATTTACTTTTTAGCCATATCTCATTTGGCTTATTGTGGACGTATATTGCTGACCATCTCATCATTGTGGATTTATACTTTATATAAATTAGTATGCTGATAGCTGGAAACTTATCAGATGTGAGCTTATTAATTATCAACAATAAAACATTAGTGGTTTAGCATCTCTGTTCTAGAATGCTTGAAGCCTTTTGCAAAATTGACTTAGTCACATCTGGACCATTTTATTTGCAAACCGCTACCTGATGCTACTTAGAAAGTTTTTCAATATGCCTATAAAAGTATATCTATGCAGGAAATTTTAAACGATTATCCACCGGAAAATGTGTTATTTTATAGTTTGTGAACTCTAATTTTTTTTTTTTTTTTTCGGTACGCGGGCCTCTCACTGTTGTGGCCTCTCCCGTTGCGGAGCACAGGCTCCGGGCACGCAGGCTCAGCAGCCATGGCTCACGGGCCTAGCCGCTCCGCGGCATGTGAGATCCTCCCGGCCCGGGGCACGAACCCGTGTCCCCTGCATCGGCAGGCGGACTCTCAACCACTGAGCCACCACGGAACCTCTGAACTCTAATTATTAAATGATGTACATTTTAAAGTTTGTAGTAAACAAAATTTCCTAAAACACTCAAATAATATTTATATAAAAAACATTTTCCTGTAAAGAAGAAAACTTGAAATTTTTAGCCATACAGGAAAAGATAATTGGAAAAAAATACTGAGGAAATAAAAGTGAAAGCACACTTTGGCCAAGTATTAAGTCCAAGTATTAAAATTAGCATGTTAAAATATGAAATATTAGGTGTAACATGTTTATTAAATCGAATTATTTCTATTACCCGTCTTTTCTGTTCTTTCTTTTTGATATATATTAACTTTAATGCCATGACTGGCTCACTAACAAGAACCAGGCCAGATCAAACTTTTAGCACTTACCTCAAATTTCATGAAAATAGAATCCAAGAATGGCATACTGCAACAAGGTCTGTTTTTTTGTGTCAAAATGAATTATTGTGCATTATAAATGATACTCCATGATGTTTTTATAATGATTCATGAAACTATGGGGCTGACATTTTAGCACAAAGATTGCCAGAGAATGCCAATAAAGCAGGAAAACTAATTTCAAAGTACTCCTAGATGATGATAAAACAAGGTATTCAAATAATTTAAATCCTTTCCTATCACTGTGTATAATGCTTTTTAAAAAATCTATAAAAACAATCCAAAATATTTTAGTAGTTAAATTAATAGAGATTAAGAGTTTCTAATCAAAGCTAGGCCATGATAAAAGACCATCACATGATATACTTTTGCTTTTACATCTCTTAGAAAAATATGACCACTTACAAAACGTCCAGTCTTAGGATGATTAAATATCTTAGTCTAATGTAGAAATAATTATAAAATATATCATTTATATCCTTTTAAAATTATGATCTATTTTTCTTTAAAAAAACTTTATATCAAATTTGAAATTCTGTTCTGATTTATTAACTGCTATCCTAATTTATCTTGGTTTCTTAGTCTTTAAAAAGGAATCCCACATATCTCATATACATTAGTTAAATTTATTTAAATAAATTTTAAAATGCAAAATAATATTTTAAATAATTGTCACTTGTTAGTCATACTAGCTTATTTGAAAAAACTAGGCTATTGTGTTGGGGAAGCCACTATTATTTTCAGTCAAGAGATAAAAATCCAGGTTGACTTAAAAGATTCTGAAATGATTTCCCAAAATTATATTTGGTGAATGGTGATTACTGTTTTCATTTTCCTCTCTTTAACTTTACATGTTGTTTATCAGCAGAAAGAACACATGGTAAAAATTTGTTTAGGGAAATTTGTTTTAAAAGAATTAGCTTCATTTCGATTTCTCTCCACTATTTAGTAGGAGGGACATTTATATGGATTTGTTTTTTTACATTTATTATAATACAAAATTACACTAACTTAAGGAATAAAATTTATATTTAGGAAAGGCATTTTCTTTATTTTATTTTCATTTTCTAATATACATAATTTGCTTTCTCTGGTAGATCCATATGGCTACAGAAATTAATTATTTTGAAAAAAATATATTAAACTGTAATGTATTAAGTTCCTTTAGTAGTATATTTTTAAGAACTATTTATGAATAATTAAATGTTATACATACATATCTATGTATTTGATTTACATTGATTTGTGAGGATTACTGTGTTTCCAGTTTGTCTTTACTATGATTATTATATTTTTCCCCAAGGTATCTAATTTTAACCATAAAAGTAATTTGTCAATGTGAAATTCTTGGTATAGCAAATTTAAAATTTAAACTACAAATAGAGGTAGATGGAAGTACATCTACTTAGTGTTTAATGTGATCTTAATTTCTGTGAATTTCATGCTCTCATCCCCTTCATCTCTTTTTGCAAGTGGCCACTTTGTCATATGCTTTAACTATAGGAGGATGAAACAACTCTAAAAGTGCCCACCATCAGCATAAAGTGAGGCATTTTGAGCTCTACTGTGCAAAATGAAAGTATAATATTCATTGCAAAGAAGACTTAGAGATCTATTATCCTGTCATTTACCTTTAAAGGCACTTCGATTTCTGGAGTAGGTTAAACAAAGGAAATTTGGAATGGATGTCTCTTTAAAATTTAGTAAAATTGGAATCCTGAGGCTTGAAGACCACTGAATACCTTCAGCCATGTTCCAGACAACACATGGATGAAGGATAATTTGTGACGTAACAAGCTATAAGTGTCAAAATATGTGAGCATAAAAAAAAGGGAAGCTGATTTTGTGAGTTCACTTATGTCACAGCCACCGAGGGAATGGGTTAGTATACTAAAACATATTTCCCAGTTCTGGACAACAGTGTGGTTCTGCTTCTGGCCTTGAATTTAGGATTTCCTGCTGAAGTCAAAACTAGGTTTATGCTGTCCTGAAGGGTCAGGAGCAAACTAGGTTGTGATTATAGAAGCAGTATCTCTGGAATCACTCCTAAGTCCTCTAATAATCCTGGGTATTGGTTTGATTGAGAATAGGAACCTCACAGGGTAGAATATCTCCCCTCAAGCCTCAGTCCTGATGGATTCTGGGTGCATGTATAGGAAGGACTCTATCATTGAACTGATGATAGAATTGTTTTCAGAGTTTAATGCTGAAACAGACTTAAATGGTCATTTGGTACAATTACTCTTATTTTAAAGATGAGAAACTGAGCTTTAGAGAAATTACAACTTCCAGTCTTAATATGATACTATTTTCTCCAAGAAAAGTCCTGCTGATAGTAACAACTCCAGAGTCATGGGTCACGTCTAGTTCAACACGTATGGGGTTTAACCTGCCAAGTATTTGCGTGATCATGTCTATAATTATCACAAAAAATTTCTTCCTCCCATAGTTTATCCCTAATTGTCACATTCTTTACTCAATTACTGGGTAATTTATGAAACTTATGTAATTTATAAAATATTTCTAGGCCTTTATTTGAAGTGAAAATATTGTTAAACATAACATGACAAATAAACATGGGATTCTTTTCTCCTTTATGGAACATAGAAACTAGAAGGACAACTCTATGTCCGATTATTACTGTTAATACTTACATTAACACTAAAAATAACTGATTTTCACATTCAGCGCATCTTCTCATTGGCATTCCCATGATGGCACATCTCCTCCTTTTCTGTGTAAATCTGATTAAGGGGCTGCCCCAGCTGTCATTCTGCACACAAAACTTCCATGCCATTTCAACAATGATCCTATTTACACAAGGACGTCAAGGTTGAACATTGAAAGAACCTAACCATTACTGAATATTGAATCATTTCCCTCCACATAAAACTGCAAATATGGTCTGAGAGCCAATTTCCCCGATTACCTTGGTTGAGTAGGACTAATTACTGCTAAACTGGGTGCAGCCACGGTCTGCCACAGCAAAGCTAGATCCTTCCAATGTCAGGAGAGCTCTGCCCACCCAATGATTGTCTCATACTGTAGAATGCTGTGATTACTCATGCTTATAGTAATGATTAACTTTTAAAAGAATGCTAATTGTAAATAATCATAATAGTATACTTTATTTGAATGCCTCCCACACGGCAGGCATTGTATAAAGTATCTATTATCTCGTTTTACTTACTTCTGAAACTGTGTCAGGTACTATTATTGACATTTTATAAATAGGAAAACTGAGTTTCATAGGGATTGTCACATATCCAAAGCCACACAGCTAATAAGTTCAAGAGCCTAAGGGCTACTTTATATTCAGTTCTTCCCACTTCACTGCCATTTCCATGTTTTCTTAAAACAACCAGTGAAGATGCGTGATGCCTGAGAAGAGCATCAGTTTGGGAATTAGTAGAACTGAGCTCTATTTCTGCTTCGGCCATTAGCTGAAATGTGACCTTAAACCAGCACTTTGTGTCTCATTTCCTTCATCTGTAGAATTAAGTGATAGAACTAGCTGTAGCTTTCTGTGATTTTAAGTAATCTCAGAGATTTTTCTTTTTTTGAGAAAGAAAATTGAAAAAAAAATCATTCACAGTAATAATGCCATTGAACAATATTTCTCCAGTATTTCCCAGGTTCTCATCTGATTTCATGGCTTCAATCACAGAACAATCCTGTTTGTATAAAAAGAAGTCCATATTCTGACCAGATCAGTGAAGCACAGAGAAAGATATGGAATTGACTTATCATGGGTCAGACTGTTACAGAGTTTGAATTTAGCATCATGCATTTATTATGCAGCATATATAAAAAAATTAAATGGATGATGTGAAGCAAGGTGGGAATTTAGTACAAGCATAAAGGATATTTACAGTATGTGTGATGAAGCATAAAAATACATTTATCTCCCTCAAAAAGCAAAAATATTGTATATATTCATGTGAAACACCTTAGGCTATATCAAGAACACTATATTTAAATACTTAAATACATTTACATACTATTCAAGTACATATATTGACTTAATCATAGCAGCTCTAGGGATTCATGATATGTTATGGAAATTGTCTATAAAAGATAAGTGAATAAAAATTAACTGTAGCACACCAGCAATTTCAGACACATATACATACCATTTTGAAAATCTGTGCTTTTGAAATGTTAACAGTTCCTTATGTATTTCTCACAATGATGCATCCATATCACATATACAGTTTCCTAAACATATTGTATTTTTCTTAGAACATCAAACATCATTATGTCCCATGTCAATTTTGTAATATTTTGAAAGAACAAAATATGGTATAGTAAGCTGACATATTTTCCTTCGTTGAAATATTCTTTTGTGTGTAAACTTTTTACAGATTTTTCTCACCATTTTCTCCTTTTCTAAAGTTGACAAAAATGTAAATGATGGCAAAGTGAAAAGAATTATCATTTCTTTCAGCAGTTATTACTCTGTGCCCTCATATTGCTATTGCATAAATATTGGCAGAATGCCACAATTTTTGGATTAGAAATAATAATAAATAATTGTTCCACAGAATTTGTAAGCACCTAGAACACTTTCTTGGAATATATGATTTTCACACACACAAAAATATGTCACTTTAGGCTATTTTGAGCTAGTAGAAATTTTGGCCAAAAAAGAAGTGTGGTTAAGTTTTGATTTCACTCATTTATTTATTCAACATGTATTTATTTGAACTGCTACCACATGCCAGACACTATGCAAGGTGCTGGGTTTTGTTGCTAAAAAACACAAAGTTGATACTTACCTGAAGCTTCCAGAGCAATAAGAGAGACCAATAAGCAATTAAACCAATAGAGGGAAAAGTAATTACAAATTGTGAAAACTTCCACAAAGGAAATTAACACCTTGAGGAGACAAAGATTAACTGGAGGAAGCCAACCGAGATAAGGTGACTTTCTGAGATCAGGAAAGCCAGGAATGGAACCAGTGCTCGGTGAAGAGTGTTCTAAGCTAAGGCAGGATCAAGCACAAAGACACTGAGACATATCAAAATAGTTTAGGAATACATTGTCTGCTTTGTCCTTCAGTTTCATTAATTAGCATGATTCTCAGGAAAATTCCAACTCTCTATTGAAAGATTTGCTAAAGGAAGGCATTTTTTTAAAGTTGTAGTAATTTAGAAAAATAAAGAAATTACTCCTAAGGAACAGCTTTAAGAATGAGGGTAGGGCTTCCCTGGTGGCGCAGTGGTTGAGAGTCCGCCTGCCGATGCAGGGAACACGAGTTCGTGCCCCGGTCTGGGAAGATCCCACATGCCGCGGAGCGGCTGGGCCCATGAGCCATGGCCGCTGAGCCTGCGCGTCCGGAGCCTGTGCTCCGAAACGGGAGAGGCCACAACACTGAGAGGCCTGCGTACCGACAAAAAAAAAAAAAAAAAAAAGAATGAGGGTAGATGAAGTATTTAATATCTAAAATATTATTACTTATTGGATATTATATTTTTAAGAAACATATCCCAGAGCAAAGATCTCTGCTTGAATTTTCTGTTTATAGTAGTCTATAAGATAGTTTAATGTGTTTTTATAAAACACAAAACTTATTCTGATAATTTTCTGTCCTTAGAGGAGTAACTGTTCTTATTTGTTTCTTCTTATTTACAATGAAAGCATTTGAGTCCCAAAATACACACCATATTTGGGGAAGACAGAAAAAGCTAAAATTTGTTTGTCAAAAACGTCTAAAAATATTTTCATGTAAACTCATTGTTTCAGAAAAAAAGACGTGGGCTATCTGAAAGATTGATTTACTACACTATCCTGTCATTATATTATACACATACATGGGTGCTAGTTAGAGACCGCCTTACTTTATTTTGAAATATTTACATTTTATGATGAAAAAATAAATTAAATAATATTTAATGAAATAATTATAGATGTTTTTTATGAAAATGAATTTTAATCAGTTTTACACACAAATTCATGATAATAATAACATATCTACCTAATGCCAAATCAAATTAATAAAAAGTAACAGAAAAATCAATTAACTTGGTTTTGTACACAAAATATAAGGATTTGCATTTTTATGACTATTCTGAAATTTGTTTAGGTCTAAATGTTCTTAATTGACTAGTATAAAGTGACAAGAATTAAATACAAAATTGAATTAGTTCACTAACTTTGCATTTCTCTATCAGATGATAATGCCATTAGATTTAAAATAAATTAAAACTAGTATACGTCTTGTAAATCTTTAGCCTAGTACTTGAAATAGGCATCATCCAATCTTCAGATTACTTCTGACAATCCTAATTCTCATTTAAATTAATTCTAAAACATAGATATCAGTTAAATGTCATTGTTCAATCAATTTTGAAATAAATTTAGAACTTAATAGGGACTAACACATCTCTTCTGAGATGAAAGAAACAGAATCCAAATCCACTTTGAAGAAGGTAAATTCTAAAGCAAGCATTTTGTGAAAGTTGAAGATATCAAGAATTTCTCAGAAAAGCTCATAAAATACAACATGTGATAATTTTAACTGGAGGCTAAAGCTTGAAAGTTGAAGCTAAATTCTGGTCCCATTATAAAGGTTATAATATATATATTCTTTACCCAAAGAATGAATAGTCACTAGGCAAGAATCATGAACATCTTTTCCATTTTTGCATGGAAAAAGAAAGTGGGAATAATTAATTCAGAAATATTTCATACATGTATTACACAGATGAGGCAAATTGGAAAGTATGTTCCAATTTCAGTTAGGGTTTGCTTGTTAAGGTTTTAAGCCCGCTGCAAATACTTCCACTTATACAACAAATGATGTCATTAAACATGCTTCAGCAAATCTTGTGTGAAAGATAAAATAAAGCAGATATTTATGTACAGATAGTGATTCAGGAAAACATGAAGATGCATTAATCTGGAATCAAACTAACAGAGTTAGGGGGCTTTCTGTGGTTTCACATCTCCTTATGAATACCTTATGGTACCCATCGCACTTTATTGTAATTACTGGTTCACATACCGTTTTTCCTCCTTATTAAGAGCTCCCTGCGTGGTGTTCTCTAAATCACCTGTTATCTTTCCTGAATCTCCAGTAGGTATTCAGTAAACTTAAAAGGAAAGGATAAATGAATGAATGAGAAGAGAGAATGGGAAATGTAACTGAGATGAAATTACAATCAGCTAAGCATAAAACAGGAGTTGGTTAGAGAGAGGGGAAAACAATTTTTTACACCAGTCCTGTTTACAAAACAATGGAGAAATGGAGAATGTTGAAGGATAAATTAAGAAACTATACATTTTTGGTGTTCCAAAATGCAGTAAAGATTTGACATGTTTTGGTAGGGAGGCAGAAAAGGAGGTTGATAAACCATGATCTTCTATAGACACATTTATATTCACATGAGGATATACATCATAATTTCCTCACATCTTTACACTCTTGCCTCATATCACATCTTCATGGTATCATTATGATCTGATTCCATTTCCACTGATTGATCCTTATAGCTCTGTGGGTCTGCCTCATTGTCATGCAGAAGTTTAAACTCATATACTTTGTTATTTCAATAGTTGTCCTTCAAGGAACAAAGATGGTCTGTATGTAAGGATGCTGTTTCCACTAAAATGTCATCTTAGCCAGTATAGAAGGGTAAAAATGGAAACAATTTTGGATAACCAACAGTAAGAGTAGCCATCTGTTTCTCAAAAAGATATGAATGTGTTTTCCTGTTTCTTTCTTTAAATAATCCATAAGATTTCATTCCTAAAATCTGATTATGATATTTCTCCAGATAAAATTTATATTTTATGACCAAATAATTAACTTGCAAAAATCTTGGATAAACTTTAAATAACTCATCAAATATTGTTGATGGATACTACATAGAATGATCCAGCAGCCATCTGGAGACCTGTTGGATGATCAGCCTACCATATTCCAGATTGAGAAAGCAATCAAAATGAGGAAAATGGGAAGAGTACCACACCAAATGGTGTTCCAGCTAAACTATACAAGTGTGGGTACACAGCAAATAGTGAATACTTTCCCCACTTGTTCAAAACCATATGGACATGGAAAGATAGATGCAGATATCTGAGGAACACCCATTTCTTAAGAGAAAAAAGAGGGAAGATAAATTAGGATACTAAAAGGTACTGTGTTAACTGACAGGAAGTTGCTGACTTAAATTTTACTAAATTCTCTGTTATCTAAAATAATTTACTTTGCGATGTTATAACTATGACAAAGTCCCATAACCTCATAAAGTAAATGAGATAATAGAATGAAAATATTTTATAGAATATGTTGAAATACATTGAATTATTTCAACTGCATTTACTTTTTTCAGGTCAAAATTTTTAAGAAATGCAAACACTCTAAACTTTAGGTGTTATATAGTATTTCTTTATGGTATAAATCCCACAACTTTATACTGCGGTCATAGTTGCTTTCTAAAATTTCAGTAGAATAAAGCAATCTAAAAAAATTTATTAAAACACCTAACATTTAGAACTTATTTGGGTTATAATATTAGGTTACATACACCTACTCCTATCATTGAGAAAAATTTTAATCTCACAGACACCTATAGAGAGGTTTTATGTGTATATGTGCAAAATATAGCAGATGATTTATTTGCTATTATCACAAAAAGTCTTGGCCAATTTCAGACAAAGCAAGGAACTATATTCTTGCATGGTTTTGACCATTGAAACATGTCAGTGCCAAGTTTACTAATTGTGCACCCAGTACAAGTATTGGAAAGCTCTGCCAGAACAGGACTCTGAAGTACAAAGTAAATGTATGCATAAAGAGAAAATATAAGGGGCGTGTTTTGATTTTTCCTATCTATCTTAGTTACTTTTTCCTACTAAGCATCTTATTATGAAGCTGGTTGGAGTATATAGTAATATAAATGATACATATATAGAGATAACTCCAATGATAATTGAATCAATGAAACTATTTAAACCCATGTTGACTTTTGCAGAATATTTTAGCACGCAATGCTATACTTATCTCATCTACATTGGTGTAGAATATAAGCTACAGGAAACAGAGAGGAGGCTTCTAGAGGTAATTTTAGAGATAGTATCTTAGAAACATGTTCAAATAGTTGTTCAAGTGCAATGCAAACAATTGAAATTCCACATTTAAGTTTGCAAGGAAGAAAGAAGTCAGAAATATGTTCTCCTGAAATATTGTCAACATTTCTTAAAACCAACACCCCTCAAACTGTAAGTAAAAATGTCAAACTCCACAGTCTTAAAATTTACTGACCAATTTATTTTTAAACTGAGACTACCTCAATTTTAACAGCATTACTCTAATACTGAAAAGGTATGGAGAATTTTCTATGTGTCAGGCACAGTGCTTAGTTGAAATGGATTCTTCTATTTAATTCTTACAACCACCCTGTGGGATAGGCATTATTTTTTCCATCTTATGGATAGGAAACGGGCACAGAGAGGTTAAGCAATTTGTCCAGGAGAAAATATTAGCAATGTCAGAGCAGGGCTTTAAAAAAGCAATCCGACTGAAGAGCCCTTTCGGAAATTTATTACCATGCTATTCTGCTTCCCTTAGAATAATCTACCTAAAACATTCTGGTACTCATTATTTTTAGAAATGAAGAAAACTCACATTTGAAAGGAGTCGCATCTTTGCTTGGTAGCTAGCATTAAGATTTAGTTGCTTCTAGATGAAATTTGATATAGCTGATTTTTTCCCTAAGGGTTTGGTAAAAATTAGTATGCCAGGAATTCTTGATATATGTAAATAATTTTATCAATTCAATGAAAACTAATTTTAGTGGGTGTTTTTTTGCTTATAAACTGATCAATACATTCCTAAGGTATTTTACCCTTTACATCTAGTCTTTCTTCGTAGGAGAAGTATTGATAATGCCTTAGTCTATATGAATAACTCACATTAAAGATCTGGAAAACCTATTTCAAGTATCAATATCAGTTGAAATTCATGAAAATTAATCAAAATATTGGCAATCATGAATATGTAAAAATTAATACTTGCCTGCTCTAAGTTTAAATGGGTGAAATCACTTATTCGAATATTAACTCTTACCTTTCACTTGGAGAACTGACTCCCAGGTATGAATGAAAAAGGCATACACAGATTGGATGTGGTAAAATTAATATTTTTATGCTAATGAGATATTATTACACTAATGAACTTAAAAATTAATTTATAAGCTACAACTCTGAAGTGATATACTTTTTTTTCATTTATGGAATCTATCTTAAGTTGAAAATCTGAAAAAGAGGAAACTACTTTGTGTCATATCTCCATATTTTAAATGGAGATGTCATAGGTCTGATATACTCTACTTCTCTACTTGTGCCTGTGTGTATATCTGCAGTTGTCATTCATGAAAGCAGTTAGGGCACAGGTGTTAGACCTGATTCCTGTCTCATAACCTCATAGCCAATTCATTCTCAGCATGTAAAGTTACATAATCAATGTATTTAGGGCCTTTACCTGTCTCTTTCTGTCTCTCTCTCTCACTTTTTCTCTCAAGTTTCTATTATACATGGAAAAATATTCCCCAAAATCACATAGGGGAGAAAATTCTTATGTGTTCTATGTAACAGTCCAATTTTCCTAAACTATGAAAACCAGAAGACTGCTTTTCTTTGTGGCTTTTTTTCTTCCTGATTGTAAGATTTATAAAATTAGCCTATTGGAGACATACATAATATACTGTAAATTATTCTTGACACCTATTTCCTTTAATGATTAATAAATAAATGTCTTTGTGATTCTTGACTTCTCTGTCAGGCAGTATATAAATGCTAAATAATGCTGTTTACACCACTTACAAAGAATATGAATACACATAACCAACGTCTGCTGGATTCATGTAGCTATACTGTGAAAAACTCTGAAATATATATTCAGATTTTGAAGGTTTCTCAAATTTTCATAATTATGTATTTCCCAGTTACAGTAGTTCAAGTTCAATAGCTATTTCAGATGTCTAGTTTAAAAAAAAGGCCTTTCCCCCCATTCCGCTGTAATGTTGATTTTAAAAGAAATGACCAATTACTTCTAGTAGTGGAACTTATTTTTTCAAAAGAAAAAAGCATTTGAATATTTTAAGTAACCCATAGATTTTTAAATTATATGTATATGTATATATATATATATTCTTTTTTAAAATCGTGGTAAGAAGACTTGACATGAGATCTACCCTCTTAACACAATTGTACATGTACAATAAAATATTGTTAACTATACATAAAATGTCCAGCAGATTGCTAGAACTTACTCATTTCACATAACTGAAACTTTATATCCATGGATTAGCAACTCTTCTTTTCTCCCTATTCCCATCCCCTGGCAACCACCATTCTACTCTTGGCTTCTATGAGTTTGACTATTTTAGATAGCTTATATATGTGGAATCATGCAGTACTTGTCCTTCTGTGACTGACTTATTTCACTTGGCATAAGGTGTCACATATTGCAGAATTACCTTCCTTTTGAAGATTGAATAATATTCCATTGTATGTATATACCATATTTCTTTATCCATTCATTTTTTAATGGACATTTAGGTTGTTTCTACATCTTGGCTGTTGAGAATAGTGCTATAATGAACATAGAAGTGCTAATAACTCCTTGAGATGAGATCCTGATTTCAGTTCTTCTGGATAAATACCCAGAAGTGGAACTGCTGGATCATATGACAGTTCTATTTTTAACTTTTTGAGGAACTGCCTTCTGTTTTCCACAGCAGCTGTACCTTTTTACATTCCCACCAACAGTATAAGGGTTTCAGTTTCTCCACATCTTCGCCAACATTGTCTTTTGATTTTTTGATCATAACCATTTTAACGGATGTGAGGTGATATCTCATTGTGGCTTTGTTCTTCATTTCCCTGATGATTACCAATGTTGAGCATATTTTAATATACCTGTTGGCCATTTGCATATCTTCTTTGGAGAAATGTCTATTCAAGTCCTTAACCCTTTATTAAAAAATTGGATTATTAGATTTTTTTGCTATGGAATTATAGGAATTTCTTATGTATTTTGGAAATTAACCCCTTATCAGATATATAGTTTGTAAATATTTTCTCCCATTCCATATGTTCACTCTGTTGATTATTATTCCATAAAGACAAAAAAAAAAAAAAAACACAACAACGAAAACACCTGTTAAACTAAAAACAACTGTAGTAAAGCTGCAGGATACAAAATCAACATAAAAAATCAGTTGCATTTCTATACACTAACAGTGAACTATCCGAAAAGGAAAATGGGAAAATAGTTTCATTTACAAAAAGAATAAAAATACTTAGAAATAAACTTAACTGAGGCAATTAAAGAAGTACACTAAAAAACTACAAAACATTGATGAAAGAACTTAAGGAATGGAATCACAGAAAAATAGGGAAATATCCTGTGTTAATGGATTAAAAGGTTTAATATTGTTAAAATGTCCATACTACTCAAAGAAATCTACAGATTAAATGCAATCCCAATCAAAATCCCAATGGCAATTTTTTTGTAAAAATAGAGAAAACAATTCTAAAATTCATATGGAACCTTAAAGGACCTCAAAGAGCCAAAACAATCTTAAAAAGATTAACAAAGCTGTAGACATCACATTTTCTGATTTCAAAATATATTACAAAGCTACCATATGGTGCTGGCATAAAGACTGACATATCAACCAAAGGAACAGAATAGAGAGCTCAGAAATGAATCCATACATATATAGTCAACTGATCTTCCACAAGGGTACAAAGAATACATAATGATGATGGGATAATCTCTTCAGTAATGGTGCTGGGAAAACTGGATATCCATATGCACAAGAATGAAATTGGACCCTTATCTTACACCATGCAAAAAAAAAAAAGGTCACCTCAAAATGGGCCTAATGACTTAAATGTAAGACCTAAAACTGTAAAATTCCTAGAAGAAAACATAGAGCCAAAGCTTCATGACATTGGTCTTAGCCGTGATTTCACTGATATGCCACAAAAAGTACAGGCAACAAAACCAAAAATAGACAAGTGGGACTACATCAAACTATATATGTATATTCTGAACATATGTATATATTAACATATATATATTCCTCATGTACATAATATATATGTTCTTCAAAATGTAATTTAACCTGTAGTTATAGAGCACTAATTCTGTATTCATGCTTGAAGTTTGGCAAGCATGTAAAATAATATAAAATCAAATTATGTTCTCAAATATTTTAAAAGTGCATGACCTATATTACAAGGATTAGGAAAATAGGTCTTTTAACTTACTCTATAATCAAATAAAATAGCTGCCCTTTTTTTTATTAACTTGAAGTAATTAAATTCAAGTGTAAGATGTATAGTAAGTGATATTAATAATTAGCAGGACGTATTTATAACCACTAGATCACTTTTCCTATTAATATAATTCAAATATTTTCCCACAATCTGTATTCAGCATATCTAGAGCATGTAGACATGTGCAAATATAAATTATACAATATATTATATATTTGGAAAGAAATACACATTTCTTGAGAACTTCAAGGAGAATTGCACCAAATTAAAAGTTATGAATGTGTTGGTTTGTGACAATGAAGTTTATATTTTCATTTATTAGAGAATTGAGAAATCCTGGAAAAAGTGTAGTTTTACGGGAGTAGGGTTTCTAGGCCAGAAAATCTTCAGATTATAGTCATGACTATATTGCAAGAATAATTTATGACTTAAGCTCTTTCAAAAATATGCTGATCTAGATGCTCTAATATCACTTAGTTTGGGCTTGAAATTTAACTTTAATATGTGAGATTAACTCTTGATCCTATAAATATATGAGGCTTCTGGTTTCTTCAGAAAAGCTTTACGAAACTGATGGAGCAGTTTTAGGAACAGGAATGGAGTATGGAGAACTTTATTCCTCTCCATGATTCATGCTTTTATCTTCAACTTCAGGGTTGTTTAACATGTTTCCTGACCTAAGTCATTTTATGTGTCGAAATAGTCACAGAGGGAAAGTTGAATCTCAGGTATGCTCATTTGCTATTAATACTTTTAGGGTCATTGTTTCACTCATTTGGCAAGTTATTTATGGAGAGTGATTTCCTGTTCTAGGGACTTTGAATCCAGATACATATAAAGTTCATGCCTTCATGTGAGCTTTAATGTGGACAATAAATAATAAGCATATGGTAATAACTCCTCAGAAAAAAATGAAGTACGGTAAGGAGACAGAGAGTACAGATTAGGGAGTACTACCTGGCATTTGATCAGAGAACTGATTGAAATGAGAGAAAATAAAACCATTTAACTTTCTGGGGGATAAGCATTCCAGAAGGAAAAACAGCAAGTGCAAGGGCCCTGAGATGGGAACCTGCTTGATTCATCAGGTACTCTATTGTCTAACCCCATGTCTTGCTACCTGCTGTCTCCCTTGCCTGGAACTCCCTTCACCTCCTTTTATTGACCCTTAAGACTCAGCATCATCTCCACCGCATTTTTATAAAGCCTTCAAACTGGTGCAAATGCCCTCCCTTCTCTGCCCCTATAGCACTCGCACAAAGCTCTAGCTAATTCTTTTTCAAATATTTGCATTTTCTGTTATTGTGTCTATCTTCCTACTTGATTATTAACTCTTCGGAAGCAGGAGCTTTCTCTAATTAATTTTGGTTGTCCCAGGGCCTAGTATGGTGCTCAGGATGTCACAGCCCTCAGTGTAGGAAGATCATAATATTTGGTCATAAAATTATTTATACAACCTGTTTTCCTTTCCTTGGATTGTAATTGGAAAGCCTTGATTTAAGTCATATCCTCAGGCAAAAACAAATAACTAGACCTATTTTTTAGACATATTGTCATTATGAAAGATTCCTAATCTTAAAAATCAGCATTTTCCTGGGAATCTTATATGAATAAAACAATATGTTAAAGACTATTTGTTTTCTGTCTCTGTATCAAGAGACAGAACTCACACTAAATGGAATAAATATAAAATGTTTAAAGGAGAATCAAAAGAAGAGAGCTATTCCAGATTGAATTCTTGCTTCATCAGATTTTCATAATTAGAACAATTATCAAACTAAGAAAAATTTTTCTAGATCTGGTATCTATATTATTTAATATTATAATAAGAAAACATGTAAGAACATGAAGATATTAAAAGATAAATTAGTGGCATACATTTATAATTTATCTTTTTGAATGCATAGATACAACCTAAATTACATATATGGTTGAGTTTTGTAATTTATGCCTCTTTCAAGAAGATATTTTATTTGCATTTTTTTTAAGTTTAGAACATTACTGCATTATCCTAAATGTTTTATTTCCTCTGGATATGAAACACATCTGTTTGAATCATTTTGACAAAGTACTGCCTGGTAGGCTCAGAATCAAACCCAATCATATGATCATTGAACAAATGGCTACTGTATTTCTTGGATTTGATGCAAGTTTATTCTCCAGTGAGGTTGCTCTTTTCTCATTTGGCAGTGTACTGTCAGCTCTCAATTAACTGCACATCGATGCTCTGTATATACTGAATACTGCTGCCTTTCAGCTTTTTCTTCCTTCCAGGACAGCATCCACCTCACCTCATCATCCCATTCTCCCAGACAGGCCTTTTTCTCCACCTGGTTCTCCCAACTTTATCGAAATTAAGTGAATGTTTACTCTTCTAGGCACTTTGATGTGCACTGGGGATACCCACTAATTGAAAAAGAAACATGGTCTAACCCCTTAATAAGCTGAAGTCCTAGCGATGGAGATACCAGTGTAGAGAGGAGCACATGAATGGATAATCTCATTACAATGGGAAACGTCATGAGAAGTCAGTATAGAGTGCTGAGTAGACTCAAGCAAAGATGCTCCACTCTCCTTGGCAATGTTTCCTGGAGAAATTACCACCTGAGCTGAATCTGGAACAAATACAGCACTTAGGCATAGACATCATTTAAGGGGAAATAAAGGCATATGCAAAGATACAGCAGAATGAAAAGGAAAGTGAATAATCAGAGGACCATATGACCAGAAATAGAAGTCTTTAAATCCAGAAGGTGAGGAATATCTTTGGAAGGAACCTTATTTGTAACAATGCTTTATTTTAATCTCTGTTAATGCCATAATCTGCATAAATAGGCACTCAATGAGTATTTTTTTGTTTGACTAAATGAAGATTAAATTGACCTTTTAGCAAACTTAAATGTGTCCAGTGTTGAAAGTAAGAGAATTGGTATTAAAGGATATACCAGAAGGGTAGTAGACTCCTGATATTTTCGATATTTGAAATCTGAAGTTTCCAAATTTATAAACAGAAACACTGCTTTCAGTGTTGGGTTATTTCAGTTGAGAAATTCTTTCACCAGAAGTTAATCACTTTTGTTTTTGACTGTCTAATCTCCTCTTCTCTTTTGAAGACCAGTTCCTTTCCACAAAGAAATAGTTGTGTTTTTTAAACCATTCTAAGTGAGATGCTTTGTATGCAGAGATGGTTAGAGAACAACAGGCAGCATTGATGTCCAGTGAGTAACTAGGTTCACATACTAGCTAAGTGATTTTCTTCAAATTACCAGAGTTGAAAAGAAAATAATTCAAATTTTAAGGTTCAAAAAATGATCACAGCTTTTAAATGTCATAAACCTTTGGGGCAGTTTGTGAAGAGTCAAATTTCAAATGGTAAATCCATAAATGGTGAGAATCTAATACAAATGACAATGTTCACATTTCCGGAGTCTTCCTAGGTATTGGTTCTCCTGTTACCTACTTATCAGAATTATTAAATCTCTCTCAGTCTTAAAGACTGCTGAACCAGAAAGAAAAGTCTTCAGTCAGTCACCCTCCTTTTTGAGCTATCCTTGTTCATACTTCCATTAGGCTAAATATCCTAAATTAACTTAATTGCAATACCTAAAGGCAAGTTTGCAGTATGTGAAAGTGCTTTGGAAAAAAATGAAGTGCTCTAACATTACCAGGGCTGCTGAAAGATGAGTGACACATCAAAGAAATTTGAGCTTTTTTTTTTCATGATAATTTAAGGGACTCAAAGTCCTTCTAAATCAAATCAGTCCTCTAATATATCCTCTAGTCTAAGATTCAGCAAAGCAGTAGGAATAGAAATTTAGTGTTACATTTATTAGCCAACACAAACAATTAAACCATGATATGGTTAATTTTTTTCTCATGATGAAATTTCCTTCAAGGTCCTATAGAACTGTAAGGATTTAGAATAACTGGAAATACTATAACCTACTAGACCATTTTAATAATACTAGCATCATCACCACCAGATTGAAAAGACTAAAGACTAGAAAACAAAGAATTGTAAAATATGATGAAATAACATGTTTGCCCATTTATGTTTTGTTTGTTTATATTGTTGTTTCTAATTACAAGGTGATATACAAATTTAATAATACCAAACTAAAGAGAATAAAAAGAAAATAGATCTTCATTCCAACCCCCTCCTCCCATCTTTCTTATAGATAATCAATATTAAAATTACATTGAACTGTGGATGACTTATTCATTGAAATACTATTGGGCTTCTGGATTTGATTTCATACTCATCATAGGGTACCTGGATTCAAGAAGGCGAAGATTTGACCAGGAGGTGAGGATTCAAGTCTTTTGTTTCTCCATAGTCAAAAGTATTTGATTCCAAATATTTAAACGTGGGATTTTTCTATTTATACTATTTTTGTGAGTCACAGCAGCCTCAGTGACTATCTAGGAGTGTATATCTCTAACCTACACTTTATTTATTTATTTTTTTTTTTTTTGCGGTACGCGGGCCTCTCACTGTTGTGGCCTCTCCCGTTGCGGAGCACAGGCTCCGGACGTGCAGGCTCAGCGGCCATGGCTCACGGGCCTAGCCACTCAGCAGAATGTGGGATCTTCCTGGACCGGGACACGAACCTGCGTCCCCTGCATCGGCAGGCAGACTCTCAACCACTGCGCCACCAGGGAAGCCCTCTAACCTACACTTTAGAAGAGGTGATTTCATTTTGCATTGCAGCACATGATGCATTATTAAAAGTAACAGTTTCTTATAAACTCTTCAAATTTCCAGACCAGTCTTCTAAGGTTACAACTACCAACAAGGGACAGGCAGGTATGGTAAATAGGTGAAATGGGTCTGCTGGAGGCTGTGCTACACTGGAAAGTACAAGTCCTATGTAGAGGGAACAGCTGCTGTTCAGTTCCAGCCAATTGTTGCCATGTGAGAATATGGACCCAGTGTTATCAGAGCTTCCAAATTTTCAAGAGAAGCTGTAAACCCAGAGATTCATGTAAAAAACAAATACCCTGGTGTTTAAATACTGTCTTAAATTTTTAAAAAATATCAGGCAGAACAAACAACATGTTTATGGGCCAAATTCAGTCCACGGGCAGCCAATTTGCAATCTCTTCTATCTGTATGTAAGAACAACTTTGTTCCCACTGATTAACTTATAATTCACATGTTTGAGCATTGATCCAAATATGTCTGGGGGTGATCTCAATAATCTGGATCAACACATTTCCATTCATGTCAGCTATTTGTCAATGCTGCTCAGTTTTCATGATAAAAAGTACTTTGCCCAACTTACCTTGGTTGTGGAAACATGTTTTACTTTTCTTTTAAATCCCAACCTCATTGAAATATTCAGATAAAAGCTTGATTGAGTAAATAACCCTTCAAAAAACTCATGATGGGATGCAAGGATAAATTTTGTACAGTTCATAACAAGCTCACTCTCCAACACGAAGAGAAATAAACATTTTCTGAGGAGTTGAACATGTCACTACCTTGAGCCAGTGTTTTTCAAACATTGTTTCAGGAGACCTAAAGGATCTCAATTTCCTTAGAAGCCACATCATTGAGATAACTGTAGGTTGTCATTTTAAATGTGGATTTTACTTAAAAATGAAAAGTTTGATAATATTTCTTCATCAGATTATAGAATTAAAAATTTGATCTGTAAGGAAAAGGGTTTTATCTTCAGATCAGTGGATTCCTCAGAAGATCCATGAGCTACATGATATGGAAATGGATTTGCAAATGGTATTTTTTTTTTTTTTTTTTTTTTTTGCGGTACGCGGGCCTCTCACTGTTGTGGCCTCTCCCGTTGCGGAGCACAGGCTCCGGACGCGCAGGCTCAGCGGCCATGGCTCACGGGCCCAGCCGCTCCGCGGCATGTGGGATCCTCCCGGACCGGGGCACAAACCCGTGTCCCCTGCATCGGCAGGCGGACTCTCAACCACCGCGCCACCAGGGAAGCCCGCAAATGGTATTTTAAAAATTACTTTTATCATATTCTTATAGGAGTTTGCAAATCAACATATGATGTTTAAAATAAATAATTATATGTGTTTAAAAGCATGGATTCTGAAGTTAGATCTACCTAAGTGGTTCATCTAGGACTAATTGCAAATTTTTAAGCCTCAGTTTGCTCATCAGTAAACTAGGGATGAAATAACATCTATTGATACCTCACCGTGTTGCAGTGAGGTCCAGATGAGATAAGCAACGTAAAGGGCACAGTACAATGCCTTACATATAGGAAGTATTCCATAAATGTTATTACTGTTGTTCTCCTTGTTATTATTGTTTAGCAAACTGAAGCTCATATAGGAAAGGTCACAAGACATTAACATGCCCTTGTTTGTCAACAAAGTGATGCTGAAGTACAAAAGGCAGAATGACTATTTCTTCTTGGATGAGTCAGTGTAGACTTCCAGAAGATGTGCCATTTGATCTGGGTCTTGAAGATGAAAAGGAGTTTTACCAAGAGAAGAGTTGGGAGAAGACCCTTCCAAAGAGGGGGCCGGAACAGTCTGGGTAGACATAGAGTATTCACAGGGATCGGAGAGCTCAGTGAATGGTGAGAAGGTTGGTACAATTTAGTCAATAGAAGCCAGGAGGGGAGAGACAGGAAATGAGGTTAGAGAAGTGGACTGGAGTTAAAATATCCAGGTGAGTGTAATTTTTAAGCAGTGGGAATTCAGTGAAGCTTTTCAATAGGAAAATATGATCAGAATTGTAAAGGAAGATCATTCTAATGGTATTGTCTGGGATAAATTGAAGTGAGAAGGTAACTAATATTTGTATGTGTTTAATATATGCCAGAAATTATATTATACAATAATTTTCTCAACAAATTTGAAATGTTCATATTATTATTTCATGTCCTACATGAGAAACTGAAGCTTGGAGTAAGTAGTTCGCTATCCAAGATCACATATATAGTCAGTGGTGCAGCTGTGCTTTTAATCATTTTGAAAGATTCCAAAGCCCCGTATATTTCCACTAGTCTACATGGTAGGGAAATAGGATATGAAATTATTGCCATTCATCCAGATGAGAGGTGAAGTAGGACTGAAATAAGAAAGTGGCAAGAGGAATTGATATTCAGAAGACAAGGAAAATAAGCAGACTTATATTCCAAGGAAAATAAGTAGACTTTTTCTTTTTTAAAAAAAAAAAAACACATTCAGTGTAAGAAAGGAAATAGAAAGCACTAGTCAAGGATAATTTAGAGGTTATAAGACTGAGAAAGTATTAACACAAGTGACAACATTCAAGACCAAGAATCAAGTAGATGAACTATGATTTTTTTTTTCTGGAAGTTAAAGTATCATTGGTTCAGAAAAAAAATTAATTTGTGACACATTGAGTTTTAAGTGTCTAGAGGACATCCAAAGAGAGAGGTCTAGTAAGGAGCTGGAAATACAGCTGCAGGTAAGTGTCAGGGATAGGCAGCACACACTGTAGTTGAGGTCTTGAGGATCAGTGAGATTACCTGGGCAGAACATGCAGAGAAGAGAAGCATTGACATCATTCAGTTAGAAAGTTATGTTTACATGCTTTCTTCACTATTAAAGGTCAAGGTCTTCAGGATAGTGCCTTTATTGTATGCACTTTTGAATACCTCAGAGATTTCACACTATAGTACACATAGTAATTGCTTCACAAACGTTCTTTGGATAAATGAGAAGAGAACCAAAAAGGAGAATCTAAGGAATGGGAAAAGGGAAGGGACCCAGAAAGGAAATTGAGAAAGATCGGTTAGTGATACGATGAGAAGAGAAGGCGAAGAATGGAAGCCAAAGGAAAAGAATATTTCAAGATATAGAGAATTGTCCCACAGATTGAAGTACTTCAGAGAGATGAGTTGGGACAAGGACTTAAAATCAGCCACTAAATATGACAGTGGGAGAACACTGAAAACTGTGTTTCCTATTGTCAACTGATCACTGGAACTAATTCACTGGGACTTTGGAATACATCCTTTGATGAGCTGGGAGTCAACCTGTATAAAGCAAGTTTCCAAACCCACAATTTAGCAACATAACTAGTAGTATAGATCTAGTGTAAGAGACTAACAGGCAATTAATTGTGCTGAGTTTCATTACAGGTGTCCTAGTTTAAAATGTTTCCTGCTGATAGGAGAGGGTAAGTGTGTATTAAAGGAAAAAAATGAAACAAAATATATTTTCATTGTAATTCATTAATAATTAAAACCCTCAAACACAGACATATTATTTGGGAATTCATTGATTTGCCTAAATATTTCAAAGAATTTGTCAGTTAACATCTTCTCACAATGAAAAACAAACTGAGAATGCAAAAGTAAAGTATCACAAGTCTTTGAAAAAGAAATCAGATGTCTTTGATATTTCTGTTTTTGTGTTTCATGCTTCCAATGCTTGTATCTTTCCATGACAAGCAAATAGCCGTTCAGTCTGATACGAATCAGTATGTTGTTCCTGGAAAATTAAAGACTCATAAATATGCTATACCTTCCTGTAACTCAACTATTTTCATTATTCCTCCTAATCAGATGGATTTTTTTGGATAATAAGTATTCAGACATATTCAGTTATGTATGATACAGTGTTGTTTTAATATTTCATTGGAATGCTTTGAGAGAAAGGCACTGAAATCTAATAATAATTGCATTTCAATAGTATTGTTTTAGTGTTAAAAAAAATAGTGGTAGAAAAGTAATTGTAGTTTCTTTACAAAAATCATCGTAGGTGTCCTCTAAGCATCAGACACATAACAGTGCTTTACAATTTTATTTAGACAATGTTTTATAAAGTCCGAAAGTAACAACCAAGATTTTTTTTTAACAACGAGAGAATCTGACACCTCTGAAATACTGAGCAATCACTGATCAAGAACTAGCATGACCTCTTAAAGCCTGTAATAGCTAACGGGAATATAGCTATAAGCTATAGAGTTAGGGATTTTAAAATGTCAAGCAACACTAATAATTCGTGCATCCTGGGACCATAAAGCTAGCAGCATGTCAATAATAATGGCATGCTCTTTGGAAACAGGTACAATTAACATGCTAGTGTTTTAAGTTAAGAGAATATTACAAAACTTTTGTAAAAAGAAAATATTTTCTCTGGCATAGGATGTTGCTGATTTTGTGTTTTATGTTGCTGCTACCTATTATGCCTCCTAGACATGTATCCCAAATACAGGGCTACACATACTGTCAGTTGACAAAGGGCCTGACATGGCATAATAGCAAAATGTGTAGGCAATAAAAATAAATGTGCATATACACTACCAAATGTAAAATAAATAGCTAGTGGGAAGCAGCCGCATAGCACAGGGAGATCAGCTCGGTGCTTTGTGACCACCTAGAAAGCTGGGATAGGGAGGGTGGGAGGGAGATGCAAGAGGGAGGAGATATGGGGATATATGTATATGTATAGCTGATTCACTTTGTTAGAAAGCAGAAACTAACACACCATTGTAAAGCAATTATACTCTAATAAAGATGTTAAAAATAAATAAATGAACAAAATAAATATCAATACCTAACAAGTCATGTGTGCCAGAGGATACAAGAGATTTCACATGCAGGAAACATTTAAGAAAAGGGATGACAGGGCTTCCCTGGTGGCGCAGTGGTTGAGAGTCCGCCTGCCGATGCCGGGGACACAGGTTCGTGCCCCGGTCTGGGAAGATCCCACATGCTGCGGAGCGGCTGGGCCCGTGAGCCATGGCCGCTGAGCCTGAGCGTCCAGAGCCTGTGCTCTGCAATGGGAGAGGCCACAACAGTGAGAGGCCCGCGTACCGAAAAAAAAAAAAAAAAGGAGATGACAAAATAATGAAAGATATCTTTAGGAAGGCTACTCTTCTGTTAAAATAAAATTTGGTGAGATTTGTTATTTTTATTTTTATTACTTCAAAATAGCCTATGTTAGAAGCCACACAATGCTTAGAAGCAACACTTCAATTCAGTGCTTTAAGAAGCTACTTGGCTCTTCAGAAACTGTCTTTGTTTTTTTTTTTCCCATGGCCTTCACTTTTGAAAGAATTCTTAAGAAAACAGCTGCATTTGAAGAGGAAGGGAGTACTGGACACAAGAGAAATGGGAAATGGTGTTTTATTGAGCAATTTTTTTATTGCCACTCTGGGAATCAAAAAAGTGGCTACGTCTATCAAATAAGTCTCCCTCAAAAAAATCTTTAGATCAATCTTTAATGAGAAAGAAAGGAAAAAAAAAGAGATATTCACCCAAGTCTCGTGTCATGCAAAAAATTCTATATCTTTTCCTAACTCATCAATATGCTCATGGTTCTTAAATTTAGTATTTGAATTAAATGCCCAAGAGCCTTGAATGACATTCATCCACCCATTAAAAGATATATAGCTCAATTATATGGCATTGATGAAATCCTTGATATGATTTGTGACCCTTTAACTAACGACATTTCCTCTAAAGTGACAAAATTGCAACAAAACATAAAAAAAGAGCACCTCATTACAAAGGAACCTGCCATACATTATTTAAATCTTTCCCTCTGAGAGGAAGAGCTAGAATGCATACTGAGTAACTGCTACTCAACATGAAATGATTCTTTTTCATGAACTCAGAGTACTGATTCCTGACTGGTCATTATGAGAAAAACAAATACCATCTGCAAATAATAATTAGAATGTAATACTATTTAAGCTTATGAAAAGAACATAAAATATGTATATAGAAACTCTGAAGCTAATAAAAATATAATGTAGATTACTTCAAAGCGTTTCACATTTATGTTGCTCAAGCACTAATAAAATGAAACAATATTAAATCCACTTTTCTTAAGTCCTATTTAAAAATCTCTCAGTTGAATCAGGAATGGTTCAGCTCACTTGAAGTTACAGCCTGGTTTAAGAAAATTGCATTTTACTGCTCTTTTATTGATTTTTAGCAAATTTAACTCTGTCACTGTCTGCTGATTCTGCTTATCTTTGAATTTAAAATGTCCACAGTATTTACCCAGCATTGAAAAATTACTGTTTCAATGTATTGTATTTTTAATGCAGCTCTATTTTTTGGTTTACATAGCTAGTTTGCTACCAACAGGACACTTTGATGTCATCCTCCGTTGTAGCATACAATGAAATCTCATATCTTTCTTTAATCAGCAATGACATGTTTATTGAGAAATAAAACCATTTCTCATTTCCTTCCTTTACCCCCACTTCTATTTTTTTTTTTTTCTTTTTCAGTGATCAACGTTTCAATTGCTTTGCATTTGTAGTTTTCAATAAAACTTTTATTTAGTATTACTGGGTAGTTCAAAACTTTAAAATTATTTTCAAACAAATGCAACTTCAGTTTCAAATTACCCCAAGCAGAGATATCAAATTTTAGTTTCTTAGTTAGCTTACTGGGGAAAATTCTACCCAAAGATAAATATATTATTCAGTTTCTGCTATCCATAAAACCACATATATAAAACACACATAAAATTCAAATCACAAGGCATTTGTTGAATGCTACTCCCATCAATTATGCTCTGTTTGCCTATGAGTTTGCAAATGATTTATTCAGAAGATGAGCTTGGGGGATGTTTAAATATTCTGGTAAACAATTAATGTGCATCAATCAATATAAAAACCAGAATTTTTTCTAAACTCCTGTTGAATGTGATTTTTTCCCTAAAATATACATTACCAAACAAAGCTATAGATTCAGTTGCTAAGCAGCCATTAAAAATGTAATAGCCACATGTGATGAAAGTCAGATCACTATGACAAAAAATGAAATTTACATTCTTCATGCAAATTCATCCTGATATGCAGCTCTCAGCAGTGTAACTGTAGGGGTCTATTAGTAATTTTATTTTACTCATGAAAACATATATTATAGGGTTATTAATAGGCACATATAAAAATGTCCACTTTCCTGAGATTTTAACTAAAATCCATGGCATTTTGCCTACTATTTGAATTTACTCTGGAGATTTAAAAAATTATGTTACTCAAAATAAATTTAATACCATTGGGTTGTACACTGATAAATATATTTGTGTTTGTTTGTTTTGTATTGTTTTTAGCATGAAATCTTCCAGGCCACACTGCAGACCTGAATTTTTGACTCACCTATCAATTAAGGAAGAAACAGTGATGAAGGAGAAGGAAATCAGGGTTCATTAAATGCCTATCATTTATTCATTCATTCTACTTTCTTTTCAACTTGTTCCTATTGTGAACAGAATGCTGTGCCACAGCGTGCCTGGTGCCAGTAAATTTCATACACGTTAACTTAATGCATTTCATTCATAAACATTTTCCCTGCCTGTATTTATTCAGTGAAAAAAATGCTGAAATAAAGGTGTTAACTGTGGTGTTTACCATGAACAAAAATCATCTCATAGCAAAATTGTTCCTCCTCAGACCTCTGTTACCAGGACAAAATTGAGCTATTGTACCATTTCCAATTTATTCTTGTCCTAAGACCATTCTTCCATATCTGTAGTTCCCAGTTTGGTGGCAATATAATAAAACACAATAATCATTAGTACTATGGCAAAGGTCCTTTAACAACTCTAATAAGACTTGGCTTTGAAATACCCTAAATGAAATTAATAAGCTCCTATTAGTTTCCAAACATTTCAGACTCAAGTTCTCCAGTCAATATTGTTTATAAAAAGGCACTTAGGGCTTCCCTGGTGGTGCAGTGGTTGAGAGTCCGCCTGCCGATGCAGGGGACACGGGTTCGTGTCCCAGTCTGGGAAGATCCCACATGCCGCGGAGCGGCTGGGCCCGTGAGCCATGGCCGCTGAACCTGCGCATCCAGAGCCTGTGCTCCGCAACGGGAGAGGCCACAACAGTGAGAGGCCCACGTACCGCAAAAAAAAAAAAAAAAAAAAAGGCACTTAAAGTATACATTGAAATAATCTCCTCAGGAAATAATTTTATAGTATATTTTATGAGTTAAAAAGGTCTTGTTCTGTATGATTTTTAAATTATTTCTCAGTTATTATTTTCACACCTTCTTTGGGATTTTAGAAAAACTCTCAACTCACCCTTGTTGTCTTACACTTGAAAAGGGGAAGTATTGGAAATTTTACTATACATGAAGCCAAGTGCCTCAATTATTAGTAATAATTATACAAACCATGTTATCAAATATATCCCAATTTGTCACCCATGAGTAAGTGATGGAATGTTTTAGTATATGGGGACGGTCTAATAGTGTATTTTTTGTGCTGTCAGATAGACACATCAGCTGATGAAGGGCACTCTTTCTCCATTATTAGGGGCTGAGTCTATTTTTTTAAATAAGATTCTTGTGATTATAACAATAATATCTAATTTTGCAAGTTTGAAAAAGTGTAAAGAAATTTAAAAGAACACAAAGGACATTTCATTATCTCCTTAAGGACATTTCATTATGCATTTTAAATATAGTTAGAAAAATGCAGAAATAGGTACAAAATATAGTTATGCACATACATGCAGATACAATTCCTCATGAATTTATGTAATCCTTTCTTAAAGTTTGTTTTTCAATTGTCATTTTTTATTTATTTTAAAGCATTTCCCATATTATGAACAAGTTTAATTATTTGTAATCTCTTTTCCTCAGAGTGTATTATAATTTATTTACCCAGTAACATTGTGTTGGATGTTTAAATTATTCCCATATTACAAATGTCACTGTCATAAAAACCTTTCAATACAACTTTTAGTCAATATTCTAGTTTTTCCTTATGACAGATCCCCAGAAATAGAATTTACTACCTCAAATGATACAAATATTTTAAGGTTCCTGATGCATTTTTGCCAAATTGATTTTTACAATTATCAATTCATTCCCACTATCCATGTTTTAAAACGTTGATCCCACTGTCCTTATATTGTTTGTAAGTTCCAATTTCAGTAAAATGTTGCTAAATTGATAGCGGAAGTGGTATCACATGTTGTTTAAAAGTGTATCCCCCATCATCTAAAGAGGAGGCCAGACTGCATGAAGATATAGGCTCACAGCAGATGGTGAGGTCCCACAAGTGATCTAGCCTAGCTAGAATTTCTCACTAATAAACGTGTAACTAGACTTCCAGGTGAAGCTCAGGGCCAGACAACTCTGTAATTTTACACTGCACATGTGTTGGACTTGACCTCCAAACAAATAGCCTCTTTTGAGGTAGAAAGAAAAGAATTTCCCAAATCCATAGACCAGGATGCACCCCTTTTGTCTTCGTGTCTTTAAAATATGAACTTCACATTAAAATGTACTCATAAATTTATAGATGAAGGAGATTCTTTGGTAGATAACCAGAGACAACCTATCCATTTATGCTGTAGTAATAATTTAGTGATAATTATCTTTGCAAAATGATATCATTCAAAATAGCAGTTTTCTAAGTAGCTGCTGAATGATTTGGAAAGAACCTCATGTGACTGTCTTTAAAAACACAAAGCTTCATCTGTAACTCTACTTTGCTTTATACAGTTTTAACTATAGGAACTGGTAAAAGTATATAACAGTATCACTAATAATCAGATTTTAAAAATCAGGAAATTATTTTGACTTTTCTACTTTCTCATGAATAACATTTCACTTATTAGTCCATATATTCAGCTACTGGCATCAGTTAATAAAATGGTGAATGGAGCTACATTTCTGAAATTAAATTTTATTATCTAAACTGAACTCACCTTAACAAAAGATCATTTAGACTAATTCCATATGTTGCCAAAATAAATTCATTCAAATTGGTTACTGAATAGAGAAAACCTTAGACCTACCAAGTTCATAGAAAGGATAGTATTGTAATTAGCTGATAGTTCAAATCAAGAATCTACAAAAAATAGCAAAGTTCATTTGACAGAGTTAGGAAATATGTTCAGTTAGTACTTGGTAAAAAACTGTTACAGAAGAATCATAACTCAGAAATGGCATAATTTATATCAATTCAAAATTGTAAAATGGCTTAATAGGAAACATTAGTTTAAAATGTTCTGGAAATAAATTTAACCATCATATAAATTTATTCACGAGTGAAAGTTTTTTTGTGTGGGCATGTGGAATGTGTTTCTCTAACCAGAACTTCAGAAGTTACACATGTACAGAAAGACCTCCCCCCACCCCCGCAATCTATTGGTGCCCAGGATTAATTATCAATCTGGAAAAATATGAGAGTAACAATTTCTAGATAATACGTGAGATAGCACCAACTCACCTTATTTGTTTCTCTAAATGCTATAGAATAACAATAGTGTGTACTCCTTATGTGTTTAATAATTTTGCGACATTTTTACTGTGTGTCAATTCAATGTTTGTAATAAAACTAATAAATAGTTGATATACTGTGTAAATTTAATACATTATATGTAAAATTATTGAAGATCATCAGAAATGTTATAAATATGTTAGGGATAGTTGGTATATAGTTTCATGTCCTCTGCATTTCAAAATGTTGAGGAAATGGATCCATTGTGCCCTTTAAAAATGGGAAAAATCTCATTTTTTATCCATTTGAAGCACAATACAAAAGGCACAATCAAGGGATATATATGTTGAAACCAACAGTTTCTCCAAAACTTTCTAGCAGTATGATAAAGTTCAAATGTACTTCAATAAGTTCCTTAGAAAAGATTTGATGTTGAATAGTCTTCTTAAGTCATTTCAAGTACAAGAGCTGCCATTAAGATGTCTGAGACAAATAGTTGCAGACTGGGTATTTTTCTGTAATTGTGATCCAATTTCACACTGGTTTTAAGGTCATAAATGCTCAAAGGGTATTCCTGGTATATGATCTCAGTCTCCAACAGATGAGACTAGTGCTCAAGAGTACATGTTGCAATGAGACTATCTTCAAAATTGAAGAGATTATTATGGAAGTACGAGCAGGTTAATGTGTTGGGAAATATACAAAAGATTATTAATAAAGCAGAGTGAACATAGGAATCAATTGCTTAAGTGTCATAGGTTACTGACATCTTCATGGTGACATACAACCTCTTTTAGACTTCACTTGTGCTTTTAAAAGCTTTTGAAAGAAATACAATTGACTTAATCTATCATGTGTACAGACTCATGATTCTTTTCCTTTGGACAACAAGGAAGACTTTTTTTTCTTTTAATTTTCCACTATTGGACACTATTTCCAAAGTTTAAGGGCTATAGAACAAGTGAAATAGCTTTCATTTTATAGTTGTGGCAACGCTACCCAATCACAGTTGTAGAGCTGGTTATTCTTTAACTTCTCTTACACTCTTGGGGCCCTCTGCCTTACAAGACATAAAAAAAGAAAATGAAGTTGCATTGTAGTAGAAGAGATTAAAGCTACATATAACAGTTTCTAGACAGGAAGAATTGTTAAATTTTGAACACACTAAGGGAAGCTGATAAATCAATCCTCTCTCCCCCACCCACTCTCACCTCTCTAATTGCTTTAAAGACATTTCTTTCTGAAGTTAAACTGGCTGGTATGCTTAATTCTGTTTTAGAGATTGTCATTGTTATACACGAGTTAGATGAAAAACACTATATCTTAAACTAGAAAAAAAAGATATTTAAAATAAAATAAATCAAGTTACATGGATATGCCACCTTATTCTTTTCTTCCAAACCATTAATAATTACCTTAGGAAAAAATTGCTAAGCAATCCAATTTGCTACTTTGAACCCCCAATTTTTTATTGAAAATTTCAGGGAAAAAGAAAAACCTGAGTCACTACAAACAGATTCGCTTATGTTAATTGCATTTATTTGAGACAAAACTCAAGTACTTACTTCTCATCATCTTCATCACTGGGGACATTGGAAGCCATCTATTCCAATAGAAAGCTGAGATATAAAATACAGAAATATTTCCTGCTAAAATTTTGGCTCAAGGAAACTGAAAAAAAGGAACACGTAGTCTTTTTAGCATTACCATCTCTTTAAAAGCAAACACAGAGCTCCCCAACAGGTATGCCAATACACCCTGATGTATGCAAACGGACTAGGAGTGTGCCAGAATAGTGATGCCTGCAGCCCTCAGGGCTTCTGGGTTGGGCCTGGGGCCCAGACCTTCCCCAGCTTTCAGACTCTGCAGGAAGAAGCCTTCTTTTTGGTTTTATTCACCCCAGTGTGCTATACAAATGCTACTTTCAATGAGTGCTGTGATGTGGAAGAATTTAAGAAACCCTGTTGTACAATATACATGGTAGATGTTGATGTCGGTGGTAGTGTTGGGAATTATCCTAATTTCAATGATAAATACTTAAATGTGGGCTCATAAAACCCCTGGAAGGAAAAGAGGTAACTTCTCTTTTTAATCTACTAGTTTTTAAAATAGTTTGTGTTTGATGCAGTCATCTTCAAAACATCCCAGAAAAACGTGAACAGTAAAGGAAACTATTAAATGCTTTAACTTTCTTATATTTACAGCATAGTAATTAGTAAAACTCCCTCTCGCTCCAATAAACAAAACAAAAAGGATATTTATTTGGATACCCTGGCTTTCTACTTTCATAAGTCAAGTGCACCATTCCATAGACTTTAAGACCACTGCTAATAAACACCATTTTCTTGTATTATTTTTGCAACTACAAGTGGAATTTTAGGGAAATTCCAAAAGTAAGGCAGTTCTTTTGCTTTTCGGTGGGTGTATTATCTATGTAAGAGTTTATATAATTCCCATTTAGTGGCCGATATATTTCTTCTGGTCTTTGGAAATACACTCACAGAAATCACCATGATGTTCTTGGCTCTTGTTGAAAATTCTTCCATTTTCCAAAGCATCCACATCTATAAAACTGTTGGTTAAAAACCAAAACGAAAAACCCCCATGCTTACTGTTTTGTTTTTAGTTTTTGTATTTGCAGTTCTATTTTTATTTCACTATGGTCTTTTATTGTCTTTAGATTTAATTTAGTAGACTTTGCCTTTAGAATAATTTCCTTGTAAAAATGTAGTAATTAAATTTTAATGTTACCACAGAGAAATGAAATACCAAGAAACATAAGCCTTGACTACCGCACAGGATTTTAAAAATAGAGTAGAAAACATTGTCTCAAGGACATCATTTTCACTCACCATACTTCATAGAAACATTAGGTGTACTAAAAAGTTGACAATGTTTGAAGACACTTTTGTTATCATAAATAAATATTTACAAGTCATTGTAGCCACCTCAAATTTCAGTTTAACATCCTGTAAAATGCAAACAAATTAACACAGTAATTTTAATGTATAGATGTTAAATGCTAGTCAATATAACACCATTTTATAACTCATTTAATTTCACAGCTTGTGAGGTAAGAACAATTCTCCACACTTCACCATCATGCCTCTACAGCTTGAAATATTTATAGGATTATCAATGTGAGCAGAAAAATGCCAGGTTCAAAAGATAAAAATAAGAAATACAATGTATTTTCACCTAAAATGATAGGGCATTTAATAGTCAGAGATTCTGGGCTAGGCCTAGAATAAACTCTTCATAAGAGTTCATGTAGGATATAAACAGGTTTCATAGGGTGAGAAGTTGTGCCTGATAACCTGGATCCAACTGTTATACTTTCAGAGTTTTCAGTCAGACCAAAAACCTCAACACTTATTTTGATGATGGCTCTTTGGGGAAGATTGTTTTCAATTTGCATAAGAGCCAAGTGGCTATGAAAATTACTCTTAACTGGAGAGTTCTAGAGTCAAGCATGGTGAGTTGGGACAGATCACCTAAAAGAATGCTGAGATTATGTGAGTTATTGCTGTATCCCAACACCTAAAACTATACCTGGCACATAATAGGTGTTCAACAAATAGTTGTTAAATTAATAAACAAATGTGGGGTTAGAGAATGATTTCCCTTAGAATCCTTGACAATTGGTCAGAACTCTCCAGATCTGGTGACACTGGACCCAGTCATTTGTTCCCAAACTCCTCCTATCTGCATTCAGTTAAATCTGAAGTCAATTATCTGCATCTACACATGTGTAAACTGTGACCTCCACTAGAATCCCAGTTCCTCAAAATTCATGGAAGGGAATGACTTTAGGGTCACATATCCCAGCTTTCCACACTGAGCAGGCATCTAGTCTCCAGATATTAACTATAACTCCAAGAGATCTTTCCCAAACCTGCCTGGACAAGAGAATCGATTAGAGCAATTATTTTTAAAAAATTAAAGATTCTCAAGTTTTCCTTAGCAAATTCTAATTCCAGAAATATTCATTTTAAAAATATACCTCATTTATCCCTCCAGGGAATTTGGGATTAACATATACACACTACTATATATAAAATAGATAATCAACAAGGACCTACTGTATAGCACAGGGAACTCTACTCAATATCCTGTAATAACCCATATGGGAAAAGAATCTGAATAAGAATAGATATATGTATATGTATAACTGAATCACTATGCTGTACACCTGAAACTAACACAACATTGTAAATCAACTATACTCTAATATAAAATAAAAACTAAAAAAAAAAAGCAAAACACACACACACACCCACACCTCCACCTTGGATGATTTTTATCAAAGGCCCAGTATGTGAAATGCTTTCCTAAAGCACTCATCTGCATTTTCAAACAAACATCTCTATTAAAAAACTTCCATGAACAAACTTGACTGCCCAAATTTTGGCATAAGTGGGCTACAATAGACATCTATATTTATTCAGTTCTGCAGGGTTTATTCAACAATATTTAATGAACCCCCTAAGTGGAGCACTTCAGGGAGAAAAGTGAAAAGACAGGATTTTTCATATACTCCTAGAACTAAGTCCAGGTAAAATAACCCTGGAGTCTTGATTCATTGTGGAGTGAAAGGCAAGCATTGAAGAGTTCTGAGCATGAGTGTGACATAATCAGATTTGAATGTTGGAAATATCACTTTGGGAGTGAAGTCAGACATAGAGTGGGTGGGGACATTTGACTTATGCCAGGTAAGTGCTAAGAAGGTTATTTCTGTGATCCAACCAAGAGAGGATGAGAACATGCACTGAAATGAAGGCAATCCAGATAGAATGGCACAGGATTGTTTCCAACCAATTTGAGCAAACAAGAATATTAGACTAAGATTATCAATCACATTGAAAGTCATATTTATAAAAGAAATAAATAGATATCAGCAAGTACTTAACACTGATAAGTCATGCTAGTAGTCATTGCTTCAAAAATATTAATCAGGGCTTCCCTGGTGGTGCAGTGGTTGGGAGTCCGCCTGCCGATGCAGGGGACACGGGTTCGTGCCCTGGTCCGGGAAGATCCCACATGCCGCGGAGCGGCTGGGCCCGTGAGCCATGGCCACTGAGCCTGTGCATCCGGAGCCTGTGCTCCGTAGCGGGAGAGGCCACAGCAGTGAGAGGCCCGCGTACCGCAAAAAAAAAAATTAATCAAGTACTTATATGTTTGTGGTCAGGTTGGAGATATAAATGTGTATACAGTGCATATGACCCCTGCTTTCAGGGGTCCACTTTTAGCAAGAGAATCACAATGAGGCAGAGACAATTATCATAATATAGTATTTAAAAGAAGGTCTCTAATGATATTATTAAAAAATATCATCATATTAAAGAAGGGGATGCATTTAATATCTTAGAGAATATTTATGTGGGAACATATTGAATAAACGATCCTTTCAGAAATTGTCATTTCTTGAATAGTCTTCTGTAAATTATGGAATGGTTTCACACATTTATTTACAATCCATTCTCCTTGAAAAGGAGTGGTGGGTGGCAGGGTGATATTTCTGGTCATAATAAACAGCGAGAGGCATACAACTCCAACAGTAAAATTAAATCTATAAAAAGCACAGAAGACTTCCCAGAATATTATTTACAAAAATCACCATGTTTTGGATCAAACTTCTATTTAAAATTGCTTTTCCATATTACTCTATTGAGGCTTCCTACTTAATGAGATGTCTGGCAGGGAAGATTTGGAGAACATTTATTTAAAATGCCAGAACTGCTTTCCCCTTGCTAAAATGCTAGCAAGATGCTTTGAAAGTGGCAACCCATTTGCAAGACATCATTGTCAAACTTCCCCTAAAGGAAAAATGTGAATAGATAGCAAGAGAGCCGTGAATCAGATTGTCAGTGCCAAGCTATGCTATTGAATTTCCACAAACATGTTCCTAATTTTGCAATTACTTCTCCATTTCAGGAATGAATTCCACCTTTTGAATTATTTTTTACTAATGTTTAATCTCACATGATCCTTTACCCTATCATTCATCATATTTTATCATTTGTCCTACTCCTAAATAATATGTATGTAAGCAATTAAAACAATTTAAAGATTAGCCAATCCAGCACAAAAGTTAATAAAACAAACTTGCTTGGCCACAATCAGAATGCATTCCAAATTGAAACAGAAATAGTATACGTTGTCTGCCAGATTGGATTATCCATTGGGCTAGGTAGTCTCTCAGTGACTCTACGTATTTCTATGATACATCTGACTGCACTGTATTGATGTTAATTTGTTTTCACATCCACATCATCTACCTTTCTTAATAGAGTATGTAATTTTGGAGGAGTCGTACTATGTCTTTTCAACTTTGTATCTACAGAAATCCCTGGCACAAAGTTATGCTCTTGATATTGTATGATGGTGACTGATTGACTGCCTAAAATAAATTAATGAGATTCTTCTCTCTCTGACTATTTGTATTGGGCTTATGCCCTTTTACTTATATCAGTTATTCAATTTTTGGATTGGCATAAAATTTAATTTGAAATTCTTTGAACTTATATGTGAACTGAAATCCATGATATAAATACTATATTATTTTTTCATTCTAAAAAAGAACAAATGTATTAATCAGTTCTGAAATTCATGAATATTTAATAGAAAATATTTATCTGAGTACTTGCACACTACTGGAATATTTTTTCAAACAGGAAGAAAAAATTACCAGCTCTAAGCTTGAAAAACTGTCATAAAAAAATAGAAACCTAGAATAAAACTATTTGAAAGTAAGAGAAAACAGCTGCTGACTTCCAGAAATAATATAAGTATTCAGTAATCCCTTTCCAGTATTCATCCATTTGTTCAACTGCATTTTCTTCTAGTGTTCTCTGAAGGGTAATTAGGTAAATAATTAGCATTCTTATAATAATAATAAAAAACGTATTTTGCCGCTCAGAGAAAATACACAATCTAACAAGGGAGAGAATAGTAAAGAAAAGTATAGTTATGCAAGATCTAAGGGGAGGACGAGCATAAAAGAAGCAAATAACATAATCAGCTAAGATGTCAGAATGTAACTCAGTGGAAAACATAACTGTACTTTAATCTATAAATAAGACAAGAGCCCAAGATAATTTGTACAGTCTCCCCGTGATCTCTATTATCATTTATACTGAAAATAATGCCATATGAAATGTTGTCATTTGTATATGAAGATGGTGCTATGACCCATCAATAACAAATCTACAAGATTGTTTTGTTTTGGGATAGGAAAGGGTTGGCAATAAACTCATTCACGCTCTCTTATCTGGTCCTCTTGTGAGCAATGGTGTACATTGGCAAGTTGAAGTTACAACTGCAGTCGGAGAGCCTAGAAAAAAACAAAACAAAAATCTGGTGAGTGAAAAATCAATCATATTGTAATTGGTACATGAGGGAGATTGAATACCCTAACCTGACATACTAGTACCAAGTTCTGACCAACTAAGCTCAAATATCCATATGGTGTCAAATAATACAACTACATTTAATCCAGTTTTAAAAATAAACTGGTGTCATTATACCTTGATGAATTTCACAAAGCATCCCCAGTTCCTTTTTATTGTACAGCCTTCAGCCTGTGCATTCAAAATAGAATGTCAGGCATCACTTAACGCTACAACTATGAGAAAATAAAAGGAAAATACTTTGTATGTCTCACCCGTTTTTGGTAAGGAAACACAACCCAAGTAATATTTTGAGTGGTCGGATCATATGGGCCAGGCCAATCACTGACAGGTGAGTTTGATGTCCCCACAAAATAAATGAATAGGAATCATTACATTTTTTAACTAAATGCCACCATCGGAATGTTGTAAGGTGTGTTTAAATGTTAAAGTATTATCCAGCACAGATTTTATAGCCAAGCAAAAATAAAAACTATCACTGACCCAGAAACTGCCCTATGCCTTGTGCTATACACGTTCCTTATATAATACATTGTGCTTGATCCTGACAATAGAACTATGTGGTAAGAATCATCTTCATTTTCAAGGTAAGAAACTAAATCTTGGAGTAAAAAACTTGTCTAGAGCCAAAGACAGAGAAAGCTTCAGAATCTGGCCAGAAAGACTTACTCCAAATACCATGATCATTTTTATTTAAAATAAAAATAATATAAACATAACCAAAAAACTTGATAGAATTCAGATAATTTGTATTGTTCATACTAACAAATGGATATAACTATTGACATAAAAACCCAAGTGGAGAACACGGATTTTTGGAGAACCATAATTTGTGACCAAGAGTTTTATAGATATGGGACATAATTGACAGAGATATCCTATTTTCTTAGTTATTCTAGATTTATCTTAGAGACTTTGCTAGACTGGCAGAATTCCTGGGTAGTTGCAGCATTCCAGTGATTCTAATGTTTTAAGAGATAGTTATAAACCAGAAACTAAACATCTGTTAGGCTAAAAATAAAAGCATTTCTTTTGTTAATTTACCCAAGACTTTTTAAAATGCCACTATCAGCATGGCTTATTAAGACCCCTATAAAAATAGATAGCCCAGTATTCATTGTATTAACTACATGCTCCAAGTGCAATCAAAGCAATTCTAATTTACCATTCTCCATGAATTTTTTCTGTTTGAACAAACTCGGGAACATTATTTTATTTACAGATTAGGTAGGTAGCAACTGAGAAAGAGTAAAGCTACATGCTATATGTATATACACATATGTGCAAACTTTCAAATAATTGATATGCATGTATGTAAGTGAATCACAGCAAAACAATAATTTCAAAAACAATTGGAAGGTTGGTTTAAAGGTTGTCCCTCTGCATTCTCAGGACCTCCTATGAATTCTACTATATTACTTACCATGTTGTATTGTCAATGCCTTTCTCCATAACCAGAGTATGAGCTTTATAAGGTCAGAGACTGTGTCATTTTCTCTATGATCGCAGTGTATAATGCAGTTCCAGCATTCACTGTTTACTTATTGAATAAATAAATATATAATATAAAGTAAAATATCAAATTACATAATGGCATCATAGGTTAATTCATATTTGCATCCCCTTGATTCATAGTACCCTTGAATTCTTGGAAACATCTTTAGTTCACTTAGGAACAAATTTTATAGAAGAAAGTTATATTTAATCATGTATAGATGAAATAGAATTATTACTCAAAAGCAACAGCAGCCACCTATAGTGCCCATGACAGAAGCTGAAAGGAGTTGACTTTCCTTGAATTCTAAGCAATTGTTGCATGCTGGTCCCAGGACAATAATATAAAGCTGGTAAAGTTTGTAGTTGAGGTGACCTTCACCCTCCATTTTTTGAACTTCTTTGACCTTTTGCCTCTGTTCCCAGGCATCCAGAGCCTTTGGGATGTGCTCTGACTCTCAACACTCTGATGTTGTGGAGAAAGAGCATAAGCTTTGCCTCCACTTGAACTACGTAACCGTCTTGGGCGTGAGTTAATTTCTCTGACACTTAGTCCCTTCAGTGTAAATTTAGAATAATAATAATGTTCCTCTGGAAGAAAAGGTGTAGGCCTATATAAAAGGATGCAAGTGAGAATGCTCTGTAAACTATATGACATTGAATAGATATTTAATATTATATAAAACAACCTTAAAATTGGAGAACTTCTGATGTCCTCTCTGCTCTGAAGTATCTATGACCTAAATAACTTCATTCTCTCCCCTCATCTATCAGTGCAATTGTTGGGACAAAAAATAATCTGATTGTGTCTAAATTTTTTCACTTTAAGCTAAAATACCTGATAAACATAAAACCACCCTAGCTTGTTGATACTTTTAAAGAGGCGAATGTGAATCCAGTTATTCTAGAGGCTGCTGGGGACAAGACCCACTTTTGTCTAATCTGATTGCTAATCCCTACCCTAATACATACAGGGGTCTGAAAGGTGGCATCCTAGAAAGAAAAGAATATTCATCTCAGTTTAAGCCTCCAACACATAAAGGATGGTAATTTAATTTCCTGAAATTTCCTTGTCTGAAAGTTTAATTTAATAACAAACCGATAATAATTTAATAAAAAACCAAGACACTAAAATAGTTTTGTATCAAATATATAGAATAGTGGTACTAACTGCCAGATGACTCATGTTTCTATAGTGATTGTTAAAATTATATTTATGAAAGAAACCAAGTGTAACCATTTTAGCAATTCTAGAAAGGCATACTCTAAGAGGTAAAATTAAATTTAGGGAAAATAAGACCATTTATAATGGGTCGTTATGACTCTGAATAAAGATGATTATTGGTTCTGCTTAATAAAACTGTCATCTAACACAAAATAGGTATTAAGCTAAATTACATTACATTATCATTCTGTGATGCTACAAAATTCAATGCAAAGCTTTTTTGAAAAAAATAAATCCACAAGAAAAAAAGACTCAATATTAACTTTTTCTGCAGATTTTCAAATGGTTTTAACTAAGGAAACAATGTAAAGAATTTTAAAAATGTATGCTGAAAAATGTTGCTTTTTACTAGAGCAAATGACCAAACATTTATTGTTTACAAATTTTTTAAAGGATCTAGCTTTGATATAATACTTGATAAGGGCAGGATCAGCCTTTCTCAAATTTTTCTCCTGTTATTCAGCTTTATTCCAAAGGTCTTCTCTCCTGTCAGTTTCAACTGTCCTCTCTACTGACTAAATCATGTAGAGGAATCTTTGGTTTACCTACCTCTACTATCATTTCAAAATCTGATTAGACTCAGGTAATATTTCTCTAAATACTTTCTGTACTCCCAGAATCAAAATCAAACATGTGAAAATACAGACTTCTAGACATTTTCCAAACCTGCTGAATCAGAAACTCTGTGGTGAGGCCTGTAAATCTTCATTTTAAAGTTCTCCTGAAGTGTTTTTTTTAATATCTCTGGTTTGAGAATCATTGTACTTGAACCACTGACAATTAGAAAAGACAACCTATCAATGCTTAGCATATACTATTGCTAAGTTTATCACTTAGTTGGTTTATATTTAATCTATACTGTAAACACTTATTGAGATATACAATTTGCCAGGCTGTTTACTAGATGCTAGGGCTACTAAGATAATGATTCATCCTTTCTTGCATGCATCTTGTAGCTTAATCATAGGATTTTCCTCTCTGGAATTACAACCTCAATATTTTGGCATTATTTATTCAAGACTTAGTATAGAATCCTGAGTTCCCAGCTTCCACGAGTATAAACCAGAAAAAGTTTTCAATCAAATAAAACAATAAAGTCATTGGAATAAAACAATAATGAAAAGTATATAAAGTAGACTAGACATAGATGGAGAGAAAATGAGTGAATAGGAAGACTGAAGCATGCAAAATGCAGCACAAAGAGAGAGATGGAAAGAAAAAAAAAAGGCATTAAAGAGAATTTAAAAGACATGGAGACAAAAAAACAATCAAGAAGCTCTGACATATGTCTAATAATAATCCAAGTAAGAAATAATAGTGTGCATAGGGAGGGGGAAATCGTTGAAATGATGGCTGAAAAATATCTTGAACTGAAGACAGAAATGAGCCCTCATATCAAAAAGTTAGATAAAAAATAAAACAAATTATACTTAGTCACTTTTTGTCATGAATTGCAGAACATCAGGGACAAAGAGAAAATCTTGGAATCAAATAGAGATAAAGGAGAAATAAGTTCCTTATTTACAAAGGAACAATCAGACTGATAACAGACCTCATCATCATTAGGAGAGGCTAGAAGAGAATGGAGTAATAATTTCAAAGTGCTGAGGAAATAACATTCAAAGTAAAGTTAACATTTACAAAAGAGGGTAGAATAAAAAAGTTTAAAGACATACAATGACACACAAAGTGTGTCACTTGAAAGAAATACTAACGGACATATTTCATTAATAAATAAATCCATAGAGATTTATTTATTTATAAATAAATAATTTATAAAGTATAAATTAGGGAGCCACTGTGCAAATAAGTGGGTAAAGTATATTGCTAAATCTAACTAAGTTTTAGGTAGAAATGACAGTAATATTACAAACACTAAGTTTTATTGTTTAAATATAAACTAGAACTAAATGATAGATAATGCAAATCTTTCTTAAGAGATTTATAAAAACAGATTGTCAACAGGCAATTTTATAGCTAAAATTAATTTAAGGTGATATCAAGAGGCACTTGAATTAACATTAAATGTATAATCAAAAATCAGTTTATTTTCCTTTATATCATCATTTAAATAGCAACTTAAACTTAAACTCTAAATAGCATTTAAATAGCATTTAAATTCCAACTTAAATAGCAACTTAAATAGCAACTTAAACTCTATGGATTTAAAAACAGATTTTACTGTTACTAGTTTTCCCTAAAAAGATTTTTTTGTTTTAAGCAACAATCAGTTCTGTTACATAGTTTTTAACGTGTAAAATATGTCACACATGTAATTGGTGAATAATTAGCTCTTCACAAAGAATGAAGGCCCTTGTCTTAAAAATCTTTCTTCTTATCAGAGAGAGTCTGCTTTTTCAAGTCATAGACATTAGTACTATTATAGTAAATAGTATCAACAAAAAGCAGTGGCCTATGTGGTAGAAAAAAGGGCAATTTATTATATAATTTAGAAGGTTTCTTATGAAGTTGGGTTGATGTGCTACAGATCAATTACTCTCATTTATATCGTAGCTATATTTTTTAAAAATCACATGTTCTCTTAATTTTTTAACTGCTTAATATAGCATTTTCCCCTGAATTAAACAATAACAACAAATTTTGAGTAACAGTTCTTGGTAAAGTCAAGGAAGTAAATTCCTTTTTTCCTCTCTAAGAGATGTTTGGCCCTGTTTGTAAGAGTTTTTTTAGAGTACAACAAGGAAATAATATGGACTTTCATATTTAATGAGAAATTCAAAGGATAGTCTCAGTTTAGTATTTATTAAAAAAAAAAACTGGGGCTTCCCTGGTGGCGCAGTGGGTGAGAGTCCGCCTGCCGATGCAGGGGACGCGGGTTCGTGCCCCGGTCCGGGAAGATCCCACATGCCGCGGAGCGGCTGGGCCCGTGAGCCACGGCCGCTGAGCCTGCGCGTCCGGAGCCTGTGCTCTGCAACGGGAGAGGCCACAACAGTGAGAGGCCCGCGTACTGCAAAAACAAAACAAAACAAAACAAACAAACAAAAAAAACTGTTGGCATGACTGACATCAATATACTGTCAACATCCACTAGAAGTTATCAAACATTTGGTTGGTTCACTCAATCAGGAAAAAAATAGTTACTAAATTCACTGAAAAAATAAGTAATTGAATCATTTTGGTGTGGATAATTCTTTTTGAATCTATTTGTGTAGAAACTGTGAAAATAAATTGATTAAAGTTTTCTTTTCTCTACTAATTGTTACAGAAATGCAATTTTTAGCCTTTTTTCCTAGATTTTTTTCTTCCTACATTTCCATGTAATTAAGAAAATGATCCCCTTATTTCTTTCTCCACAATTAATGGGTGCATTCTTCTTTCAGACTCCTTAATCTCATGTCCCTGATAAGCAACTCTCTAGTTGTGCCACCATGACTTCCATCCCTGGCTGCAGGTTGTAATTATGAAGCACGAAGATAGAAGTGTCCCTTTTATCTCTCATGATGCAGCATTAGAGGATTTTTTTTTCTGTACAATAAAAAGGTTAGAAATACACTAAAAGTGCCAACACAATTAGAAGAAAAATTACTATGAAAAATACAAACATTCTACACATAAAATGTTCAAAAACAAACAAAAAACATCTGCTGCTAATTGGGCTACATAAAACTGAAGAAAACAGCTCAATATAGATATTGGGATCATATGGAATCCTTCTTGTAGTAATCCAAACACATTGGTATTCTAATATATCTTAGGTAACCTATGATTTAAAAAGAAGAATATAAGGAAAGAAAGAAAAGAAATTGTGGGAAATTTTAATATGTTATATGTGGCAGTAAGAAGCTGAATGGAAAAAGAATTGAGAAATGTTGGGAAAAAGAGAACATAAAGAAATCGTTAAGAAAAAGAGAACAGGTGAAGGGATTCCATGGTAAGGAAAAGGCATTGCTTAGTTTTATTTATTTATTTAGTTAGTTATTTAGTTATTTAGTTAATCAGTTAGTTACCATTGTCTCAATTCATCAAACCTGGGCATTCCCAATTTTTAAAAGTCAGTGATAGATATAAATATTAAAAAGCCATTTTCTTCAAATTTGGAATAATGTTTACAATGTTACTATCTCCTGGTTAAATCTTGTACTGGTGCAACATATGCTCTAACGTGAACCTGAGATCACAGACTGCCATATCCACATTCTATAAAGAAAATTTCAGGTACTGTAATCAACTAGTTGATTATTCATTTATATTTGCTTGCAGGGAGTTAATACTGTAACTTGTCATAATACAGGAAACCTGAAAAGTATTCTAAATGCATTAATAAGAAGGATTTCATCACCTATAGAGTACCTACCCTATCCAGGCACTATACATTTGTTGTAGCATTTATTCTCACATTGAGAGAATAAAAGACATTAAATTCTAAGCACTGTGGATTTAACTATAAGGAGGATTTTCTTATAATATGAGTCGTTAATATTTTTTTTAAAAAGATAGATATTTACTTTAGGTGGTTTAAGGATTTTTTTTTTCTGGAAACAGGATTTTGAACATGTGGACTTATTTAGGTCAATTTCAACCCAATAATTGTGTGTCTGACAGATTCTCAGCTGCTTTTATTAAAAAACAGATTTTCTAAATAATGACCATAGTCAAAAGTTCATCACTGTTTATAGTGTGACTTCTCAGAGTCTCACAGTCAGCGTAGCATTTTGCCAAATTGAAACCATGTATGATACTCATTACTTATTAAGATGGTATTTCTTTTTAATAATTTTATAGCAAATTGCTTACTTATATAAACTTATGATTTCTGATTTAGTGCATTATTGCAGCATTTATTTTTCTTACCAAATGTAACATTCTTTTTGAGGACAAGGATAGACTAAGCTGGACCTCGGTGAATGGTTGTGTAGGTTGCTTACTGCACAATCCTAGAGGAGCCATTCACATTGTATGCCTTGCCAATTTACGTATTTATTACAACACTCTTCTGCAGATGGCAGTATGGTGGCTTGTTCTAATAAAATTAGTTTATTATGACAAATTCCTCAACATGGACACAAAAATGTCTTGAGGAAGAGTGTCTTTTCCAAATTGTACAACGATGCCATATGAATTAGTGGCTGGCAGCCCTGTTAGGTCAGATTGTTCAGTGCCTGGCACACAGGAAATACTGGGGAAGTGCTCGTATGTTCAATGAAGATAATTTTTAAAATTTATACAATATTTTGTTAGTTTCAGGTTTACAACATAGTGATTAGATATTTTTGTAGATTATACTCCATTTAAAGTTACTATAAAATATTCCCTGTGCTGTACATTACACCCTTGTATCTTATTTATTTTATACCTAGTAGCTTGTATCTCCTAATCCTCTACCTCCCCCCTCCCCCCACCCCTCTCCCCACTGGTAACCACTAGTTTGTTCTCTGTACCTGGGAGTCTGTTTCTGTTTTATTATGTTCACTAGTTTGTTGTATTTTTTAGATGCCACATATAATTGAAAACATGTAATATTTGTCTTTCTCTGACTGACTTATTTCCCTAAGCATAATCCCCTCCAGGTCTGTCCATGTTGTTGCAAACGGCAAAATTTCATTCTTTTTTTATGGCTAACATTCCATTGTATATATATTTACGCACAACAGCTCCTTTTCCATTCATCTGTTGATAGATACTTAGGTTACTTCCATATCTTGGCTATCAATGAAGATAATTTAAGTACAAGAGATTGAACAATAACTAAATTTTACTGAGTTCTTACATATAGTATTATATGTAATATGTAGGTATTTCATTGTGACTCATGTTTTAATTTTTAAAAAATCCGCTGAATATAAACACATCTTAAATGTAATCTGACTGCTATAATGATAAAGAAAATTAAAGTTTTGAAGATATATTATACCCATTTGTACTATTTGTATTAAGGAACACCTAGATTAAATGTAAACTGCATCCTTAACTCTCATTTTCAATCATGGTAAATTTCCGAAGTCACCAAGTACAGTTTGCTATTAACTGGATAGAGCATTTGATAATTGAGTGGATTACTATAAGAAAATGAGGCTTTTATGGTGGCAAACTCCCCACATATTGAGACGTCTCACTTGATAATAGGTTGGGAGAAAGAGTACCATGCAAATAATTATTTAGAAAAGAAATTATATTTGCTCTCACAGAGGAGTGGTCAAGGAGAGGTAAAAGGCTGAGGGTGGAGTGATGAGAGTGGGGTAAAACAGACACTGTGAACCAAACCCACTTGGAAGGAAGCCAGGATCAGCCTCAAACTGAAGGCAACATCTGAAGAGAGCCTTAAAAATAGGTTTTTCCAGTAAGACAAGTCAAATAAGGCAGAGGCAGTTAGTTTAGATCCTGACATTTCTAAAATGTCTTATTCTTATACTGCAGACCTCGATTATGCTCTCAGAACTCACTGTGTCTCCCTCTGTCTTAGCATTTGCTATTTTATACTGAAATGTATATTTATAGTTTCTCCCATAGACTATGATATTCTCCACGTCAGAAGAAATAACCCAACACCTAGCACAGAGCCTTGTATCATTGGCTTGTTGAATAAGACTGACCTTTGGTATTGCCTTCTTCACCACACCATCCATAATCCCCATTTCCACCTTCCATTAATACCTGACATATGCCTTGTTAAAGCGCTCACCACTTGGTGTTCAATTATTAATGTGTTCTTTTCCTAATTAGACTGTGAGATCCTTGAGAGAAGAGATTAGATACTATTCATTTTATGATTGTCATTGACTCGCTGGCACATAGCAGTGTTCCTGTTTTTTGTTTGTTTTTTAATAGTAAACTATCATTAAGTATTTCACTATTACGAGAAATGAGTCTGCTATAGGTAGGAGTGAGAGGAGGGAAGATGGGATAACTTTTAAGGCTGGAAAAATATGGGGAAATTCATTGTTGGGATTAACTGACTAATAACGAGCAGTCCAGGATGACTCCTGTGCTTTGTATAATAGCATTCGCCAAGGTAAGCTCTACTAGAAGGATAAATTGGGGAGATAATAAGGAGTTGAGACATCTGTGGAACATCCAGACATCTAGCAGAGTCAGATACATGGGTCAGTGCTCAAAAAACTGGGAACAAAGATTTAGCCATCAGGAAGAGGCAATAAAGAGTAATAACAATAAGTAACCATTAAAGCACTTTCTAAGTGCTGGTATTGTTCTAAGTGCCTTACATTTATTATCCCACTTAACACTCCCATAAATCCTGGGAGACAGGCATAACGATCCCAATTTTATAAATTAGAAACTGAGGCCCAGATCTATTAAACAGTTTACCTCAGGTCACACAGCGCCCAGCCAAGTAGGATTCAAACCCAGACAGTCTGCTTCTAAAAAACACACTTAGTACAAATCCGGTGTGGAGATTCAGATTTTCATTCTTTTCTTTCCTTTCCCATCTATGAGCTGTGTGACCTTGGTTATGTTACCTACTCATTCTGTGCCTCAATTTTTTCATTTGCAAAATGAAGGTAATACTACCTATCTCCAAAAAGTGTTTGGTATATAGTAGCATTCAATCGATGTTAAGTCATTATTTTTATTAGCCTATCAATGAATGTTGGAATCGTGGAGGAAAAGGAGATTGGGTTAATGTGGGGAATGAGAAATTGAGAGGATCCTTGATCCTTTAAGTGGTAGTTGGATAGACAGAAGTCTACTGTGGAGGCTGTGTGATCATCCCAAGGAGAAAAGGGAGGTGAGGCTTCCGGACCTGGGGTCTGGGAAGAATCTTGGAAGTCTGGTCCAGTGCAGGGGCAGTGTGTCCTCCTCTTATCAGAAGCACATTAGGTGCTGAGAGGATGAAGCAGGGGGGAAGATGCCAAATCAAAAGCCTGGTATGCCATCTAAATGCAAGGTCCACGTAAAGTGTTTGAGCAAAGAAAAATGAAGAAATTCAGCTTAGGTGGTAGGAGGCAAAGCTTGGAGAAGTGTCTTAAGCAGGTGTCAGGGTCTTTCTAGGATGCCTGTGACCTAGAGTGTTGGCTAGAAGACAACGCTTAAAGACAGTGGTCTTACATGAACTGAGTTTGAGAGAATAGTCAAGATAATAGGAGGGAATGAGGATGAAGCATCATCACAGAGCCAAGGGAGGAAAAAGATGTTGTGAAGTACGTGGGGAGCTGGGAGGTCTGAGTGAGACCACATCCTCTCCAGCATCCCCAACTCAGCTAATTCCTGCCCCAGCTTTATGAGGTAGATATTTTATTTATCCTCATTTTTTAGACTATAGAAAAAATTAGGCAACATAATTGCCAATATCTTGCCTGGGGTCACACAGTTAGTGAATGCCTGAGTTGGGATTTGAACACAGGCAGTCTGGCTTGAGTCCACGCTTGTAATAATCTATTACACATTCCTTATTCCTGCCTGCTTTACTCTTTCAGGTGGCTCACTTTATTTCATCCCTTCTATATTTCTAATGATAGATAATCTCTTTATATCACTTCTCCTCCACCTGCTCCATGCCCAGCAAGCCTAGATGGGGGCTGGGGGTGACACATTTTTAGTTTTTCACAAATTTCCCTCTCATAAGTATATCTATACTCTGAGTCCTCTCCATAACTCCAAGGGCTTCAGGTTTTTTGAAACCAGTTTCAGAATTTAAAAAAAAATTTTTTTCTGCATTTATCTCTATATTATTCTGAAATATTGACAGTTTTGGAGCAGAGTTGGGGTAGAGGAGGTAGGGAAGTGACACAGGAGGGACTTATTAAAAAAAATTGGTTAGCGTTTCAGAACTAGTTAATGAATTACTGAGTCACAAATGGTGGTGTTAAAACCAATTACTTTCTAAAAAAATAAGGGTTAGATAAACAATACCACTTGGCTGCTTGGTGGTATCTAAAATGTAAAACATATTTCCAACTATGTGTTATATCTGTATTTAAAGAGAGAGCAAGACAAAATAATGGAATATTAAAAACTCAGAAATGATTACATCATTTGTACCCTTTCCCTCTTTAAAGCGTAAAGGATTCAAAACACTTAGTGAGCTTGAAGATCTTACCAAGGTCCAATAACTCAATACTGTTAATGATTACATAGGATGTATTAAGGATCAATAAACTCTAGAATTTAAAACAATCCGATATGAAATTACTTCTGTATAAATTAAAATTGCAATTATAAACAACCAAAACATAACTGAATATTAATGTTGGTTGAATAAACAGATCACTGCATAAATAGAATAAAAGAACCAGGCATAAATTACGATGGTTTACTTTCAGGTCTAATATTCTTTTTGAATAGTTTAATCTCAGATAATTACCTATAGATTTTAAAAGTCTAATATTCTATTAAAACTAATTCTTTTTTCTATGTATATTTTCCATTAGCCGTAGATCTATTAAGTATCAAATTCTGATGCTAGAGACAGTGAAAATATTCATTTGGGTGGATTTTATTGTTGGGGTAAATATAGTATGTGAAAATTAATCTTGAACTAAATTCAAAATTCCAATTTCCCCAGCCCACACTTTCTCTCTAGCTCAAAAGTTTTTAACTTTGGGCGTACTTCAAATTACCTGGAGAACGTTTAAAAATACCGTTTTACTGAATCCCACCCAGGACAATTAAATGAGTCTCTGGAGGTGGAGCATTACTGTTTCTCATAATCTTCCCAGTGATTCCAGGGTGCATCCAGGGCTGTGACCCATCACTCTGGTTTTTTTTTAATTAGGTTTTATCTTAAGAGAATTCTATTGCTAGTCTGGAATGTTAGAATTTCCAGGATGAAGAGGTGGTGGGTAAAAGCTACTTCATTCATTTATTCATTCACTATGAAAACATGTATAATGAGATCCTAGAATAAAATGTTGTGTGAAGGTCTAAGGAACACGCAGACAAATAATAACCAAGCCCTAATTCTTAAGAAACTTACAGTGTATTGTAAGGGAGAAAAGACAGGGGAAATGTATCTTAAAAGTTACAGAATTTAAAAATAAGGCTAGACAAGTATATGTGGCCAAATAGTAGAGGTTATTGAAATTTAAAAACAAGTAATTTAGAATTCTCATAAAAAATCATTGGAGGTTTCTGAACATGATCAGAGTTATGTTTTACAGGAAGAAAGTGAATATAGAGAATCAAGTTATATAATTATTTTGATATTTTAGATCAAAGTTAAATGAGAGACTAACAGTAAAAATGAGAATCCGGATGGGGAAGCAGATGTTAGGAATATTGTGAAGGCAAAATCCACACAATTTCTAAACTCAAGACATGTGGTGAGGATGGTGGGGTGGGGAGTGAGACCCCAGTGCAGTATTCCTGTCTGGTTTTCTAGGATTATGGTCCTGCTACCCAAGGAATAGGAAAGTGTGTGGAGAGAGGAGAGAAAAGCTTTTGGACGCGTTGAGTTTGAGGTGCTGGTGGTATGTCAGGTTGATCCAGTGGGTGGTGTGGAGTGAGAGAGAGTGATTTCAGGAAAATCCTCACAGAGATTAAAGTAGGGAGAGACAAGAGCTACATTCCACAGATGATTAGAAAACTAAAGGAAAAAAAGAAAGCGGATCCTTAGGAAATACCTGCATTCCAGGGCAAAAAAGGGCAGGAGGCAAACAAATCGTCCGAGTTACAAGAAGTCAAGGAAGCCGAAAGAAATACATTTTAAGATAAGAGTGATAAGTAATATAAAAAAGCAGGGCTTCCCTGGTGGCGCAGTGGTTGAGAGTCCGCCTGCCGATGCAGGCGACACGGGTTCGTGCCCCGGTCCGCGAAGATCCCACATGCCGCGGAGAGGCTGGGCCCGTGAGCCATGGCCGCTGAGCCTGCGCGTCCGGAGCCTGTGCTCTGCAATGGGAGAGGTCACAAGAGTGAGAGGCCCGCGTACAGCAAAAAAAAAAAAAAAAAGCAAAAGGTGACTCAGAATTAGTTCTGAGGAAAGGTCATGAGTTTGCTAACTAAAGATTCTTGCTATCTACAGCTGGGGTACAGGATGCCAAATGGAAAAATAGCTGAGGGGCGAAATGTGTGGTAAACAACAAAGCGGTGAATATTGACCGTTCTTTGAAGAATCATAATCTTTAAAAGAAAAAGATAACTTTTTAATAGTATATGTTATACGGATATCATATTTAGTTGAAGGAATAAGTCTAATTGCTATATTGCAGAGGAGTTTATGGAAAGGAGGGATTAGAATAAGTGGAAAGAAACAGCGTAAAAGGAGCAGCCAGCTCACTGACTAAACATCATTTGACAACCACGATCTTCTCATCACGTCTTTTTCTTAAGAGTCCTCAGCTGAGATCAACTAGTATGGCTTGATTAATACTGAACTTCAATTGGACAGGCAATTAATAGTAAGATAAAATGATAAGCCTGATGCTAGGTAGTGTGAATATTGCTAAAAATTAATGAAAGAAAGCAAAATTAAAGAGTTCATACAGTTCAAAGATAAACATTTACAAACATTACAAAGCAAAATGCAAGAATTTATAATGTGAATATTAAACAAATTTTAGTATAAATTATTCATAGAGTCAATTAATAAAAGTATTATTAAAATACTAGAAATGTAGAGAAAATTTAATTATTTAAGACAAATTGAAACCAAAATAAAATTCTTTGGCTTTATAAATTTGTGATCTTAAGTGGAAAAGCTTCATTCAATCCATTTTGTTGTATTTTTCTAACTGATTGATAAGCTCTTGTCACATCTACGTGGTCTGGGAAATGCTGCCGAGGAAGTTATTAACTGTTTCTACACATTTTCCTCTAATTCTTTCATTTTCATATAATTCCACCTATTGTTTCCTAAGCTTAAGATCTTTTTTATTACATTTTTTCTTTCCAGGAACTGCAGTTTTTAAAATTAAGGCAGAACTGTGGTTTCGATTTTTTTTGTTTAAACATTTTCAGTTTGTCTTTACCATCTTTAATTGTATTTTATGTACTTGGAGATTCCTACACAGAGTTACTCTTTCACTTTCAATACTGTCTTATTTATATGCCATCAGAGTAGGATGATTCTTGCAATATATGTTTGCAGCAGCATGATATGCTTGCTTATTATATTAGGCAGTGACCACTTTAGAATTGTAGATTATTTTTTGGTTTGTCATTTTTGTACAAATTGAACAAATAAATTGTTGATTTAATCTTATCATATAAAATTTTCAGAATAAAAATAAAAATATTATACAAACAAAATTACTGGTATCTTGGTACTTCAAATTGGTGTCATAGAGTTGAATGTGAAATACAAAAACCTGTATTGAAATCACTGCTTTGCTAATAATATCTTAGTTCTTATGCCTTAAAATAACGGCATTCATACTTGGTGGACTTTTATAAGTGAGGCACTATATGTTCAGTGGTTCAAATTTACATGATGCTCTATGATATTCTGTAATTTAATTATTATGACCCTAGTGTAAAGTAATAAAATTGCTAAGGTAATAAGTTGCTTATTAGGGGAAGCAATTCTCTTGCCATTCAGTTTTGTTCTTTACATTAGACTGAAATGTCAGATATCCACAGGAAAGAATACTAATACTTTAATAACTGTTTTTATTCTTTGAATTGTTTATGAGATTTTTAAAAATTATCATTTAAATTATTGTTTTACTTGAAGAAAATGATTTATTAAATTATTTTGCACTTCCATTGTTTGCATTTAACATGTGACAGTAAATGATATGAATGTAAAAGCAATTCTATTTCAAGTGTTTCAGTTTTAATAATTTAAGATCATGCTTTAGGTGAGGAAAACTACAAAAAACTTAAGACTGCCTATTGTAATATAATTTTTAATTTTATTTTGTTTCTAATTTTATTTATTTTCTATCTGTCTATCTATTGGAATACCCACACATTTCACACACATATACATAGATGTTCTGACTCAATGCTTCTGCTTGAAAGTTGTGTTATGCCTAGAATAACCTAGTTTGTCCTTCCCACCTTTCCAAATTTCATTCATTCTTCAAGATCCTGTACAAATCCTACCTGTTCTAAAAATTTTCCTTAATCACCATAGCATGAAATTCTCTCTCCTTCCTTTGAATATCTTTAGTCTTTAATATTTATATGACTAATTTATTACACATATACTTCTTCCTCGTAGTTCTTGGAATGTTACACTGCTAAAATATTTTTACTTAACTTTTATTTACAATCAACTAGATTGTAAAATTATTGAGAACAGGTTGTTTCCTGAGTAGATCTTTATCAATTTGATCTCTGATTGCCTTTTGCAAAAAATAGCAAATACAAGATAAACAAGCAATAAAATCTCCACTGCAGCTATATCTTATATTTATATGGGAAAGATATATATAGATATATGTATGTAGAGACTTTAATAACAATTAAATATAAGTTAATTCTGATTAGCCTATTACAACTTTTCAAATTTATTCTCATGTATTGCCTTATGACTGATAATAACTTGGGAAGGTGAGTTTCCTTACAGAGGAAACTGATATTTAGAGGATTATAATATGACTGCAAAGATTTGATCATTATTACTTAATTAGCTAGGCGAGCACCACAATTAGAACTCTAGGAGTCTTCTAAACCAGTGCCTATCAAAATATCTGTAGTGATAGATGAGTTTACCACCCACTTTCAATGTCACCATTATTTTTTAATAATATAATATAAATGAATTACTAGGAAAAAAACCCAAAAATGTATACAAAACACAAATCTAAACTTTTTGTTGTTGGATTCAACAGCCATCAAATGACTTTAACAAATAGCTGTAAAAGTTCTGACATGGTTATCCTCAATGTGCTTATCATTCTGGTTGGGTAACAAATAGCACAGGGACCAGCTCCAGTCTCTGGACTACGCTTTGAATATTGTCTATGTCAGTCATGACATATTCCTTCTAAGAGAATCATTTTCATCCAGAACATCTGCCACCTAAGTGGAGATGTTTACTCACAAGTAATCTCTGCTTCCCACCATTTAGAGCTGATTGAATTGGGACCAAAGAATAGGCTGGCTAGCAACCTATGAACTGTGGCCAGGCTTGAAAAGATGACGGGCCCTTCAGTCTTTTTGTCTCTGGATTTAGATCTAATAAGTGAAAAAATGATTTTCTATGATAGCCCAGTGTTTTGTACATGCTTAAAATATGAGCTATCAGAAACTCTGAGTAAACTGTGAAATTTGGATTGGGGCAGAGAAGAAAGAGGAAGAAGTGAAATACAGCTGAGTCATATTAATGGTGGCTCACTAAAGATTCAAAAACGCTGATGCTGAGGTACAAAAAGCTGCCATAACTCTAGAATTGCCTTTTAACTCTAATATCTCTTAGCCCCAGGCATGAAACAGCATTTTCTTTGAATGTCCTAAGATACAGATCCCATACTTCTTGCAATGTACATATATATCCTAGCTGGCATAAATGGGTCTAAATTATAGAAGAAAGTTAGCTTAAGACATAGTCCAAGGCTCTTTCCCTTATTCCAAATAAGCTTACTTCAGAAGCAATAGATGCCGTATTTGAAAGGCATGTTGTTAGTGTACCCATCTCTAATTGGCTTCCAGTCCGCAATGAGATTGTAAGCCAAACTGGGTTGGTCTGGTGGAACTTTATGTTTGCTATCAAATATCTGTCTCCCACCTACTTATCTAATTTTAACATTCTTTGTTTCCAACATATTCCCTCCAAAAGATTGCTTACAACATTTTCCATAATTAATTATAGTCTGATTTTTCTCAAAGAGGGAATCCTTTAAAATTTATATTAAATTATTTCAGTAATGGATGCGCCTCCACAGGTTACCTGCCTTCTGTCTGTCCTCTGAGTTGCAGAACTCTTTAGAACCAGACCTCTGTCTAATGGACCAGGCATGTGCTTTTAGTTTGTATGAATCCAGACACATATCATGTGTTAGTGGCTTTTGGAATCACCCCAGAAATCAAAGGTGCAGGTTTGAGATTAAGTGCACAGTAATTCTAAAAACATGTTTTATTGTCCCGATGCTTCTTTTTTTTTTTTTTTCAAATTAACGTGTTCAGATTATTTTTAACTCCTTAGCTACATTAAAGTAGCATACTTGCTTTGTAGTAAAGAAGTATCTTTTAGTTTAAAAATGGAAACATAACTTCTTTTATTATTCTCCAATAAATTTTAAATTTCTGCTAAACTAAATGGTTTATATCAGAAGGTAACAATATGGGGTATTAGATTAAAACAAACTCCATGTAATCTTATTGAGCCAGTAGGATACAGAAATAAGAGAAAATGTGTTTGAATCACAGGAAAGAAAGGATGTTGGATGGATCTGTAAAATGCTTTATGTTGTGGTATCAGCTGATTGATAGCAGCGATTCTCAGAAGGGTTCCAATATTATGCCTTTTAAAAGCTGGGGATTAGTGCAACCATGGTGAACAGCACAGCGACACTCTGGCAAAGAAAAAGGGTCAGGGCTGGCAAAATGTGGCAGGTGTCAAAATAAAAGGTTAGGCTCTGTGCCTGGGGACCCATCTGTCAGATACAAGTATGATAAGGCAATTAATGTATTTATTTATATTGCTCATGACAAATCACGTACTCCATAAAAATGGTCAATTTAAACATTCTCCACTGTTCTCTAGAAGGTAGAATTAATATAAAAATAAAGTGTTCAAGACAAAAAGCAAACTCTAATAATAAAATGGCTTGTCTATAAAAATAAATAAAGGTTTGAGGGATTATAGTAGTCTACATTGCAGGATAAAAACTATTAGATATAACATCTTGACAATATAGTGATTATATTCAGGATAATACAAAATCCATATTTATGTTGCAAGATAATTTCGGTAGCATTCTTTGTAAGTTCAGCATGCTTATTATTCCATTAGGCTAGATTTCATAACCTGATAATAAAATGAAGCCCAGAAAAACTATGAGGAAATAGAAATTTAGAAATCCAAGATATGTCTTGCATTTTCTTTAAATGTTTAGTTCACAACCTTGTCATTATTAGAGCTTTCGTTTTCACTTTGTGACTAATCCTGACTCCTCTTTAATTTATCTATCATTTATTTAGCTTTCTCACTACTTCTGCTTTACAATCTGTTTAAACTAGAGTATGTTTAGATTCAATATTCATCAGTGATGCAGTTTTACATATAAAATAAATTTTTGTAAATGTTTTAAACATCATGCTATTTTACTAATCAACAAAAAATCTAACCCAGAATACTGAGAAAAATGAGATTTACTACAGTCTAAAGTTTTATGCAAAAACTGACCCCCCGGGCCTCCCTGGTGGCACAGTGGTTGAGAGTCCGCCTGCCGATGCAGGGGACACAGGTTCGTGCCCTGGTCCGGGAGGATCCCACATGCCGCGGAGCGCTTGGGCCCATGAGCCATGGCCACTGAGCCTGCGCGTCCGGAGCCTGTGCTCCGCAACGGGAGAGGCCACAAGAGTGAGAGGCCCGCATACCGCAAAAAAAAAAAAAAAAAAAAAAAAACTAACCCCCATATTTTCCCCTGAATAAAATAAAGCTCTCGATTATCTTGTTTTAATAAGTGAAGCTCACACCTTATGGTAATACCAAAATTTGAAGAGAAACAATATATGTCTATAGTGTAATATGCTATATAGAGGGAAAGTTCAAGTTATTTAATTGTAGGAAGAAAAAATGCCAATATGACTATATTATTGCCAAGTTACACATTTTGTCTGCTAAGCGATGAAATTTAACAAGTGAAGCCATTGGAATAGTAAAGAGAATCATTTGGCTTTGGAAAGAACAGAGGTATTATATTCAATAGATTTCTTTTCTTTATGTTGATGCAGCATTTATGCCCTCATCAGTACTTTCCATTTATTAGAAGGATATTGGTTAAATTCTAAGTCAATGATTTTTCTCTCCAGAATTTCCTTCTAGCCCTTGACATTATTACATTATTAAACTACCTTCTATTGGTCATATGAAACTTGGCTTTCCATAGTATAACAACGTTAGAGTAGGAGTTAAGGAAGGAAAGTAAATTAAAATATATTAAACACAAACTACATTATATTTTCTATATAATGCTCTGATATATGATTTACAAGTTATGTTTGAAGCTTAATTGTAATTAACCACTACTTAAAATCGAATTCACTCATGGCTTCATTTCCTGATTCAGAGTTCAATGTTGTTCCTATTGCTGGTTTTATTTCATTTGAACCTCAATCTTCTTAATTAGCTCTGTTTCCTATCTATTTATTTTCATTTGCCTGGATGTACTTGAAAATGCATCAGGTCCAAAAAAATTCTTATTCACCATTCTGTACAACTCTTCAAAACTCTAGGGTATGCTACATGATAAAATAATAATTTCAACAGAAAATCGTGATATCACTGAATTTTGTTATGAGTAACAAGAATAATACATCAAACAGAAGGTAAGATTTTGTTTTACTACTAGACAGAGAGAATTCTCCATTTTAAGTTTGTTCTTTTGCAGTATATGTTCTATCTTTATATGGGAAGAAAATATATAATGGGGCTCATTTTATAAAAAGAGAAATCACCTCAATTTGTACTTTTATTTTTCTACAGAAGTATATGAAAAAAAATTTTGCTGGGTATCCACTCACTTCAATTCAGCTATTTGAAGAAATTATGAAAATTCTGATGAGTTTTAAAATTCTCATTTTCTCCAGCATAGTATAAACATGTATTGGTCTATCATCACAGGTATGCTTTCATAAATTTCCTCTTACCAATCAGATAAAAATTCATACCAATTTGCAAAATTGTTTTCTTTATTTTTCTTAAAGCTTAACACATATGAGAATATTTGGGAAAAATTCATTTTCTCATCTGTCATTCTTTCAATTCATGGTAACAGTAAATGGTATTCATGAGTATCTTAATTATTTTAGCAAAGGATGAAATTCTTAGTATAAAATCTGTTATGCAAAGAAAATAATCTAGTGCAATTTTATTTCATGCTATGAAAAAAATGCTATCATATTCAAGAGTTTTTTTGTTTACAAATCTTTGAGATATGTTCCCACCAAACATCAAATGATGTTTTTCATCAGCATAAAATGATGTTGGATCTCATACATTCTCAAAGTATCATCCGTACCACCATCTCATACCCTCCATTTTTGTTCCTGCTATAGTTCCTGGTTTGTTTGTTTTTTAAATGATCAATCACTCACACATCACAAGGTAAGTACTCTTATTATCCTCATTTACAGATGAGGATACTCTGGTATTAAAAAAGGTTAAATAATTCTTAAAATGTGAACCCATCTTATTTTAGTAGTTAGACTTCTATCCATCTACTTACTTGCTCAAACAAGGAATGCCAGAATGTTGAAGAACTAAAGAGCATAAGTGAGAAAGTTACACTATAAGGTAAGAAAAAATTTAATAAACTATGAAAATGAAAAAAAGCAGCCAACATTCTGAAACAGCAAAAAAAATTGTTGGGGACCAAGTATATGGATATTAAGATGAAAAGTGGCAATGAAATATGAATAAGAAGCAACACTAGCAAAATCTGTGAAAGCTTAAGATAATGGAAAGGGAAGAATAATAGAAATGGTGATGGATGAAGTACACCATTTTTCTTGGTCTCTAACATATGGTTATTGAATAATTCTAAGAGACTATTTCCTGTATTAGTTTCAATAAAATAGAGAATAAAGAAGTATCTATGTTTCTGGGATTAAAGATATTGTAGACCTTCATGATCTTTTGTGATTTTTCAGGTGAATAGTTTATTATGTCAGAAGGCATTATTGTATGATGGTTTAAAGGATGGACTTTGTAGACAGCCAGGAGCTCAAATCCTGGCTCTCCAACTTCCTATTATGCTTATGATCTTGACAGTGGAGTATCAGAGCCACCTCCTACTGGATCATGATAGCTGATTATGTGCAGCTCTTCCCAACATCGTGTTCACTGACATCACACTGATAATTTGAAATCAGCCAGGTTGAGATCAGTTACATGGCAAAAATTGGCAAACCATATAAATCAGGGCTTTTACCCCCATGTGCCAGCTTACCAGCACACCCCTGGACCTTGGGAAATTCCCTAATCTTTCTGGGCTTTTAGTTTTTTTCATCTGAGAAGAAAAAACAAATACGACAGGTCCTCATAATGTTCTGCATACCTTTCCAAGGATGATATATTTCACATGATGCCTGGTACGTAGTATAAACATCAATAATGGTAGCACTCTAGTAATTTAATTCATACTATCACATAAAACACTGAACCATTTTGCTTTTCTAACACACTAGAAAACATTTCAATTAGTTAATCAAAATTCCAGGAGAGGAGGATTTGTAAAAATTATTTCACTGGCTTTACAGATGGAATGATTTCTCCTATATATTTTTAGATTTTGTAAAGAAGACAATTGCTAATACTTGTATAGTATATTTCTTCTGTACATTAGTTTAGAAAAACTTCTGCTTTCTACAGTGACTCATATAGAAGCTCAAGGGCATCCTTTGGGCTTTTAACCCACCATCCACTAAATTAGATTGTAAATGGCTTTAGTTCTTCAAAACTTCTCGATAAGTTAATTCAAGGACTGATGTTGGCTGTATACCCCACTGTTTGGAAAGCTCAAACAGAAGATTCTGAGCCAGAGGCCACTATGTCTATCAAGATGACAGGCTGTATGTATACCTTGAAACTTTGAAGGTAGCAACCGCAGGAAATAAGGAATTTAAGAAAAGATTAAACAGTCTAGAGATAACCCCGCTAGTTGCTTACTTAACAACTCTCTCATCTAGGTAGTCTTCAATATGGATTTATTCTTAAGATCCTTGTTTCATTTCTCTGGCCTTGGAATATAATTCTTTGTAATATTTTAAGATAAGTTATACTTACCCACTTTCCACTATAGTTCACAAGGTATGAAGATCATCTTATTGTTAAAAATATCAAGTTGAATTGTAATGTCCTTTAGTACTTCAAAGATTTCATGGTAGATTGTTTACAAAAATGACTAAAATAATCCCTCCTATCCCTGTCTGCACACACCTTTTGCATTATGACTTTGCTGTTCCTCTCATCAAGAGCTAGTTTCTCTGCACCTTCAATCTGGGCTTTATCAGGTGGCTTGCTTTGGCCAATAAAACATCAGGAAACATGTTGAAAGTAGAGATTTGACAAGCACTTGCACATCTGGGCTTGCTGTCTTTGCTGCCCTGAGACTGACATGCGAAGAAGCTTGAGCTAGCTTCCTGGAGGATGAGAGACCACATGGGGTGGAGATGGGACATACCATCTAAGGTCCCCAATATCAACCAACCTGCTAAACACCAGGTACATGAGCAAGGCCATTCTAGATTATTTAGCCTTAGATGACCTGTCTGCTAACTGGACAATCAACTTATCATCCCACAGAATAATAAGCAAAAATAGAATAGTTGTTGTTTGAAGCCAGGGGTCAGCCAATCTATACAGCCCATGAGCCAAATGTAGAACACGACATGTTTTTGAAAATAAAGTTTTATTGGAACACAGCCATAGTTATTTGTTTATGTATTGTTTATTGTTCCTTTCATACTGCAATGGCAGAGTTGAATAGTAATTGTAACAAAGACTATATAGGCTTCAATGCCTTAAATATTTACTATCTTCCCATTACAGAAAAAAAATTGCTGATCTCTGTTTTAAGCCACTAAGTTTCGGGGTGGTTTGTTAAGTAGCAATAGAAAAATGACACAGACTTATTTTCCAAAAAAGGGAGTATATCTCATTTCTTATTAAGCTAATAAAGTCCTATGCTCATAACAAAATACATGCATTTTTTTCAGCGTCAATAATCTCTTTTATGGGAAAAATAATACCATTTCAGTTTGCATGTCTAAAGTACAGTTATGGGGACTGCTAGCTGTACACCAATATCTGTTTTTTCCTTTTTCCATAGTAATACATTTGGCAACGGGCTTATAGCCACTCAGTCCGAGATTACAACTATGAGCCTGATTCTCAGTTGTGTGTGACCACAGGACAAAGTTTTCACTTCTGGACTATGAACGGAAATGATGTATGCATTTACTGTGCTTTCTCCATGCTCCCCGTCCCCTTCCCCTTCCATTCCCCTAACTGGAATGTACAGAAATCTGATTTACCATGCAGACAGGTAGAATGCTCTAGAGAATGGAGGAGATACAATGAAAGGAATTTTAGTCAGTTAAAAACCATGTGGGGCAGTGCCATACCCCCCAACTTGGACCACGAGTTAATGTTGGACTATTAACATGAGAGAGAAATAAACTTGAATCTTCCTTAGGCCACTGAATTCTCCTTAAGAGTCTTTTTGGCAGCAGACTAATCTTATCCTAACTAATACAATAGTTTTGTGCAATATATTTTGATACCCAAATGATTTAGTTAGTAGAATGTTGGATCTTGGGTCAAAAACTCTAGGGTACTTTGATAAATTTTGCCCTAATTTTCTGAATTGGCTAGAGGCTAGTCACTTATAGGAACTGTGATTTTGTTTCCCTAGATAAAAATATACAACTCCAGATAGGCTAAGCAGGAATTTTGAAAACTGACCTTACTAATTCCTATTTCTACCAAGTAAGAGAGCCACAACAACTGGTGATTGCCCTAGGCATGTGTCATTTTAGTCCCAAGAAATGCTTATATACCAACATAGTGCCTTAGGTAATATAATGGGAAATAATCAAGGTGAGTTTTTTGGTACTTGGACAGCTAGGAATAGTTCTCCTTGAAAAGACACATATACTCCATTTGGAGGCAATGAGAAGAAAACTGGGGAAGAGGATTTTAGTTACATTCTGAATGTACACTCAATGATGGCAGCCAATAAGTCTCAAACTTTAGTGTGTATGAGGGGAATTGTTAAGCATGCAAATTTTAGTTCTCTCTCTTCCTCTCCTCACATTCCCAGAGATTATGTTTCAGTAGGACTAGGAGACTTACCTATAATCTCCATATTTAAATATTACCCTAAGTGATTCTGAGATAGGGGGTCAGTGACTCTTCTTTGGAAACCACAGCCATGACAGAAATTAAATTCACATATTAAGAGTCAGTTCCAGGAAGTGGAGAAATGTAGATGTCGCAAATAGTGTGCAGAAAAAGAATTAAGGTTTCCAGAAGAAAAGCTTCTAGTTTTTAAATATTCTTTCACGAACAATTTTGTTGAAAAACTAATGAGGAACAACTCTGTTGAAAAACTAATTAGGAAACTAATTACCAAACACAAGAGTAAAAAGGAAATTGACCTATTTTGCCTGTGAGCTTCCTACTCAGTGTTCAGTTTAAAAGTAACCATCGTTGGAAGTTACATGAGGCCTCTCTGTCACGTGCCTTCATTATACTCCATAATTACTGGATCAGAGCAAGAATCGCGTTGAGTTTAGTTGTCTAGCTGCATGTCTTCCCTAGTGGACTAAATGTTCTTTAAGGAAAGAAATTGTCTCTTTCTTGCACACCAAAGTATCCCCAGAGCTTATTAGGATGCCAGGAATAAGCCAAGTGCTTAACCATTATTTATTGAAGGAATGAATCTCTGAATGGAAAATAGCTGGTTGATTTTACCAACACAGGAAACGGACGTGAACTGTAATGAGACCAGGTGGAAATTGCCTAAAGGGTGTGCTTCTATCAAACAGATAATGACTTAAGCAACATAGACATGGCAGAGGTATTTTCAGAAGATAACGTTGAGCCTTGTGGCCTTGAGGACATTCCTGTTTGGAGAAGGGGTAGATTTTAGTGCATGGGCAAGGATTGGAGATAAAAATCCTCATTCATAAGAACAATCTCCCTGTAAGAACTACGCAGTTCTTACAGGGAGAACTGTAAGAAACTCCTTGGGGTCTCTTACAGTTGGGGTAGAGACTTTGAACCAGTTTGATTTTCTGTTCTGTTATTCTATAATTACAGTGGTTATTCTTCAGTGCTATCAAGTAGTCTTTTGGGTAAGCTTGAGGATGGTGAGCTTGTGAGGAATGGAGCTGTTGGAGCTGATTTCCCAACTGTCAGAGAAGTAATCATCCCAGATATTAGAATCCAATCTTGAGCAAAGAAACGGACAACTGAAATGTGGATTCTAAAAAATTCAAACTCACAGAAACAGAGTGGAATGGTGGTTGCCAGAGGCTGGGTGGAGGGGGAAATGGGGAGATGTTGGCCAAAGGGTACACACTGTAAGTTATAAGTTGAATAAATCCTGAGGAACCTAATGTACAGCATGGTGAATATAGTTAATAATAGTGTGATTGTATACCTGAAATTTGCTAATAGAGTAGATCTTAAGTGTTCTCACTACAAAGAAACAGAAACAAAAACGATAACTATGTGAGATGAGAGATTTGTTAATTAGCTTGATTGTGGTAATCATTTCACAAAGTGTAGCAAATCATTACATCTTAAATATATACAATTTTGGTTTCTCAATTATACCTCAGTAAATCTGGGGTGGAGGGGTGGGGAGGAAACACAACTGACTTAAAACATAATCCATCTCTCCAGATTATGTTTTTAACAGAACTGTTTAAAATTTAAGTAAAATATATTATTTGCCTGCTTTAAGATCCATTTCTGTGTATTCCAAGCATGCCAGAGAAGAAATGAAGGACACAAATACATTAGAGAAGAAAAGGAAAGAACCTGTGAAAAAGGTTCAAATGCAGCCTGAAAAGGGTGCAAGCCAGTCCCAGAAAGCAGTTAGCCAGCTGCACGAACTGGGAAAAGTCACTTAACCTCTTCTCTACCTGAATCTCATTAGTAAAATTAGGAGAAAGGATGAAATAATTTATAAGGTTTCTATTAGCTTTGAAATTTTTATGAGTTCAGAGCCTTTAAAAACTTGGCATCTTCAAAAAAAACAGCACTGAGAATTTTTTTTCAATATTCCTTTTATCTATAATGGAAACAAGTTAAAAATAATTGGCCTAATGTTCACAAATCCATTAAATATTTACTGCTTACTCTCTTGATGACCATTTTGATTCAATATGCATGTAGAAATCATCAATATTTCCAAAATTCAAAAATGTGCACTAAGGAATTTTATGGCTTCTGTGATGGCTTTGAACTAAAATATGATATACTTCCTTGTTTGTGTAAGTGTTTTCATGCTTATCATTTGTCAGTAAGCCCTAGAATCTAAGTATAATATTTATACATGCTAAGTGCTTAGTTTATCATTATAATTTGCATCTTGAATTGCAAATTGCATAACTTTTCTAGAGTTTCTCCATTTATTTTTTAAATGTTAGTGTCCAGGTAACAACCAGAAAAAAAAGGAACTTCTCCAAACCATGTGGTATGCTAACACTGAAAATAAAATGAGTGTTATTTCCCATGAGGGAAATGTAGTTAAGGATAAAGAGGAGATATATATATATAGATAAGAACATTTGCTTATACACAAATAATGTGATAATTCTACTTTATAATTCTGTACATTTTTCTTATTTTAATTGAATCTATGTCCCTGCTAGTATTTTTCTTTTTTAATAAAAAATTTATTATTGATTTTTCTTCTTAATGACATACTGCCATCTTTTTTTGTATTTACCCCAAATATTCATAGAATAATTCTCTATACTAGGTGTTGTACAGTAAATATTTGTTGATTGTTGATTGATTAACATTTTAAATGCTGCTTCCAACACTTCCTTCCCATCCTCAATGTGACAAATACTGTCACTACCTACCTTCACAACCTTCCACCCCTGCTTCTTCTAGGGACATGTGAAGCTGTTGTGGCCAATGAGACACAAGACTACATCATCTTGCAAGATTTTTTTCATACTCTTCAGACAAAGGGGAGGGATGCCTTTTCATTCAATCTTTGAATAGTCTTTTGAGAAGCTATCTGAAGCTATTGTAGCCTTCTTGTAAGGCTGAAGAAAGTAACACACATGCAGAGGATGGCAGAAAAGAGAGATTCTGAACCAACTGTGTAGTACCACCCTACATCTAAAAAAGGATTTTTGACACATGACATAATAAATTTTCCTTATTGTTTAAGCCACTTTTAGTTGGGTCTTCTGTATCTTGCAGCTAAAACTGATACACTCGTTCCTTTATTTCCAATCTCCATACATATAAACATGATATTCTTATAGAGCCTATGTAGTCTGAAATCTTACATAAGAGTAAAATAGCACACCAGTACTATTTCCTTTGAGAAAAACACTGGTCACAGGTGTAAGCACTACCTCAACTATATAATAATAATGACAGTAGTTTACAATTATTGAGCACTTTCAATGAATAAAAAGGACATTGTGCTACGAACTTCACCTATATTATTTTATATTCACAACAAACGTCTAAATTGGGGAATAACATTATCTCTATTTTTAAAATGCAGAAAATGTGGCAGCAAGATAATAAGTAACCCACAGCTAATAAGTGAATAAACTGAAGGTTTGATTGGAATCAGCTAGTTATCATTATGCTATCTCTTAATGAATATGTGTATTTAAGATATGGGGTATATATGGGTTTTTGGCAGCATTTAGGAATAAAATGAACAGACTAGCACATCATCTTGGTGCTCTCTAAGCTTATCACTCATAGCTCTGTGCACAGACTGAACTAACAATTTACAGGTATGGGAGTGGGAGGATATAGCACTGTATGTATAGCATGTGTAATTCAAGGAAGAATATTTAAATGACATGTAGCAACACTAATATTTCTCTACATTAAGTAAAGTATACACGTTCACTGATAGTTTCAAAGTTATAGATAGACACACCTCTGAACACCATTAGAAAAACATGCCATATTTCCCTGGACATACTTTATACCCCTTCTATATTGAAAAAAATACTGAATTGAATTGGAAAGCAGACCATTAAGTTGAATCAGAGTTTATCATTTTAAAAATTACTTTTTTATTGATTTTGAGAATCTAGGAGACTCAGGATATAAAGTATGATTTTTTTTCTGAGTAGACCACAATTCAAGATCTACAGTGACTAAAATTTGGTATTGAAATTGTCAAAATTAATTTTCTTAAACAATTTTATCACTAACTAATGATATATCAATATTTTACTCAATAGACATGATCTTTAAGACTAATTTTAAAATTTTACATATTATTTTATAATATAATATTTGTTATATAAAATTGATATATATATATAAGTAAAAATATTTTATATATAAAAATCATGAAGCATGAAAATATAACAGTCATGAACCCTGCAGCCAGCTCAGGAAGTAGAATATTACCCATGTCACCGAGGCTGTACATATGCTTTCCTCCAAACCCCATCTCCCTGCCAATCCCAAAAGGTAACCAATACCTTGAATGTTGGGTTTATTGTTCCTCTGCTTTTTCAAATAGTTTCTGTTGTAGATGTATCTATTTCTAGATTTTGACGTATATAACATGGTATTATTAACTTCGTGGTTTGCAACTTGCTTGTCTCACCCAAGGCTATGTTTCTTAGATTCACTGTTTGCATGTAGCTATAATTTGTTCATTTTCATGGCTACATAATTTTCCACTGAGTGCCTATATAACAGTCTCTTAATTCAGTCACTTAACAAAGAATATTTTGGGTTTTTTCCAGTTTTTAAAATTTCTATTAAAATATGTTTATTGTGTGCTCAAATTATCTCTATCTTTAAATTTCTTTCTTTTAATGTGTTAACGATTGAAAGGGCGACTGGAAGTCTCTATGATTGGAGATTTATCACTTTGCTCTTGTTTCAACCATTTTTCCTATATATATTTTAGAGATGTTTTATTAGGTGCACACAATTTAATTATTTAATATTTCTGATGAATTTTTGACATGTATTTGGCCACTTTATTCCTAATTATCCTGTTTTATTCATTGAAGTTTATTTATCAGTCTTTAATAAAATTACAGTGGGTTTTTAAAATTAACATTTGCCTGCTATATATTTTTCTATACTTCTTTCAACTTTTTCATGTCCTTATGTTTTAGTGGTGGCCATTTAGAAGAGGGACTCTAAAATTGTCTTTTTAGTTGATGTTTAGTCCATGTCTTAAATAAACTTCCCTAGAAAATGGACCTTGAGGCAAAAGCTTATGTGCTATGACTTTCTTGGGTATGCAATCCCAGAGAAGCAGGAGTGAAGGAAAAACTGAGGATAATAAGGAGTATATTTTTGAGCTGGTCACAGCTTTGCATCACAGTTGGTTGTTAATTGTTGCAGGATATCCCAGAAGGGTTATATGTAACTAATTGCAACTTGGAACAGTCCAGTGAGGGAAAGGAAAAGCAAACAATTTATTTGCAATATCCTCTGTTTTCTATATGTCCCATGCAATAATAGCTCCCCAGTTTCTGGGTTGTGTTAGTTGGCCCCTCCAGGTATATGCTGGGGAATCCAGAGCCTCCAGGCATGCAGTACAGCCAACGGGCAGATGTAATGTCTTTATGTCAGTTGGTACAACATGTGAAGGCTTCTAAATTTGTGGCAATGAAGGTGGCAGTGGCACTGGCAGTGTCCGGAGCTTCATAACTGTGGAAGGTGCGACGATTTGCTAGAGTGTCACTTCCTCTACCCCATTACTAGTGAGGGAAGTGTCTGAGGTCTGGAGATGTAGATGGTCTCAAGCAGATCTCAGGTAGTGCATAAACCAAGCCCTGTATGGTCCATCCCTGGCACCACTTGGATCAGCTTGCAGTCAATCTCATGTGAGTACAAGAGCCCACACTTTTTTCTCTGAAAGCCGAGGTGCAAGTCCAATCTGTTTAGGAGGTAGTGAATTGTAAGAAACTGAAAAGCTTACAGAGTTTTAGCAAATCATAGTTACAGTCCTCATTGCTGCAGCTGGTCCAGTGCTATAATTAAAGGATTTAAGGAATAAAAAGTGCAGAGAGTAACAGAAATGCAGAGAGAAAGAAGATGGCATTATGCTAGGTTTAGAATATTTAAAACTTGTAAGGAGTCAGAAATTATATCATCTTTAGTTTTTTTCTTATTTTCATCCCCCCTCCCACTAACCACATGTCAAACATTTTTCACTTATTATGGAATTGATCTTCTTAACATTTACCCCTTTATGAATACTTTTAGAATGAAAAATACATTTTTTAACTTCTCCTAAATGCAGTGAGAATGGATTTGTTGTGTAAATTCTAAAATTGATTCTACTTTTGAGTGGTCCATCATGCAGCAATATGTCAATTAGATAACGAAGTTTCTCACTATCCTACGTGATTCTTTGAATGAGGCTATGAAGTTAAGCCACTGTAAAAAATATAAGAACAAAACGTAAAGCTGATTGTTCTAGACCCTATATAGAGTATGTATTTATATAATACAAAAGTTATTTGAAATGTTAACCAAAAAGTTTCCTAGGTACAACTTGATGGGATATAACTCAATATTGGAAGACAGAAAAGAAGGGTAAACGTATTTTAACAAGCTTAGTGGAAGGTGGAGGAACATAACATTTTATGACAAGAAGATATTCCACACCTATGCAGAAATTTGCAAACTTTGGAAGGAACAGAGGGAATAAGGAAACAAGGGAATGGGACAAAAGGAGTGAAACGATTGGAGAATTCTGTAAAGAATTCCCGAGTGGGGCTTCCCTGGTGGCGCAGTGGTTGAGAGTCCGCCTGCCGATGCAGGGGACACGGGTTCGTGCCCCGGTCCGGGAAGATCCCACATGCCGTGGAGTGGCTAGGCCCGTGAGCCATGGCCGCTGAGCCTGCGCATCCGGAGCCTGTGCTCCACAACGGGAGAGGCCACAACAGTGGGAAGCCTGCGTACTGCAAAAAAATAAAAATAAAAAATTCCCCTCCTGAGTATATAGCCAAAAAAACAAAAACACTTTTTAATTCAAAAAGATACATGCACCCCAATGTTCATAGCAGCATTATTTACAATTACCAAGATATGGAAGCAACTTATGTGTCCATCAGCAGATGAATGGATAAAGAATGAAATACTACTCAGCCATAAAAGTGAATGAAATTTTGCCATTTGCAGCAACATAGATGGACTTGGAGGGCATTATGCTAAGTGAAATAAGTCAGACAGAGAAAGACAAATACTGTATGATATCACTTGTATATGGAACCTAAAAATTAGAACAAATTAGTGAATATAACAAAAAGAAGCAGACTCACAGATATAGAGAACAAACGAGCAGTTACCAGTGGGAAGAGGGAAGGGGGGGAGGGGCAATTCAGGGATAGAGGAGTAAGAGGTACAAACTACTAGGTATAAAATAAATTATAAGGATATATTGCAGAACACGGGAATATAGCCAATATTTTATAATCACTATAAATGGAATATAGCCTTTAAAAATTATGAATCACTATATTGTACACACATAACTTACATAATATTGTACAGCAACTATACTTCAATTTAAAAAAATTTTTAAAAAAGAAAAAAAATTCCCATGACACTCTCCTGATAAACAAGACAAGGTTATCATGAAGGCAAGACACAGTGTTTGCTAAAGAAGGAGTTCAACTACTGAACTTTCTCCCAAAGCAGAGTATCTGAAAACATATTAATTACATTGATAATAAGTGTATGCCCAGAAGGATGCCATGAAATCAGTGTGTTAGAATATTTATAATTAATTTTCATCAACGTGGCAAAACCAATTGGTGACACAAAAGTGACAGGACAATTAGAAAAATAATGGCCATCTAATCAATATGACTCTTCTATGTTTGCTAGTCTTCTGCCTGTTTCACTGACACCTTATAGTTTCCCATCCCAGCTAAAGAGGGGCTCTGAGGGCAATTCCTGGGATGGAGTTCTGTGAGATAGGCCTGATCATAGGAATAGGGTGAACTTCCTTCACAGACTGTAGAATATGGAGTAGAGAAACATTAGAAAGTCAAGATCCAAGGGCAAGCCTGGGATCAGGCAAAACACTATATTAACACCTCTGTCTGAGAAAGACGGGGTGAGATGTTGAAACTGGGACCAAGTCAACAGACCAGGAACCTGTGCCCAGCTAAAGGGGTTTTTGAGAGCATTTCTAGGATCACTGAGCTGGGAGAATTTAACTTAGCCCTACAGGTAGTAGCTGCTTCAAACATCACCCAACTCAAATTAGATTTATTTTAGGATTTTATTCTTTTCCTCTTTTCTCATTGCAAAATGTTGTTCCAATGATTTGGTGAACATATATACTCTATTGTATTGGTCATATACCTAAAAGTGGAATTGCTGGTAGCTCATATATGCAACTTTAGTAGATATTGTCCAACCATTTTCCAAAGTAGTTGTACTAGTTTACATTCATACTAGCATTATATGAGGTTTCAGTTGTAGCATCATCTCACCAACACTAGCATTACCTGAATTTTTCATTATTTTTAACATCTTTATTAGAGTATAATTGCTTTACAATGGTGTGTCAGTTTCTGCTTTATAACAAAGTGAATTAGCTATACATATACATATATCTCCATATCTCCTCCCTCTTACATCTCCATCCCACCCTCCCTATCCCACCCATCTAGGTGGTCACAGAGCGCTGAGCTGATCTCCCTGTGCTATGCGGCTGCTTCCCATTAGCTATCTATTTTACATTTGGTAGTATGTATAAGTCCATGCCACTCCTCACTTCGTCCTAGCTTACCCGTCCCCCTCCCCATGTCCTCAAGTCCATTCTCTACATCACGTCTTTATTCCTGTCCTGCCCCTGCGTTCTTCAGAACCAATTTTTATTTCTAGATACCATATATGTGTGTTAGCATATGGTGTGTATGACGGACACTTGGTCCATCCACCTCACTACAAATAACTCAATTTCGTTTCCTTTTATGGCTGAGTAATATTCCATTGTATACATGTGTCACATCTTCTTTATCCATTTATCAGTCGATAGACACTTAAGTTGTTTCCATGTCCTGGCTATTGTAAATAGAGCTGCAATGAACATTGTGGTACATGACTCTTTTTGAATTATGGTTTTCTCAGGGTATATGCCCAGTAGTGCAATGGCTGGGTCATATTGTAGTTCTATTTTTAGTTTTTTAAGGAACTTCCATACTGTTCTCCATAGTGGCTATATCAATTTACATTCCCACCAACAGTGCAAGAGGGTTCCTTTTTCTCCACACCCTCTCAGCATTTATTGTTTGTAGATTTTTTGATGATGGCCATTCTGACTGGTGTGAGGTGATACCTCATTGTAGCTTTGACTTGCATTTCTCTAATAATTAGTGATGTTGAACATGCTTTCATGTGTTTGTTGGCTATCTGTATATCTTTGGAGAAATGTCTATTTAGGTCTTCTACCCATTTTTGGATTGGTTGGTTGGTTTTTTTTGATATTGAGCTGCATGAGCTGCTTGTAAATTTTGGAGATTAATCCTTTGTCAGTTGCTTCGTTTGCAAATATTTTCTCCCATTCTGAGGGTTTTCCTTTGGTCTTGTTTATGGTTTCGTTTGCTGTGCAAAAGCTTTTAAGTTTTAATAGGTCCCATTTGTTTATTTTTGTTTTTATTTCCATTTCTCTAGGAGGTGGGTCAAAAAGGATCTTGCTGTGATTTATGTCATAGAGTGTTCTGCCTATGTTTTCCTCTAAGAGTTTGATAGTGTCTGGCCTTACATTTAGGTCTTTAATCCATTTTGAGTTTATTTTTGTGTGTGGTGTTAGGGAGTGTTCTAATTTCATTCTTTTTCATGTAGCTGTCCAATTTTCCCAACACCACTCATTGAAGAGGCTGTCTTTTCTCCATTGTATATTTTTGCCTCCTTTATCAAAAATAAGGTGACTACATGTGCGTGGGTCTATCTCTGGGCTTTCTATCCTGTACCATTGATCTATATTTCTGTTTCTCTGCCAGTACCGTACTGTCTTGTTTACTGTGGCTTTGTAGTATAGTCTGAAGTCAGGTAGTCTGATTCCTCCAGCTCTGTTTTTCTTTCTCATAATTGCTCTGGCTCTTTGGGGTTTTTTGTGTTTCCATACAAATTGTGAGATTTTTTGTTCTAGTTCTGTGAAAAATGCCAGTGGTAGTTTGATAGGGATTGCATTGAATCTGTAGATTGCTTTGGGTAGTATAGTCACCTTCAGTGTTGTTTCTTCCAGTCCAACAAAATGGTATATTTCTCCAACTGTTTGTATCATCTTTAATTTCTTTCATCAGTGTCTTATAGTTTTCTGCATACAGGTCTTCTATCTCCTTAGGTAGGTTTATTTGTAGGTATTTTATTCTTTTTGTTGCAATGGTAAATGGGAGTGTTTCCTTAATTTCTCTTTCAGATTTTTCATCATTAGTGAATAGAAATGGAAGAGATTTCTGTGCATTGATTTTGTATCCTGCTACTTTACCAAATTCATTGATTAGCTCTTGTAGTTTTCTGGTAGCATCCTTAGGATTCTCTATGTATAGTGTCATGTCATCTGCAAACAGTGACAGGCTTACTTCTTTTCTGATTTTGGTTCCTTTTGTTTTTCTTCTCTGATTGCTGTGGCTAAAACTTTCAAAATTATGTTGAATAATACTGGTGACAGTGGACAACCTTGTCTTTTTCCTGATCTTAGAGGAAACGGTTTGAATTTTTCACCATTGAGAAAGATGTTGGCTGTGGGTTTGTCATACATGGCCTTTATATGTTGAGGTAAGTTCCCTCTATGCCTACTTTCTGCAGGGTTTTTATCATATATAGGTGTTGAATTTTGTCAAAAGCCTTTTCTGCATCTATAGAGATGATCATATGGTTTTCCTCCTTCAATTTGTTAATATAGTTTATCACATTGATTGATTTGCATAAATTGAAGAATCCTTGCATTCCTGGGATAAACCCCACTCGATCATGGTGTATGATACTTTTAATGTGCTGTTGGATTCTGCTTGCTAGTATTTTGTTGAGGATTTTTGCATCTATGTTCATCAGTGATATTGCCCTGTAGTTTTCTTTCGTTATGACATCTTTGTCTGCTTTTGCTATCAGGGTGATGGTGGCCTTGTAAAATGAGTTTGGGAGTGTTCCTCCCTCTGCTATATTTTGGGAGAGTTTGAGAAGGATACATGTTAGCTCTTCACTAAATGTTTGATAGAATTTGCCTGTGAAGCCATCTGGTCTTGGGCTTTTGTTTTTTGGAAGATTTTTAATCAGTCTCACTTGTAGTGCTTGTGATTGGTCTGTTTATATTTTCTATTTCTTCCTGGTTCAATCTTGGAAGGTTGTGCTTTTCTTAAGAATTTGTCCATTTCTTCCAGGTTGTCCATTTTATTGGCATATAGTTGCTTGTAGAAATCTTTCATGATCCGTTGTATTTCTGCAGTGTAACTTGTTACCTCTCCTTTTTCATTTCTAATTCTATTGATTTGTCTTCTCCGTTTTTTTCTTGATGAGTCTGGCTAATGGTTTATCAATTTTGCTTATCTTCTCAAAGAACCAGCTTTTAGCTTTATTGATGTTTGCTATTGTTTCCTTCATTTCTTTTTAATTTATTTCTGATCTGATCTTTATGATTTCTTTCCTTCTGCTCACTTTGGGTTTTTTTGTTGTTGTTGTTGTTCTTTCTCTAATTGCTTTAGGTGTAAGGTTAGGTTGTTTATCTGAGATGTTTCTTGTCTCTTGAGGAAGGTTTATATTGCTATAAACTTCCCACTTCGAACTGCTTTTGCTGCATCCTATACGTTTTGTGTTGTCGTGTTTCCATTGTCATTTGTTCCTAGGTATTTTTTGATTTCCTCTTTGATTTTTACAGTGATCTCTTGGATATTTAGTAGTGTATTGTTTAGACTTCATGTGTTTAGCCTCCATATTTTTTGCAGATTTTTTCCTGTAATTGATATCTAGTCTCAGAGTGTTGTGGTTGGAAAAGATACTTGGTACAATTTCAATTTTCTTAAATTTACCAAGGCTTGATTTGTGACCCAAGATATGATCTATCCTGGAGAATATTCCATGAGCACTTGAGAAAAATGTGTATTCTGTTGTTTTTGGATGGAATGTCCTATAAATATCAATTAAGTCCATCTTGTTTAATGTATCATTTAAAGCTTGTGTTTCCTTATATATTTTCATTTTGGAATATCTGTCCATTGGTGAAAGTGGGGTGTTAAAGTCCCCTACTATGATTGTGTTATTGTCAATTTCCCCTTTTATTGCTGTTAGCATTTGCCTTATGTATTGAGGTGCTCCTATGTTGGGTACATAAATATTTACAATCTTTATATCTTCTTCTTGGATTGATCCCTTTATCATTATGTAGTGTCCTTCTTTGTCTCTTGTAATAGTCTTTATGTTGAAGTCTATTTTGTCTGATTTGAGAATTGCGACTCCAGCTTTCTTTTGATTTCCATTTGCATGGAATAGCTTTTTCCATCCCCTCACTTTCAGTCTGTATGTGTCCCTAGGTCTGAAGTGGGTCTCTTGTAGACACCATATATACAGGTCTTGTTTTTGAATCCATTCAGCCAGTCTTTGTCTTTTGGTTCGAGCATTTAATCCATTTACATTTAAGGTAAATATTGATATGTATGTTCTTATTACTATTTGCTTAATTGTTTTGGTTTTGTTATTGTAGGCCTTTTCCTTCTCTTTTGTTTCCTGCCTAGAGAAGTCCCTTTAACATTTGTTGTAAAGCTGGTTTGGTGGTGCTGAATTCTCTTAGCTTTTGCTTGCCTATAAAGGCTTTAATTTCTCCATTGAATCTGAATGAGATCCTTGCTGAGTAGAGTAATCTTGGTTGAAGGTTTTTCTCTTTCCTCTCTTTAAATATGTCCTGCCACTCCCTTCTGGCTTGCAGACTTTCTGCTGAAAGATCCGCTCTTAACCTTATGGGGACTTCCTTGTATGTTATTTGTTGTTTTTCCCTTGCTGGTTTTAATATTTTTTCTTTTTATTTAATTTTTGATAGTTTGATTAATATGTGTCTTGGAGTGTTTCTCATTGCTTTTATCCTGTATGGGACTCTCTGTGCCTCCTGGACTTGATTGACTATTTCCGTTCCCATGTTAGGGAAGTTTTCAACTATAATCTCTTCAAATATTTTCTCAGTCCCTTTCTTTTTCTCTTCTTCTTCTGGGACCCCTATAATTTGAATGTTGGTGTGTCTAATGTTGTCCCAGATGTCTCTAAGACTGTCCTCAATTCTTTTCATTCTTTTTTCTTTATTCTGCTCTGCAATAGTTATTTCCACTATTTTATGTTCTGGGTCACTTCTCTGTTCTTCTGCTTTAGTTATTCTGCTATTGATTCCTTCTAGAGAATTTTCAATTTCACTTATAGTATTGTTCATCATTGTTTGCTCTTTAGTTCTTCGAGGTCCTTGTTAAGCATTTCTTGTATTTTCCCCATTGTATTTCCAAGATTTTGAATCATCTTTACTATCATTACTCTGAATTCTTTTTCAGGTAGACTCCCTATTTACTCTTCATTTGTTTGGTCTGGTGGGTTTTTATCTTGCTCCTTCATCTGCTGTGTGTTTCTCTGTCTCCTCATTTTGCTTAACTTACTGTGTTTGGGGTCTCCTTCTTGCAGCCTGCAGGTTCGTAGTTCCCATTGTTTTTGTGTCTTCCCCCAGTGGCTAAGGTTTGTTCAGTGAGTTGTGTAGGCTTGCTGGTGGAGCAGACTGGTGCCTGTGTTCTGGTGGATGAGGCTGGATCTTGTCTTTCTGATGGGCAGGTCCACATCTGGTGGTGTGTTTTGGGGTGTCTGTGACCTTATGATTTTAGGGAGCCTCTCTGCTAATGGGTTGGGTTGTGTTCCTGTCTTGCTGGTTTTTTGGTCCAGGGTGTCCAGCACTGTATCTTGCTAGTCATTGAGTGGAGCTGGGTCTTAGCATTGAGATGGAGATCTCTGGGAGAGCTTTCACCATTTGATATTATATGGAGCAGGGAGGTCTCTGGTGGACCAATGTCCTGAACTTGGCTCTCCCACCATAGAGGCACAGGCCTGACACCCGGCTGGAACACCAAGACCGTGTCAGCCACATGGCTTGTTTTTAGGTTTCACTTCACCACAAAGCTTCATAAGGTCTGAAGACAGTGAGCTTCCTTCCTATCCTGGGCTGTTTAAAGGTACATCCTCATCAGTGCTGTCCTCTACATTTTAGTGAGTCCAACAGCTGGGCAGATGGGAACCATTTGGGATGGGAACCATCAAGAAATGATGCACCTCTTGGTGTCTACCTGTATTTTTCATTTTACTCATTCTGGTGGGTGAGTAATGTTATCCCAATCTCATCTTAGTTTGCACTAACTTGATTATCAATGATATTAAGCATGTTTTATCCTATTCACTGGCCATTTGGATGTCCTCCTATGTGAACTGTCTATTCAAATCATTTGCCTATTTTTTCTCCTGGACTGTATGCTTTTTTCTTATTGATTTGAAGATATTCTTAATATATTCTAGATAAAAGTTTTTTGTCAGATATCTATCTATCTATCTATCTATCTATCTATCATATATCTATATCTTTACCATTGTGTCTTGGTTTTTTTGTTTGTTTGTTTGTTTTTTGTGGTACGCGGGCTTCTCACTGTTGTGGCCTCTCCCATTGTGGAGCACAGGCTCTGGAGATGCAGGCTCATTGGCCATGGCTCACAGGCCCAGCCACTCCACGGCATGTGGGATCCTCCCGGACCGGGGCTCGAACCCATGTCCCCTGCCTTGGCAGGCGGACTCCCAACCACTGCACCACCAGGGAAGCCCTGTGTCTTGGTTTTGATTCTATTAATGGTGTTTTTGATTGCTGAACATTCTTAATTCTATGCAGTAAAACTTACATACTTAACTTAAATATTATCCAGTTAATCATTCTTTCCTTTATGTAAACTTAATGCTGTGTCCTGATGAATAAATCTTTGCTTCCTCCAAAACCAAACAAAAAATCCGTTATGCTTTTTCTTAATCTTTATTGTTTTAACTTTAATAATTTGATCTACAATCCTTCTGAAATTTACTTTTCTGTATGGCATGAGGTAGTTGTTGCATTTCTACACAATAACAATGAAGCATCTAAAACAAAACAAGGAAAAAAATTCCATTCACAGTAGCATCAAAAACAATAAAATACTTAGGAATAAATTTAACCAAGGAGGTGAAAGATCCATACACTGAAAACTACAAAACTTTGGTGAAACAAATTGAAGAAGAAGCAAAAAATGGAAAGATACCCATGTTCATGGATTAGGAATTAATAACTTTATAATGTTCATACTACCCAAAGGCATCTATAGATTCAATGCAATCCCTATCAAAACTCCAGTGGCATTTTTCACAATAACAGCAAAAACTTCTAAAATTTGTATGGAACAACAAAAGGCCTCAAATATACAAAGCAATACTGATAAAGAAGAACAATCCTGGAGGCATCACACTTCCTGATTTCAAACTATACTACAAAGCTATAGTAATCAAAAAGTATGGTACTGGCATTAAAAATAAACACACTGATCAACAGAACAGAATCAAAAGCCCTTAAGGAATACTAAGTGGGGAAAGGATAGTCTCTTCAATAAATGGTGTTGGGAAAACTGGATAACCATATTCAGAAGAATGAAATTGGACCCATATCTTACACCACTGACAAAAAATTAACTCAAAATGGTTGATTGAAACCTAAGACCTGAAACTGTAAAGTTCCTAGAAGAAAGCATAGGAAAAAAGCTCCATGACATTAGTCTTGTAATGATTTCATAGATATGACATCAAAGGCACAAGCAACAAAAAAGCAAAAATTAATCAGTCAGACTACTTCAAGCTAAAAAGCTTCTGCACAGCAAAAGAGATGATCAACAAAGTGAAAAGACAACCCATGGAATGGGAGAAAGTATTTGCAAATTATATATCTGATAAAGATTTAATATTCAAAATATACAAAAAATTCACACAATAGCAAAAAATAATCAATTAAAAATGGACAGAGGAACTGAATATTCATTTTTCCAAAGAAGACATACAAATGACAAACAGTTACATGAAAATGTACTCAACATCACTAATCATCAGAGAAATGCAAATCAAAACACAAGACATATCACTACACATGTTAGAATGGCTTTCATCAAAAAGACAAGAGATAACAAGTACTGTCAAGGATGTGGAGAAATTGGAACCCTTGTGCACTGCTGATGGGAATGTAAATTGGTATAGCCACTATGGAAAACAGTATGGATGTTGTTCAAAAAATTAAAAACAGAAGTACCATATTATCCAGCAATCCCACTTCTGGGTATATATCTAAAGGATATGAAAACAGATCCTTGAAGAGATATCTGCACTCCTGTGTTCAATGCACCATCATTTATAATAGCCAAGATATGGAAACAACAATGTGAATGATGAATGAAAAAGATGTGATATATCTCTATCTATCATCTATCTGTCTATCTATCTATCTATCTATCTATCTATCTATCTATCATCTATCTATATATCACATACACAATGGAACATTATTCAGCCATGAGAAAGAAGGATATACTGCCATTTGTGACAACATGGATGAAACTTGAGGGCATTATGATAACTGAAATAAGTCAGAAAAGAAAGACAAATACTGTATGATATCACTTATATGTGGATTTTAAAAAGGTAAACTTTTAAAATAAGATGAATAAGTTCTGGGGAACCTAATTGCAGCATTGTGATTACAGTTAATAATACTGTATTATACACTTGAAAGTTGCTAGGAGCATAGATTGTAAATGTTCTCACCATAAAAAAGAAATGGTAATTATGTGATGTGATGGAAGTGTTAGCTAACACTATGGCAGTAATCATTTTGCAATATATAAGTGTATCAAATCACCACATTGTACACCTTAAACTCACACAGAATTATGTGTCAATTATATCTTAATAAAGCTGGGGGAACAACTATCATTTTTTCATATGGATATTCAATGGAACCAGTACCCCTTATTCTCCACTGCCCTGCAGTGTCATCTTTGTCATACATAAAGGGACCAGGCGAATGTGTGTCTCTTTCTGAATTCTCATCTATTTCTTTCACCTATTATTTTGTCAGTACCATACCATCTTCATTACTGCAGCTTGATAATAAGCCATGGTAACTGGCACTGGAAATTCTTCCACTTTATTCTTCTAAAGATTTTCTTGACTATTTTTGGACCTTTGTATTTCTATATAAATTTTAGAATCAGCTAATCAATTTCCACCAGAAAAAAAACTCTTCTGGGGTTTTAGTTGGAATGCATTGAATCTATAGATCACTTATAAGGGGGAAAATAGTTATACACTATTATATCTTCCAATTCATGAGCATATTATATCCATTCATTTATTTAGGTTTTTAATTTCTCTCAACAATGTTTGTAGTTTCTAGGATACAGAATTTACATATTCTGTTAGATTTATATCTAGATAGTTTATATTTTATGCTATTGTAAAAGTTATCTTTACCATTTCTATATTATATTTTCTGTAGCTGATATATAGCTATACAGTTGATTTTTGGTATATTGACCTTGTATTCAGTAATCTTGATGAATTCACTTATAAATTTTAGTAATTTGTCCACATTTTTTTGGATTTACCACATATGTAATTATATTGTTTATAAAAAATGACAGTTTATTTCTTCCTGTAATATTATTTTCATTTCATTTTTTCAGATATTTTTGCACAGACTGAAACCTTCAGACACTCTTGTCCCATTCCCAAACTCTGAGGAAAGCTTTCAATAAAATGGAAGATTCCAACTGTTCCCAGCTTACACAATTCTTTTCTTTTCATGAATTGTATTTTATTTTTCTTTATCTATTGATATGATTGTATCTATTTTCTCCTTTTTTTTCCATTAAGGTCAATTATATTGATTTATTTTTTGTTGCTAAAACACCATTACAATTCATGGAATAAAACTGACTCATTTTAACACACTGCACTTGTTGGTGCAGGATTTTTTTCATCTGTGTTCATGTAAAAAAATTTGTGTGATTTTAATTTTTTAAAATATTTCCAGATTTTCTGGAATTATACAGCCCTCATAAAAAGAATGGGAAGTTTTTCTTCTGTTTTTTTTTGTTTGTTTGTTTAAATCCTCTGGAAGTGATTCTATAGAATTGGTGTTGTTTCTTCATAAATATTTTGAAGAAGTCACTGGTGAAATCAACTTGACAGGATATTTTTGTGTAAAATTTTCAATAATGGGTTCCATTATTAAAATAGACACAGAATTATTTAATTTTCTATTACTTTTCCTGATGTCTTTGGCAAATTTTGTTTTTTAAGGTATCTATTCCTTTCATCTAAACTGTCAAACGTATTTGTGTAAAGTTATTCAAAACATCCTTTATTATCTTTCTAATATCGATAGAACCTATAATGACATCTCATTTTTGTTCCTGATTTTCGTAAAAATGATTTTCTCTCTCCTTTTTTTTTTTAAAAAAACTTGGTCAGGCCTGTCTCCTATCTCCAAGTGATAATCAATTTTATTATTCAAAAACAAAAGACAACTTTGCACTTTGTTGAATTTTTCTGTTGTGTGTTTGCTTTCTATTTCATCTTTTTCTACTTTTATTTCATTCAAACTACTATTCTGTGTTTAATATGCTGTTCCTTTTTCTAGCTTTTTGAGATGGAAACTTTGATATTCATTATTAGCCCTTTCTTTTCCAATATAAGATGTTAAAGCTATAAATTGTCTCTAGAGAACATTGCTGTAACTAAGATTTCATGTGCTGTATTATTATTTAGTTCCTAAGATTTTCTGATTTCCACTGTGGTTTTGACTTTCAATCATGCAAACTAAATTGCTTAATTTCCAAAAGTTGGAGATTCTCTAGTTATCTCTGTTATTACTTTATAGCTTAATTCAGCAGTGACCAGAAGCCTATACTCTGTATTATTCAATTATTTGAAACTTTTTTTTGGAATTCTTCTTATTTTTATGGAACTTGCCAAGTTTAGATTTTGGTACATATTCAATATGCATTTAAATAATGTATATTCTATCATGATTGTATGCACTGTTCAATTTATGCCAATAAATAATTTCCTGTGTTGTTCAGATCTATATTCTTACAATGTTTTTGTCTGTTTGTTCTATCAGCTATGAATAATGGTGACTTAAACTCTCTCATATGCTTTGGACTTGTTTATTTCTCTTTTTACTTGTGTCAACTTTTGCTTATATCTATCATTCTATCTATCTATCATAATATATATTTGCTATGTTAATAGGTGTATACAAATTTACAATTGTATATTCTGTTGTTGCTTTGACCTACTATTAGTATGAAATAGTTCTTTTTTCTGTACAAATTCTTCTAATCTTAAAACCGAGTTTGTCTTATATTAATGTAATACCCAACTTCCTTTTGAATACATTCTTATATATCTTTTCATATTCTTTTACAGTCACTCTTTTTGTGCCCTTATACTTAAGACATACTTCTAATAAGTAGCATAGTTAAGCTTTATTTTTTGTCTTTTAGTCAGAATATTTAATGCCTTTTTATTTAGTAGAGTTACTGAGGGGGTTGATAGGTATTATATAATTTGTTTTCTATATAACCCATCTGTTTTATAGTTTTATGTCCTTTCTTAACTTCTTTGGGGTTAATTATATTTTGCCATTCTATTTCCCTACTATTTGTTAGTTCTATGTTCTTTTTTCTTCTGTGATTGCCATAGTTACTAAAATATGCATCCTTGTCTATAAATTATTGCTTTTTCATTGCTGAGATCTTGGAATGCTTTGCCTCAATTTATTCCCCTCTCCCCTTTTGTGTTATCTTCTTCTCTGCTTTATTAAGGTATAGTTGAGGTAAAAATAAAATTTTAAGATTTTTAAAGTGTGCAATGTTATGATTTATACATTATGAAAATATTATCCTCGTTGAGATAATTTTTATTATTATGATGCACTTAATTATATAACATTGTAAAGTGCTCAAGACATTAGTATTGTTCCTTAATATCAATATTCATTTATATTTACTCCTATACTTACCTTTTCCTTTCTTTTTTTTTTCGGTACGCGGGCCTCTCACTGTTGTGGCCTCTCCCGTTGTGGAGCACAGGCTCCGGACGCGCAGGCTCAGCGGCCATGGCTCACGGGCCCAGCCGCTCCGCGGCATGTCGGATCTTCCCGGACCGGGGCACGAACCCGTGTCCCCTGCATCGGCAGGCGGACTCTCAACCACTGTGCCACCAGGGAAGCCCTATATATATGTCTTATCCAATCAACATTTTAGTACATATACTATTTTAAATGGCTTGCAAAAGTATTTGGAACATCATGGATATAATAAACATATTAAAATCAAACAAAAATTAAAAAGCTTAGAGAAAATAAAATCAGAGATAAGGTTAGTACAAAAAACACGCATGGGTTTTGCAGGGTTTTGGAAAAAACCTGCCTGTTTTTTGAGCTTCTCACAAGCCAAAGAGGAAAGAAGCAGTCAGTTATGAGACCAGTGTCTGAAAGATAAAAAGTATACCGGTTGATTAGAAGCAATATGATTTGTCCTGAGATCTGAGAGAAACTTCTGCCTTAGGCAAGTTCCCTCCCACCTAGATGCAATAACTAAAAAAAAAAAAAAAAAAAAAAAAATTTTTTTGAGCAGTAAACTGCTTTTTCAAAAGAAGTTGTATACAAATTCCTGCTATTTGAAAAAATAAACTAGATTAAATGGGCCTGCTTAGATATAAGGAACTCGAAAAGATTTTCTTGGCAAAGAGAAGTCTGAGAATGGGCAAAAGTGTACAAAGCAGTGGAAAGAACATCAGCTTTCAGGTTAGGCAGACTAACCTGAACAGACACTATTTCAATCATTTAGATCCTGAGATTGAACAAACTACTCACCTCTTTGAATCTGTTTCCTCAGCTTTGAAATGTAGTAATCTTTCCTTACAGGGTTGTGAAGCTTAAATAAATGAGAAAAAGTATGTAAAGTACCTGGCATACAGAATGTGCTACAAAAATATTGATTTCCTTCCTTCTTCTCTGCTTCATATTTCCAACATCTTAAATTGATTTTTTTACTATAACAGATTTATATATTAATTACTTTATAGAAAGAGCTTTTTGTAGGCTAGGGCCTATTAACTAATTAAAACTAAGCTCCTGTTACTTGTGTTAGGTGTTCTGGTAGGCACTGCACTAGGTGATGATATATGCCTATGATTGTAAATCTTCCTTTGTGTTTGTGATTATATTCGCTCTTTCATACATAATGTAAAGAGCTTGCATCTTCCCTTTTTATTGACTTGCGTTTTCTGCAGTTTGTCTCTTTTAATGGTCTTTTGCAGAGCCAGCATTTACATTTATTTACCATTCTGCTGTTTTTTCTCATTTATAAATTATTAACCTGCAATTTTATCTTTATTAATTTTTCCCTGCTTTTCTTCTACTCATTATAAAGAATTATTTCTAACTTCTTCACTTGAGTGATTAATTCATTTTCATTCTTTCTTGTTTAATACAAGATCATTTAAGCATTCAATTTTTTCCTGAGTGTAAGTTTGGCAGCATCCCACCAGTTTTAAACCTGCTGTAACTATAGTTTTGATTTCATTGTGTATCTGAGTAAAGAGAATATTTTCTTCTAGATTGGCCAAATCTATAGGTTGCCCCAACATCCCAATATCTGTTAGCCCCTTCTTATGTGGTGATATGTTTTTTAGCTGAGCACATGGTCACCATCCTGAAGACTACTACTTCCTAGTTGCTCTTGAAGCTAGGTGTTGCCATGTAATAGTTCCACAAGGAGACCTGAGTGAAAGTGATGGAATGATGAAGTGATATAAATGCTTACTCTGAAAATGAAAGAGTGTGCTCCCTTCTTCTCAATGTCTGAAATGCAGACATGAAGGAGAGGTGCTGAAGCAGCTAACTTAGACCACGATGTGGAAGCAAAAGGTTGAGGTGTGTAGAATAAGAAAGTAGAAGATGCTTGGGTCCCTGATACCAGGAGCTGCCCTATCCACCCTGATGGTTTATGATAGAATTCTTTGTGTGACAAAAATAAACTTCTAACTCATTTAAGAGCTGTTATTTTGAGGCTCTGTATCAGCAGCTATAATTATAGCATAACTAATACAGTTAATAATTTTTAGTTTCTTTGCATTGTTAACAAGGAATATAGAAAGCATAATTTCTGCCCAGAATATGTTGAGATATTTTTGGTTGCCTAATAAAATGATCACGTTTTGTAAACATGTTCTGTATTTTGTTAGTTTTCAAAGCTATGTAACTGTGTGTGTGTGTAAGTTTCACATTATGTTTATATTTTATTCAACTACTTAATCATATTAAGACTTTCCATATATGCTCTATAAAGTACTTCTGTGGAATATTAATAGGTTCACCTCAAAATACAAAAGTTTAATAGTCCCTATATGCCCTGCTTCCTGTCTTTATTGTAGTGGTTAATAACACAGAGTCTAAACTAGATTGTTTGAATCCTAGCTCTCCCAGTTGACAGGCTGTGTGAATTTTCACAAGTTATTTAACCTCACTTTCCATGTCATTAAAAGAGGAAAAATAACAGTACAGTACTTATAGGACTGTTCTGAGGACTGTAAGACGAATATATATTATACTGAACACTTATTGTCTGGCAGAGAGTAAGCATTTTTAAAAACAGTTAGGTATTGATACATTGCATATATAAGGCTCTGAGAAGTAATGAAGTAGTGGAATCTGCTTAATATTGCTTATTCTATCAGTTCCCAAACTTGAGTATGGGACACTTAGGTCTTAGCCAGTTGGGGAAAAAATGTATTCCATGGAATACTGGTTTTGGAAATATTGAACTAGATTATTCAGATTCACTGCATAATGGGAATTCTTCACCTTAACATAGGGTACATGTGTGCAATTTGGGAGGTCTGCGAACCTTTTAAAATTGACGAGTTTTAGGTGTATATGCATGTGTACCTGTTTCTGGGGAAAAGATCCACGGAGTTTATCTTATTCTCAAATTTCTCCATAATGCATTTTATGTTTAATTAAAACATCAGAGACTAAAATAGCAAAAGTCATTTCCTACTGTTTTATTGTTCTTCTCTTTCTTGTTTGATTCAAGCTTATCCTCTACATCATCATTCAGCTTTTTGAGATATCAATGGATTGTTATTCTTTTAATATAATTTTTAATTTCTTTACAATTCTTTCTTATTTTAAGTCATTCCTTTATCATTTCACTTGAACATTGTTTCTCTAATGACTTTCTTCTATTGTTTTGTAAAAAACAATGATTTCTTGCATACTTTTTTGAACGCTGATTGTTTTCTAATATTTCCTTCTGGTTCCTGCAGCAAATCACTTTCAGAAAAAAGTCCTTTCACCAGGTCAAGCAGATGCTTCTTTTCCATTGTCTTGTATTGCTATTTAACATATTCAGGTATGACCTTTATTTTTTTTGGTTTTTCTCATTATTAAACAGATGATATCTAATCCCACTTCAAATGAATTGGTTTAGGTGGTGAATAAACTTCCTTATTCCAACACATTTTCCAACAATGATTCTCAATAATCTTTTCAGATATAAAGCTGATGGGGAGTATTATATATATATATATATATTTCCATATATATATATACACACACACACATACATATACTCCATACATTTCACATGAAATGTGAATTTCTATCAGATTTTGCCTATTATCCCTTCTTCATTTGAGAGAACCTTTCTATACCCCAAATTGATGCTCTGCTACTTCAAAATAATGCAAATATCTTTGCATAAAATATATTTGAAGTAACTCAGTTTATTAGGTTGGCATTGCTCTGACACACACACACCGGACAATTACATTATAAGAAAGACAACTTTATTTTTTTATTTTTTAATAGATCTTTATTGGAGTATAATTACTTCACAGTACTGTGTTAGTTTCTGTTGCACAACAAAGCAAATCAGCCATTTGCATACATATGTTCCCATATCCCTTCCCTCTTGAGCCTCACTCCCATCCTCTCTATCCCACTCCTCTAGGTCATCACAGAACATGGAACCAATCTCCATGTGCTATGCTGCTGCTTCCCACCAGCCAAATATTTTACATTCGTTAGTATATGTATGTTGATGCTACTCTCCCTTCACCCCAGCTTCACCCTCCCACTCCATGTCCTCAAGTCCATTTTCTATGTCTGTCTCTTTATTCCTGCCCTGCAACTAGGTTCATCAGTATCATTTTTTTTTTTTTTAGATTCCATATATATGTGTTAGCATACCATATTTGTTTTTCTCTTTCTGACTTACTTCACTCTATATGACAGACTCTAGCTCCATCCACCTCACTACAAATAACTCAATGTTGTTTCTTTTTATGGCTGGGTAATATTCCATTGTATATATGTGCCACATCTTCTTTATCCATTCATTTGTTGATGGACGCTTAGGTTGCTTCCATGTCCTGGCTATTGTAAATACAGCTGCGATGAACATTGTGGTACATGACTCTTTTTGAATTATGGTTTTCTCAGGGTATATGCCCAGTAGTGGAATTGCTGGGTCTTATGGTAGTTCTATTTTTAGTTTTTTTGTTTTTGTTTTTGCGGTACGCGGGCCTCTCACTGTTGGGGCCTCTCCCGTTGCAGAGCACAGGCTCCGGACGTGCAGCGGCCATGGCTCACAGGCCTAGCCGCTCCGTGGCATGTGGGATCTTCCCAGACTGGGGCACGAACCCATGTCCCCTGCATTGGCAGGCGGACTCTCAACCACTCTACCACCAATGAAGCCTCTATTTTTAGTTTTTTAAGGAACCTCCATACTGTTCTCCATAGTGGCTGTATCAATTTACATTCCCGCTAACAGTGCAAGAGGGTTCCCTTTTCACCACACCCTTTCCAGCATTTATTGTTTCTAGATTTTTTGATAATGGCTATTCTGACTGGTGTGAGGTGATACCTCATTGTAGTGTTGATTTGCATTTCTCTAATAATTAGTGGTGTTGAGCATATTTTCATGTGTCTCTTGGCCATCTGTATGTCTTCCTCGGTGAAATGTCTATTTAGGTCTTCTGCCCATTTTTAAACTGGATTGTTTGTTTTTTGATATTGATCTCCATGAGCTGTTTGTATATTTTAGAGATTAATCATTTGTCTCTTGTTTCATTTGCAAATATTTTCTTCCATTCTGAGGGTTATCTTTTTGTCTTGTTTATAGTTTCCTTTGATGTGCAAAAGCTTTTAAGTTTTATTAGGTCCCATTTGTTTATTTTTATTTCCATTACTTTAGGAGGTGGGTCAAAAAAGATCTTGCTGTGGTTTATGTCAAAGAGTGTTTTTCCTATGTTTTCCTCTAAGAGTTTTATAGTGTCTGGTCTTACATATAAGTCTTTAATCCATTTGGATTTTATTTTTGTGTATAGTGTTAGGGAGTGTTCTAATTTCATTCTTTTATATGCAGCTGTCCAATTTTCCCAGCACCACTTACTGAAGAGGCTGTCTTTTCTCCATTGTATGTTCTTGCCTCCTTTGCTGTAAATTAGGTGCCCATTTGTGTGTGAGTTTATCTCTGGGCATTCTATCCTGCACCATTGATCTATATTTCTGTTTTTGTGCCTGTACCATACTGTCTTGATTACTGTAGCTTTGTGGTTTAGTTTGAAGTCACGGAGCCTGATTCCTCCAACTCCATTTTTCTTTCTCAATATTGCTTTGGCTATTCGGGGTCTTTTGTGTGTCCATATGAATTGTGAAATTTTTTGTTCTAATTCTTTGAAGAATGCCATTGGTAGTTTGATAGGGATTGCACTGAATATGTAGATTGCATTGGGTAGTATAGTCATTTTCACAATATTGATTTTTACTATCCAAGAACATGGTATATCTCTCCATCTGTTTGTGCTATCTCTGATTTCTTTCATCAGTGTTTTATAGTTTTCTGAGTACAAGTCTTTTGCCTCCTTAGGCAGGTTTATTCCTAGGTATTTTATTTATTCTTTCTGTTGCAATGGTAAATGGGAGTGTTTTCTTAATTTCTCTCTCTGATTTTTCGTTGTTGGTGTATAGGAATAGCAGAGATTTCTGTGCATTATTTTGTATCCTGCAACCTTGCCAAATTCATTGATTAGTTCTAGTAGTTTTCTGGTGGCATCTTTAGGACTTTCTATGTATAGTATCATGTCATTGGCAAACAGTGACAGTTTTACTTCTTCTTTTCCAATTTGTATTCCTTTTATTTCTTTTTCTTCTCTGATTGCTGTGGCTAGGACTTCCAAAACTATGTTGAATAAGAGTTGCAAGAGTGGACATCCTTGTCTTGTTCCTGATCTTAGTGGAAATGCTTTCGGTTTTTCACCATTGAGTATGATGCTTGCTGTGGGTTTGTCATATATGGCCTTTATTATGTTGAGGTAGATTCCCTCTATCCCTACTTTCTGGAGAGTTTTTATCATAAATTGGTGTTGAATTTTGTCAAAAGCTTTTTCTGCATCTATTGAAGTGAGCATATGGTTTTTATTCCTTAATTTGTTAGTGTAGTATATCATATTGATTGATTTGCATATATTGAAGAAACCTTGCATCCCTGGAATAAATCCCACTTGACCATGGTGTATGATCCTTTTAATGTGCTGTTGGATTCTGTTTGCTAGTATTTTGTTCAGGATTTTTGCATTTATGTTCATCAGTGATATTGGTCTATAATTTTCTTTTTTTGTGATATTTTTGCCTGGTTTTGGTATCAGGGTGATGGTGGCTTTGTAGAATGAATTTGGGAGTGTTTCTCCCTCTGCAATTTTTTGGAAGAGTTTGAGAAGGATCGGTGTTAGCTCTTTTCTAAATGTTTGATAGAATTCGCCTGTGAAGCCATCTGGTCCTAGAGTTCTGTTTGTTGGAAGATTTTAAATTACGGTTTCAATATCATCACTTGTGATAGGTCTGTTTATATTTTCTAATGCTTCCTGGTTCAGTCTTGGAAAATTGTACCTTTCCAAGAATTTCAGAAAGACAATTTTAGACAATAAATATGGATGTAAAAATGTGTAACAAATAGTAGTTACTAACATTTTTATTTCGTTTATCTGTCCTAACAACTATTTGCTTGCACAGTATTTTTATTTCATCTCTGCAACATCATCTACCTCTTGCTTCCATTCATTCTGTTATTGTCCTAGTTCAGATTCTTAATCCCTATCACCTGGATTATTATAGTAACTTCCTTACTTGTCTCCACACCTTCACTTTATTCTTTTCATTACCCACTACCAGAGTCCTCATCTTAAACCAAAATCTCATCATGTTACACCAGGATTTGAGTCTTGAAAGACTGTGAACAGTTTTACAGGTCTATTTAATACAATTAATACCTCTTATTCCAACATTTGAAATTCTCCATTACTACAGTCAACTTACTTTTTTAAGGCTTTTACACCACTGTACACCCTGTATGTATGCTCAGTCAGGGCAACTCCACAGTCTTGCTCCATCTTTCTTACGTTAGTACCTTTGCTATACTGTTCCCTCTACATGAAAACTTAGTGTATTAAAATCCCATTTCCTCTTCCCCAATTTTAATCTCTCCACCTTTTGTGCTCCCACGTTACTTGGCTTTAACACTTATCACATTCCACCTTCTATCATAGTTGAATATAACACTTATTATTTGTACACATATTTGGAACATAGCAGATGATACCAGATCTTATCTTCTTTCTATAGGTGTCTCTTGGATTTCCAATAAGATTGGAAAACTTAAGATTCTTAACTATGTTTAACGATTCTCTGTCTTCTCATCATCTAACATAGTATTGTACATACATAAGTGTTAGGTTATTAATACATACTTAATGATGGTATCAGATACATTTAGTGATAGACCTGAGTAAAGCCTGAAATCCCTTCTTCTGGACACAAGCCTCAATTGGAAATATCTGAATTTGTTTCTCTTCTATTTAGTAGCATCTTTTAAACTGAAACTAAATTACACACATCAAAATGTGTGGATTTTCTGCATCCCTGATTCTGTAATTTTCTTGTCCAATGAGTAATAAAAGTATTTTTCACACTTTTGGTTAGTTCATGGTTATCCTTACTTCTATCCCTGTTCAGCTTTGACCCTCTTTCTTCTCACCGAACTCCAAGCTTGCTGTAAGCATTGCTTCTCCTGTTCAGTGAAAGAACTTCTTTAATGTATATACCAATAATACCAATTTTGAATATTTAAGGACTTTTTCTTATCTAACACATACACAACTTAGGACACTAAAATTCTCACTCAGCCACAAGAAGAATCATTTATTTTTCCATTTACTGTAAAACAAACAGAACACTAACCCAAGTACGTACATACTCACACACACAGAGGCAACTCATTCTACCATAATTTCTTATGCTGCACAGAAAATTCTTATTTTCAGTTTGAGTGGATATAGCTTAAGATATACACCTCTAAACATTTCATTTAATATCTAGACACTTGTACTCTTTCTTTCATTGCTTGGGTTTATATTTTAAAAATTCATGTTCAAGAGGCATTATTGAAAAGATCAAAACATTTGATACACAAAAAATTGCCTTTAATATTTTCCAGAAATCAGTTATTTGTACACTAGAAATATAAATATTGAGTCAAAATTTGAAAATCACATATTTGCTTCATAAAGTCACCAAAAATGGCATCAACATTCATATCTCTTTACTGTGTCTAATCTGTACACTAAAAAAAATAAAACACAATTTTTATTCAATTCAAATAAGCAGCAGAAGATTCATAATTAGTGGACATGTTTGCATTTAGCATTCATTTTGAAAATATTTATTGAGCACCTACCATTTGCCAAGCACTTTCCAGTAGAGGATGAGTGTTTCCTTAGCAAAAGGTACCAACAATATAAGTTTAATTTAATTTTTTAAAATTTAATTTAATTTATTTATTTTTTACACAGCAGGTTCTTATTAGTTATATATTTTGTACATATTAGTGTATATATGTCAATCCCAATCTCCCAGTTCATCCCACCACCACCACCACCCACTCCGCAAATTTCAGTTTAATTTTAAAGGGAATACTTTAGTGGGAAAATGTAATCAATAATTTGTCTCTCAACCTCAGAACAATTAAGTTGTCCCTGTTTCCAAATACCCAATTGGAGAGTTTCCAACTTGCCTACATCTCTATTGTAGTATGAATAATGTTTCTAACTCACTAATTTTGCTGCTAATCAAACACTAAAAAGAGATTCTTTATGCTTTCAGATATGCTTTGAAAAAAAGCCTTCCAACATAGGCACAAGGGAATTATAAGTTCATTAGTATACAGTTTTTCAAATTGTAGATTCATGGTTCATTATGTTACCTTAGAGATAAAAATACAATTTTACACTTATATGACAGTAAAAAGAATTAGAATTAACAGCTGATTATGAGTTTTAATCTTTGAAGTTAATCTACAGGCAACTCTAATTTAAACATCTCAAATCAAAAGCTACCTTTAATATTTTATCCCAAACAATACTTAAAACCTAAATTAGATCCATTTAGAGGCATGCCTTCCAAAACCATGCAGTATCTCCAGATTTTAAAAGAATTTCCATATTTTATAGTATAGGTCCTAATGTAGACAAATCTAAAAATATATGCAGACTTTGCATTTTAGCAACATTTGCTATGCTTCTTATTCGACTCATTCTTTATTCATTTAAAGTTTGTGGCTACATATTTCAATGGGAAATGGATTATCTGTAATCCAGTGATACAACATAACACTCTAAATCACAGAAGCACATATCACATAAATTCTGGCCAAGGAAATGTCTCAAGTTGTTATTACATGTCACTAAAGCCTAAATTAGCTCCGAGACCAATCCAGGAAATTTAGCTAAATACTAAGCCCTCTAAAAAGCTTTACCTAACTTGGAAAGGCTTCCACCAAATTCTACAAAGTTGTATAGAATAGAATATTCAGGTTGTGTGTTAGAAATAATCCTAACACAGCTCATCCTCCTAGGAATATAAATTGGACAGACCTTATGGACCTGCCTTTCTAGCACTAACTCTAGCCATAACTGGGTATTGAACACGAGGCCTGCCCTTTGAAGAGTATTTGTGCATAAATAAATCTTTGGTTACAAATTTTATAAAGGTAATACATTTTAACAAGATATTTTTCTCAGTTCTTGTGATACTCCCTATGCAATTACAAATAATAATAGGAAGTATAGGTATACGTTCATAGAGGATACCTTTAAGATATTCTAAGAGATACTTTGGACTAAGCTGAGAGATAGGGAGAACATTTTTCGTTTTATTTTTCATCCTGACTCAATTATCCCTTTAGAGTTCGCCTGAATTTCTTTGTCTTGAACATCTTTTTTCATTACAGGAAGACACATTCACATTTATTTAGTAACATTTAAATGTGTAAGAAAATGCTCTGCTGTTTAACATTTGTCAAAATATGAAAAATCATGTCCAGCATAAGAGACCGAAAGAAAAATACGTATATACATATACAAGCACTATAAAGTTTCTAAGGAAACTCAACATTAACAAAATTGCTCGAGGATGACAAAGGTTATCGTTGCAAAAAGTATACATCTCTTTATTTACAGTATCATGGAACAGCCCAGGATGATCATTAAAGTTACATGACCAAAGAATTAACTTTTTGATCAAGAGGATATGGTAGTCTTTCTAATTTGTTGTTATTATGACATTATATGAAAGTATTTGACTAAACAGCAAAAGTACTTATTACTATTTACTGCAATTATTTTATACTTCTGTTTTAAAAAATCTCTTTTGAATACTAGAGAAAGTTTCTGAAAACACTGGATGTCAGTAAGATTTTTCATGATTTTGTTAAACCTCTCCCTCTTCTACTCTGTCCTCAGAATTGCTGCCAAATTCATAAGTCTAAAACATGGCCTAATCATGTAATTTCCTTGCTAAGTTACCTTTGGGTAATTCCTTGAAAATCCTCTTAACCCATACAGTGTGAATCTAAACCAAGTCTTTAAGTACCCTTCTAAGATGGCAGCTTCCCCCAGGCCACTGTGCCTCATTTAGCATGTCACACCTCATTCAGAATGTCTGTCTTGTTCTTCTACACCTGCCTCACTCCAACTCTTTCCTTCCTATCAGTTCCGGGTACCAAAGTGGCTTGCACCTTTCTTGAATTGCTCAGGCAGGTCCAAATTTCCCCCTTGCCTGAATTACTGCAATAATTGAAAATTATACCTTGAGGTACTATATGTGATGATACAGACAACACTCAGTAAACTAATGCCTTCCAAAAGTTCATTTATAAGCTACTTATTAGAAGATGAAAACTTATTCACTCACAAAAATGCTAAATGTAATTAATATTCCATGCTATATTTTGGATAATCTAAAATGTAGCTAAAATATATTACTAATAAAAAATGTAGTTTCTAAAACTTTCAGTGAAAAGATGTATAGTATACTCAAGACTGGAAGCTCAAGACCTGGAAGTCAATTATATGAGATATTTAAAATATCCAAATTCATAGAATCAGAGTGGAAAGGTGGTAGCCAGTGGCTGGGGGGAGAGGGTAGAGGAGTTACTAACCAGTAGGCATAAAGTTTTAGGTAAGCAATATGAACAAGTTCCAGAGATCTGCTGTACAACGTCATACCTATAGTCAACAATATGGTATTCTACACTTAACAACTGTTAAGGGAGTACATCTCAGGTTAAGTGTTCTTACCTCAATAAAATAAAATTTAAATAAAATAAGACAAAATAAAATAAAATAAACCTGGAAGTCAAACATGCATCACTCCATCATCTATTCTTTGTACCTCCTTGGCAAACTATGCAGTGTCAGATATTCTGTAAGTGCTTTTTCTGGTCATTCATAGCCAAAACTTACTGGCTTGAAACAACTGTTTTATTTGCTTACACATTTGTAGTCTGGGCTGGGCTCAGCTTCTGATTCTTCTGATGGTCCTATTGCTGGTCACTTTTGTAGGTAAATTCAGCGGGCAAGTCAGCTGTGGGCAACAGGGAGGTTGAGAGGGCTAGGCATCTCTCTGAGGGCTAGGCATCTCTCTTTCATGTAGTCTCAGGGCCTCTCACTCTCCTCGCTGCTTCTTATGGCCTTTCCAAAAGCATAGCTGAATTTCTTGTCTAGAGGGTCAAGGCCTCCTATGAGTGCAAAAGTGGAAGCTGCCAGACTTTTTAAGGCTTAGGCCTGCAACTAGCACAGTCACCTTAGACCTATTCTTTTAGTTAAGCACATTGTTAGTCCAGTCCAGATTCACAGGGAAAGGACTGCACAAGGGGACAAATACCAGGAGACTAATTCATCCGGGGCCACCAATGTAATAGACTACCACATGGCTTAACCACTACTTATTGCCTTGGCAGCTTGATAATACAGAACAATGTATTCCAGGTTCTAATCACTAGGGAAAAAATGACTTCAGCATTTTGGTAACATGCAAAATTCAAGTATATGGAAAGTAAATGCTTTAGTGTATACAGAATGTAACTTGGTTATACGTTTGACAAAGTCCTACTTTAATCACAACTTAAGCTATAATTCCTACCTATGGGTGTTATTGAGAAGTTTTCACTTTTTTCTATGTTAATTCATGATTTATAATGTTGAATACATTTGTGAAATACTAAGCTTTCTGAAACAACAAACCACACAGTGTGAGTAAACTTGCAAAGTACTGGCTTTTTTTTCTCCTCCGCAAATATTTGGTATGAAATTTGCTTCCATTTCATAATGTGGAGTTTTCTCAGAAACCAATTTACTAGAATCACATAGAAAAAAAACAACAAATCAAAGTATCCCAAATAATGAGTTTGCCAGGTTAATATTTAAAGATACCACCATTACTTGTAACATTTTAACCACATGCAAATATTAGTCCTAACAGCTTATAATGAATAACTTCAGAGTAAAGTGGACCTCCCTCTTCAAATTCCACCCTCTCCATATCTTTATGGGGGAAAAAAGGTATGCTAGTTAGCATCTCCTGATTGCAAAACCTGACACTCACTTAGGTAATCTACATAATGTTAGGTGGTCAGGTTGAAGATACAAAATATAAATAAGGAAAACAAGATTCTCAAGTGACCCAGGGGTCGTTAAATAGAGACCATAACATATAGAGTTCCCAGAGATGACATGACTCAAGACAGCTCTAGGAAGATCGTATCACCTCTCAGTCCCAGGAAGTTGTCCTTAACCACTATTTTCTTTCCATCACTTGCAAATTTTGAATTCTACCCCTCACTTTTTTCTACCTTTTGGTTTCTGCTGACTCATACGTCTGGCTGTTATTTTCATCTGGGACGCTCAATGACATTTGAGATAGGGCTTTTCTTGATTGTGCAAGACGCTTTCACACACTGCACAGTATTGACTGGGCCTCAGACAATAAATGCCTGTAGCACACAGGTCGTTGTTAAACCAAAAGTATCCCAACGCTTCTCCAAGCTTCCCTAGAGGGTGAAATGTCTCCTCCCCACTCAGGGAAGAATGACACGGGGTAATAGGAGCTTTCTGCCTCCTCTCTGGCTAACAAATGGCTGGCTGTCATAGTTTGTAACAGGTAGGAGTTTTTCCACAAATGTTGGTTGCAATTCATATCATATTTATTCGATTGAATAAAAATAAAGAGACCATAGTCTTAACACGTAATCCAACAATAATGCTTCTAGGTACTTGCCAAATTGATTTGAAAACTGCGCTCATACAAAAATCTGCACATGAAGCACAAGAAAATATGCTCAACATCATTAGTCATTAGAGAAATGGAAATCAAAACTCTAGGAAGATACTGCTTCATACCCCTTAGATGGCTATAATAAAAATAATGGACAATGACAAGTATTGGTGAGGACGGAGAGAAATTGAAACTTTCATACATTGCTGGTGGGAATTTAAAATAGTAAAACTGCTTTGGAAAACATTTTGGCAGTTCCACAAAGAGTAAAAACATAGAGTTAGCATATGACTCAGCAATTCAACTCCTAGGTATAGACCCAAGAGAAATGAAAACATATGCTCATATAAAGATTGTACATAAATATTTATAGCAGTATTATTCTTTTTTTTAAATTTTATTTTATTTATTTATTTATGTTTGCGGTACGCGGGCCTCTCACTGCTGTGGCCCCTCCCGCCGCGGAGCACAGGCCCCGGACACGCAGGCCCAGCGGCTCCGCGGCATATGGGATCCTCCCGGACCGGGGCACGAACCTGCGTTCCCTGCATCGGTAGGCGGACTCCCAACCACTGCGCCACCAGGGAAGCCCGAGCAGTATTATTCTTAATAGCCAAAAAGTACAAACAACCCAAACGTCCATCAACTAAAGAAAGGATAAACAAAGTATGCTATATCCATAAAATGGACTATTATTCAGACATAAAGAGCAATTAGTGTTGTTACATGGTACAACATGGATGAACTTTGAAAACATTATGATAAGTTAAAGAAGTCAGAAACAAAACACAACATACTGTATGGTTCCATTTATATGAAACGTCCCCAGATAGACAAAGCCATAGAGACAAAAAGTAGATTAGTGATTGCCAGGGACTGGGGGCAAGGGACACTGTAGAGTAATTTCTAATGGATACAAGTTTTCATTTTGGGGTGCTGAGATTATTCTGGAATTAGTGGTGATGATTATATAACATTGTAAATGTACTAAAAATACTTAAATATACATCTTTAAAGGATGAATTTTATGGTATGTAAATTATGTCAAAAAATTTTTTAAAGTAAGATAAAAATCAATATTACATATGCATGTTTACAGAAACTTTATTCATAGTCACTAAAAGTTGGAAGCAACCAGGATGTCTTTCTTTTTGTTAAACAAACTGTGGTATATCCAAATAACAGAATACTAGTCAGTGATAAAAGTAATGAGCTAGCAAGGCATACAAAAATATGCATGAATCTTAAATGCATATTACTAAGTGCAAGACGTCAGTCTGAAAGGCTACATACTGTGTGAGTCCATCTAAACGAAATTCTGGAAAAGGTAAAACTGTAGAATGGGTAAACAGGCTAATAGTTGCCAAGGGTTCCAGAAGAGGGAAGGTTTGAATAGATGAAATAAAGGAGATATTTTAGGACAATTAAACTATTCTGCATGATGCTAATAGAGAATATATGACATAATGCATTTGTCAATCAATACCCATAGAACTTCACAACACCAACAGCAAACTTTAATGTACGCAAATTAAAAAGAAATTATTTAGGAAATCAAGTGATCCCGAGATAGAATGCAGACTGTGACAAAAGGATCTAACTGTATTACAAATGCACAAAATAACCTCACTGAAAGAAGTGGGGGAACAGGTGTTAACCAAAGCAACTTTGGAAATTAGCAGAGTCTGTAAAACTAGGCAAAAGTAACTACAAAAGCAATGTATTGTTGCTTCCCACTGGATCATGGGTTAACAGTTCTGGTACTGCTATACATGTGCACTGAAACTGAACAATTAAGTAAATGGATGGTGGATGATGGATGGTGGATGATGGGAGTCAGTTCTCTCACCGTTGGGATAAGAGGTTACAGAAAAGCAAGGGGAGAAGGTTAGATGATCTACGTAGTAATGGATTAGAGTTGAAGACGTCAGTATAAACTCACATTTAGTTTAATATAGTCACAGAAGGATACATAGGAAATATTTATAGATATTTATCTACATGAGGGTGAGTATACATACACGTATTTCCTTGCTCTGTCTGCTGAGAAGGCCTAGAAGCAATGACACTCTGGTAGCAGTAAGCATACCTCGTGCCCAGATCTTGGTTTCTAATACCATTCTCCAATAAAATGAACCAGGGCTCCTTGGAGAAATCGTTGCTTCCAGACTGTTCAGGAAGTACACACGATAAGCCTGCAGCATATTGTAGTGCCAGAAAGAAAGTGGTAAAACACACACACACACACAGTTATGAGCTGAATGTTTGTATCTCCTCCAAATTCATATGTTGAAGCCCCAATCCCCAATTTGGAGATGGAGGCTTTGAGAGATAATTAGGTTTAGATGAAGGTGGGGCCCCCATGACGGCATTAAAATCAGAGCTTGTTCTTTCTTTCTCTCTCATTCTCTCTTTCTCTCTCTCTCCCCACCATGTGAGGATAAAATTAAAAGGCAATCATCTGCAAACCAGGAAGAGGGCCCTCACTGAGGAACTGAATGAGCTGGCATCTTGTTCTTGGATTTCCCAGCCTCCAGAACTGTAAGAAATAAATTCTTGTTGTTTAAGCAACCCAGTCTATGGTATTCTGTTATAGCAGCCTCCTGAGTCGACTAATACTCGCACTGTCACACACACACACACACACACACACACACACACACACACATAAATGGAATCTTAAAGCAACACAGAAGCCAACTTAAGGAGCTCTCAATGTTTACAGCTGGAACAATTTGAGTAACAAAATAAAGTGGTACTGTATTATAACCTAAACTATTTTAAAAAATCCATGAATCTACACTAATATAAATTAATTATTGAATAAGTAAATACATGGGAGAGAATTTTAAAAGCTTCCATGCAGAAGAATTACAGGTAATTTATATAGATTCTCAGTCCTCAAGGAAGGGGAGCATGACCCCCATCCTCTGTTCTTTCTGCCTATCCAAACCTACCTCGGTTTCGAAGCACAGATCAGACTCTATCTCCTTTACATACTTCTCTACCTATTCACTCTTCCCCACCAACCACTGATCTTCTTTTTTCTAAACATTAAATATAAGCTTTTATAGTGACTTCATCACTCCGTTCCTACCCCCCGCCCCCCGCAAATACAGTATGGAAAAAGAGAGAGGGAAAAAGTGTAACTTCACAGTGGAGAAACCTGACAAATACTATTTCAGCCAAATGATCAAGTTTAATATCAAAAGTGATGTCAGACTGATAGCATATACTTTTGATATTATGCAATGAGAATGGCATTTTACTTCTGTGGTCTTCCTCCCCCAAATCCTTAGCCCAGTGTAATCATGAGAAAAACATCAGACAATCTTCATTAAGGGTCATTCTACAAAATACCTAACCAGCACTCCTCAAAACTGTTAATATCATTAAAAAAAAAGGATTTCTGAGAAACTACCAGAGCCAAGAAGAATCTCAGGAGACATGCCAACTAAATATAACATGGTATAGAGGATGGGATCTTGCAACAATAAAAAAAAAAATTAGGTAAAAAATAAAGAAATATGAATAAAGTTTGAACTTTAGTTAGTAATAGTGGACTGATATTGGTTCATTAACCTGACCTATGTACCATACTAATTTAAGATGGAAATAATAATGAAAACTGGATGTGAGATACACGGGAACTCTCTGTACTACCTTTGCAACTTTTCTGTAAATCTAAAATTTTTCTAAAATAAAAGGTTTATAAAAAAATAAAGAGATCATCCAGGGTCTACGTAATGTCATGTAATATTAGACTTTGATCTTTCACTATGTGCTCTTTCATATTTTTTATCAGAATTCCTGCCTAGACAACACAGTGCCTTTGAGGACTGTTGCTCCAAAGGAGGGTCAACTTCCACTTTATCTGGCTAAGTTATGGGGGACACTTGCCACGATCCTCAAAAGTGTGAAACTTAGCACTGGGTCTTTGCAGAAACGAGCCTTCAGCTTCTAAGACCCTACCTATTCAGAGGGCCTCTACTCTGTGGAAGCTGCACTCACTTTTGTTTTTTCACACTCCTTCCCATTTCCACTCAGGACTGAGGGTCAACTCTCATTCTCACCCCACTCCCAAAACATAAGGCCTCTACTATCCCTGTCCTTTTCTTTCTCAAAATATGAATTCATATCTCAAAAAGGGCTTCTTCAGCCAAAAATCCCTCTACCAGAATGACAAAATAATCTATTTTTCTAACTTTGCTTGATGGGCAGGAGGATTGGAAAATAATTCCTTAGAAACAAGGGAGAGCTTCCTTCCCAGGAGCCAGATGAAGGGAGAGAGGGAATTCACAAGCCATTCACAATTAATGAATTAACATTCACAACTAATGAATCACCTACCCACAGTGATAGACAAAATGCTTCTTCTAAAGCAACAACCAACCAACAAATGAACAAACAGCAATAATCCCCCATTTCACTACCACCACTTCTAAAGGTATATAATAAAATTTTATTCCTAGGAACACCAGAGTCTCTAAGCAAAATTCTAAGGTTGAGAATATGATTGAGCCACACATTACTACAGGAGAAGTTTGGCTCCGGGATCCCAAATAAACACTAGACAGTCAGAATTTATTAGATAACATAGCTGCATGGTGCAGAATATGGCCACCTTACACAGAAGAAACCAGCTATGAGTACTTGGTTAGCAGATTACAGAATAATATCTTGATAATTTGCTATGTATTTTTCTTTTTCCTTTCCTCATTTTTTGTGTTTCCTCTATTTATTCAGTCAGATTATAGCCTGAAATGAGGGTTGTAAAACACGAGTAAAATGAGTCAGATTTTCTTTTTCATTTTAAAACTTGAGATCCAGGAACAAGGTTATGCTACCTCATAATATTTGGGAAGAATATGTGGTCAATCTCTATATTCCTCATTTTTCCTATCAAGAATGAAAGATTAGTCACTTGTGGGTTTCTCAGAAAAGAACTTGAGCTCTGCCTGTTTTGCTTCCCCTCACACTCATCCCATCCCTAACACATTCCCAATGTAGCTACAGTAGCAAAATAATGTGTTCCCTCTGTTCCATAGGCGCACAGCAGTAACTGAGAGAGAACAGGATGCTTTGGAGGCCTTGTCTTCAGGAAAGAAGAGCAAACTGTACTTACATGTGTGGACAGTGAACAGAATGGATGATGGTCATCTCATCTTTTATCACAGAGAAACATGAAAATGACCGAGGACCAGGTGCCCACCCTCCTTACTAAGACGCCGGCACTTTGTCAACTGCCTAGAATTTAGAAGAAGCAACTCTGTGTGAAAGGGAAAAGAAGCCTTACAATGAACGAGATTTTGGTTTTGCCATTTGACTGATTAAGGATTCAGAATAAAAATTAAGTTCTGTTAGAGAGTAATTTAAGTTACATTTCTGGTGAACCTAACTGAGTCTGAACTCTAAGGTTAGTAACTGCTACCTTTATATCAACACTTGAAAAATGGGAAGAATGCCTTTCTTGATAATCATAACTTTGAGAAATCTCTGTTAAATATAAAACTGAAGGAATTATATTGAAGGAAAAAAGTGAGGAAGATTAGTTATATAAAATATTCCGTATGTTTCCTTACAGTTTTCAGCCCCCTTGCAATTAGGAGGGTAATATAACTTGTTTTGGCTATTGGACTATGAGTGGAAATGACACGTGTCATTTCTAGTTTAAGTATTTAATTGTTAAGATGAAAACTTCCTGCATCTTTTTAATGTGCTGCAGTGACTGAGGAGGCCACATGTTCCAGAGGGTACAACCAAAAGAAAGTGAAAGCTCTGGCAACTAGGTCCCAGGATTACTGTATGGAGCAGAGGGTCTGGGTCGACCCACATGGGAAATGTATCATGAGTAAGACATAAACCTTGTGGTATTAAGCCTCTGAAATTTCTGCCATCATTTGTTATTGCAGCATAACCTAACCTATACTTAATAACACTCAAAATTTAGAATAACATGAATCTACTAAATATCATATTTTGTGTTAAGTGAAAAAAATCAGGTTACAAATCAAGGTTATTAAAATAATTCCACCTGTGTAAAACAGTTGTATAAATTGACATAGATTAAAGCATTGATGGTGGAATTATGAGTGTTACATATTTTCTCCCTTTTTTTTTTTACATTTTTATTATCACATATTCAGAAAAAATAAATTATGAATACAAAATGACCACATATTCCTCAAAACCTCACTAGTGGATTGTATATAGTCTTAGGTACCATAATAGCAAGTAGGATAATTTTTCTTTCAAATTAAAATCAATATTTGCAGGGCACAAACTTCTGAATTTCCATAATCTGATAATTTTATTAGAACATCAATTCAAAGCTATAAGCATTTGCTGAGCATTTATTCAGTGCCCAATAATGTGCCATATGTTTTCTAAGACAAAAAGAAAATATATGTCAGTTACTGGATCATTACACTCAAAATCTTACTGGGTGACAAAGACTTAACCAAGAATTGGTACACAATGGCACATAAGCATAACTCTACTTCATTCTACCAAATATATTAAATAAAGCACTGAGTTGAATGCATATGCATAGTGTTCCTTGAAGCAAACTTGATATATTATGCTAAATCTCAGGCTAGAACTTAGGTGCTTAAATAGGTGGATCAAATCACAAAATATTAGAATTTGAAGACATCGTGGGCAATACTGGTTAAGAAAATGGGCTATGAATTTGGAAATATCTATGTTCATCCTGAAACTTTGATATTTCTGGTAGTGTGACTTTGGTCACGTACTTAAACTCCTGAAGGCTCAATTTCCTTTACTATAAAACAAGCATAATAATATCTCCTGAGATAGATTTAAGTATTGAATGAGATAATATACATAATGCACTCAAGGCAGTGCCTGGCATAGAGTAATCTCTCAATAAAAGGTAGATATTTTTATTACTCCATCCCACCATGTAGTTTTACTCTGGGAATAAACATAGAAGTTAAAGAATTAGGGGATTATGTAAAGTCATAAGGCTATGTGAACTCATACTATACTTGAAATGTAGTATTAAATGCACTAAATATCCCAACAAACATATGACTCTAATAAATATGGGAAAATAGGCTATGAAAGGTAATCACTATGTAGTTTTCCAACTAGGGATTCTCAGAAGCTACCCCTACTTTTGATCTCACCTCATGACTGACACTTTCCATCTACTTTCTCCTTTATCTACTTTATCATGTCAAGGGGATGGGGATGTCCCTGGTTATAAGCTTTCATTGTATCCTTCATGATTTAGAGTGGATAGTACAGCAAGTTAGGGTAGTCAGTGTCAACTAGGGGCACCAGAACTAGGGTGAGGATCCAGGTGAGATTTTGGAGTGAGAATTAGGATATGGTTCCATGGGATGTGGCTAATTAACTGTAGTGGAATCTGGGGAAAGAGAAAATAGAGGGATAGAGAAGTTCAAGAAATATGGGAATGGTGACATTTATTCCCCCACCTATAATAGCGTTACTCATACTGGTATATTTATCATCAGGTAACTGGATACCAAGCAAGGTCAGGAATGAGAAAATAATAATCCTTAGGATTATTGGGAGAAGTATCATGGAGAGGGAGAAGGAATGAGTTGAATGACTTGAAGAACTAGATTAGGTACAGAGGGAAAATGGACAACAATCCAGAAGAGGGCAACAACATGGGAAAAAGAAGACTGAAATAAATGGAGGCTGGTTTGCATTGGGGTAATGAGGATACTGCCCTAACTTTGTCCTTATTAGTCCTTTTAATCTCAAGAATTGTCAACACTGTGGCAACTGACAATAACAGGAATAGCTGTTTTATGACAAATAAGCTTGAGAGCTCTGACACAGTTCACAATCACCTTCAGCCAGTGAAGCTACCCAACTGTGCCAGACTCAAACCGATGACCTTGAGGTGAAAAGTTCTATTGTCACAACATTTCTGATCACCAAGTTTCCCATGTTTTTTAAACTCCTTTCCTTAATATTCTACAGTGTGCTTATTTTCATGGCTATAAAGTCATCCTCAGATTTTCAATGATATTTACTACTATATTGCAGGGTATTTTAACTGATGTTAGTTCAAATCAATTCTGGAGAAACTTTCCAGCCAAGGGAATTGCAAGCTAGCTGGTTGACACTGGAGGTCAAATACTCCAGGGTATGTGTCTCAAATCACTTAATTCTTCACAGCAAATTAGAAATGGGACTCCAGCTGGTGCTAAAGCATAAGACAGACTTGCTGTATAAGGACAAGCTGCTGCTTGGATTTCGAGTCTTTATATTCCTAAAATAAAAAATATGAGACTCCATTTCCCTTCCCCAATCTCATTCTTTCAGAGAAAAGCTTTCTTAACAACAGCAAAAATCTGGCCAACTGATTTCAATACATAAATCTTGTCAAGGTATAAAAATAAAATATGATTTAAACAGCAACCTGTAATCTCCTGTTGACGACCAGCTGTGCCTCCTATTAGTATTAATGGAACTTACACAGGCATAATAAGAAGGAGGGGAAAATGCCACCTTATGCTTTTTGCACACCTTAACATTTTTACAGCAAGTCTGATTACGAGGGTTTACTTGAGCAGCAATTAAACACTGATTGATTACTAAGTACAATTTGTATTCCAGGCAACATGCAAATGGCAATGAAATTCTCGGATAGGGAATGGAATAAATTCTTCTCACATCAGAGAGAGAATCACATTTTTTAAATAGCAAATGTTTTCTTACATGGAGAAAAGAAGTTCACTGTAAGATTTTTTTTAATAATACATTTTTACCCAAAGACAATAAGCCTTGATTCATTTTAGAAAGAATAAATGATATAATTTCTTCAAATTGTACTTCCCAGTTCACCTTCAGACTACATCTCTCTTTCTATTATGACAAACCATACAGATGAAAAGTTTAATATTCAGTCACAAATATACTGACTTTGGCTATAGTCACAACTATAAACAATATTTTTTTTCCATCAGATTTTGGCATTGTGGAAATACTGTCTACGTTTAAATTGAAAGTGGAATGAAAGGCTGATTTATTAAATGTCTAGCATGTGCCAGATACTATACTAGGTGTAGGCAATATAACAGAGAATAAGAAAGAAAGCAGTCTTTGATCATAGTACTCATGACATAGAAGGAGAAACTGACACTAAATGGGTATACAAAACAGATATAATGTCAGTGGATGTGCAGCAAAGAAAAATGTTCAGTAGAAAGATATGGATGTTGATGTGTATGTCTACCTATGCATGTTCAGGGGAAAATGACAGAAAGAGAGCATTCAGAGCTTTGTACTTGCTGTTCCCTGAGTGTGGAATATCCTCATACAACATTGTTTAGTGGTCACCTGTTCAGTATCATTTTGGTATTACTCCAAGGAAAAAGACTAGGAAGAACTAAGAAGCTGGTGTGTTGGGTAAGTAATAAGACCAGAGTGGCTGAAGTGGTGTGAGCTGGAGAAGAATGGGAGGAGAAGAGAACAGAGATACAGAATGTTCAGATCCTGAAAGGCCTTGTAGACCATACTACAGAATTTGGATTTTACTTTAGTTTAATGAGAAGCCATTGATAGGTTTTGAACAGGGGAGTGTTATGATTTAACAATATTTTTCAGTCATCGATCTAGTCCCTACATGTATGTAAGGAATACATTTTAAGTGTGCTCTCCCTTGCAATCTGCATTTTTCTTGAAAAACTGGCTCATATATAACTATTTTCACTTCTTGACAATGGAATGTAAAAGAAAAACTGCAGTTAATAGTCTTATAATCAGATGTGCTTAAAAAGAAAAGGCAGGGACTTCCCTGGTGACACAGAGGTTAAGAATCTGCCTGCCAAGGCAGGGGACATGGGTTCGAGCCCTGGTCCAGGGAGATCCCACATGCCGCAGAGCAACAAAGCCCATGGGCCACAACTACTGAGCCTGTGCTCTAGAGCCTGTGAGCCACAACTACTGAGCCTGCTCACCTAGAGCCCATGTTCTGCAATAAAAGAAGCCACTGCAATGAGAAGCCCGCGCACCACGACGAAGAGTAGCCCCCACTCGCCGCAACTAGAGAAAGCCCATGTGCAGCAGCAAAGACCCAACACAGCCAAAAATAAATAAATAAGTAAATAAATAAATAAAAGGCAGAAATGGGCAGAAGACCTAAATAGACATTTCTCCAAAGAAGATATACAGATTGCCAACAAACACACGAATCATTAGAGAAATGCAAATCAAAACTACAATGAGATATCATCTCACACCGGTCAGAATGGCTATCATCAAAATATCTACAAACAATAAATGCTGGGGAGGGTGTGGAGTAAAGGGAACCCTCTTGCACCATTGGTGGGAATGTAAATTGATACAGCCACTATGGAGAACAGTATGGAGGTTCCTTAAAAAACTAAAAATAGAACTACCATATGACCCAGCAATCTCACTACTGGGCATATGCCCTGAGAAAACCATAATTCAAAAAGAGTCATGTACCAAAATGTTCATTGCAGCTCTATTTACAATAGCCAGGACATGGAAGCAACCTAAGTGTCCATCAACAGATGAATGGATAAAGAAGATGTGGCGCATATATGCAGTGGAATATTACTCAGCCATAAAAAGGAATGAAACTGAGTTATTTGTGGTGAGGTGGATGGACCTAGGGACTGTCATACACAGTGAAGTAAGTCAGAAAGAGAAAAACAAATACCATATGCTAACACATATATATGGAATCTAAAAAAAAAAAGAAAGAAAATGGTCAGAAGACCCTAGGGGCAAGACAGGAATAAAGATGCCGACCTACTAGAGGATGGACTTGAGGATATGGGGAGGGGGAAGGGTAAGCTGGGACAAAGTGAGAGAGTGGCATGGACATATATACACTACCAAACGTAAAATCGATAGCTAGTGGGAAGCAGCCACATAGCACAGGGAGATCAGCTCTGTGCTTTGTGACCACCTAGAGGGGTGGGATAGGGAGGGTGTGAGGGAGGGAAATGCAAGAGGGAAGAGATATGGGAACATATATATATGTTTAACTGATTCACTTTGTTATAAAGCAGAAATTGACACACCATTGTAAAGCAATTATACTCTAATAAAGATGTTTAAAAAAAAAGAAAAGGCAGAAATTGTTACTGTTTAGGATATTGTTATGAATGGCAGGGAGAGATGGAAGAAAAGTAAGGAAAGAGCTATGATGTCTATAAAACAAAAATTTAGAAAAAAACTACTTGAGATCTTGTTGTCCAGTAGATTACTTTTGGGGGCAGGATGTTTGTTTATGTTCTTTGTGCAGATTTCCAGTATAAAGACTTCATATCTTCCTTAGTAATTCGTTCTAATATTTCATCACTTTGGCATAGAGGCTATTTTCCTTATAGCCAATTAAACTCTTTGATAATTTATTAATTCATCTCTTGATCTGATGTCAGAATAGAAAACTGTTCACTATTCTTATAAAAAACCTATTTAAATGAATCATTTTTTCAAACTCAGCAAGCTTTATCTTCTCTAGGCTAAATGATCTCAAATTCCTTCATCTTTCTCTACTTTTATTGCTTTAGCCAATTTTTTTCTTATTCTCAGAACAATCTATTTTAAACTGTGAATTGCTTTTTGTATCATTGCATCATATGAGTTGTTTTGAGATTTGTGTTGCATGCTTAGTAATTCAGCTTAGTGCAAATGATGGGAGAAAGATGACAATAGAGCTTATCACCTAGACATGGATTTATTGTATGAATCAACCACAAATACATGTATTTACATAGGATGTGGTTGATACATATAGTTACACATGTAACTTATATGTTTGACTCTTACTGTAGATTTATTGTATGAATCAACCACAAATACATGTATTTACATAGGATGTGGTTGATACATATAGTTACACATGTAACTTATATGTTTGACTCTTACTGTAGCACAGAAAAGTCACCATTTAGATAATATCATTCTCCAAACATCAGGATTATTATAGGTCACAGGTAGACTAGGCTAGACTAGACTAGAATAGATAGATACATAGTTAGGAAGATAGGTGGATTCTGTAGGAGAATATAGGCTACCAGTACACTATTTCAAGTTGAAACACATACTGAATGAAGGAGTCCTAGGCAAGAATCCAGGATATGCCTGGATTCAGTCTTGAGAAGATACACAGTTAATCTTACTAAGCCTCTTTTCTTTTCACTGTGATAATTAATATGAAGTTTACATAGTAGACACTTTAAAAGTTAGTACCATTCTCCTTGAAGAAAACTAAAAATGCACTTTTTAAATTCCAGTGCATTTACAACAAACAAACAAAATTCACACATTTCTAACATTGTTTTATCAATAATAACTTCTACACACACACAAAAAAAGTAGTTATCAGAAATTCCCATAAAATACATAAGCATCAGTTTCTCTATCTTTAAATTCTGATTGCTGTGATGATTAAATCGGAAATTATATGTAATGTCCTAGGCATACAGTAGCTGATCAATAAAGGCAGGTATTTTTATTAGTCCTAAGTAAAATTAATGACTAAGCATGCATGGTTCAACAGAGGACACCACACAGCAATCGATGGTAGCTAAGGCTAGTACAGATGGGAAGGTGGCTCTGTCCACACATTCTAGTCATTAATTACCCAGCAACAAGTGTGGGCCAGGAATATCTCTCCCTAGAACAACAGTGCATGCCAAGATCCTAACTGTTCAATACAATTTCTCAGAAAGAAACATTTGGTGGCCTTTAAATAGAAAGTATGATGCCAAAAGGATGTTTTTGGGTTCATATTTTTTAATCTCCAAATTGCAAATAGTGGTGTTGAAAAATGTTTCTCGACTGAAAGATATATTCTTTAGGGGGCAAAAGTCAATCCTGAAATATGTTAATGTTTTTTATATCCTAATGATGGTGCTGAGGAGGACAAAAAAAATAATCTAAAACCCTTAAAAAACAAACTTTTGTGTGTGTGTAACACAGATGGTTGGAATAAATTATGGGACTCAATAAAAAGCAGTTCAATTTACTTAGTTTTAAAATCCATTTGGACATTTATCAAAGATCACATTGTGAAATATATTTGTGCTACTTGGAAGAGTCATGCTAATCAGTATCCCTCACCTTCCCACTTCTCTGATTGAAAAAAAAAAGGAAAAGAATAAGACGATATTTAAAAGAATTTCTTTCAATTAAAGTTTAAAACAAGATAGTTGAATTTATGAGTTCAGTGATGACTAACCTTAACCAATAAATCTAAACAGTATACTGAGTGATAAAATATATCTATATACACACAAATATGTCACATACAATGGCACAAACATGTAATTTTTAGTGCTTCTAAAAGAGTGTTAAAATACTTTAGGAACGTTTATCCTGCCTGTGATACAAACTGTTGTTGGGTAGGAAGAAATTTTCCTCTACCTTTCTAGGTTCTTCTGGCTGGTCTAAGAATTAAATTGACATGAGACAGATTAACAAGAGAAAATCAAACAAAAATTTAATAACATGTATACATGGGAGAGACCCAGAAAAACTGAATGACTCGCCAAAATGGCTGAAGCCCTCACCATAAACACCATCTTCAGCTAAAGACAAAAGAGGGATAAATTGGAAGATTGGGATTGACACATACACACTACTATATATAAAATTGATAACTAATAAGGACCTGCTGAATAGCACAGGGAACTCTACTCAATACTCTGTAATGGTCTATATGGGAAAAGAATCTGAAAAAGAGTGGATATATGTATTTGTATAATAGATTCACTTTGCTGTACACCTGAAACTAACACAATATTGTAAGTCAATTATACCTCAATAAAAATTTAAGAAAAAAGAGGATATTGAGAGTGGGAGAATCAGTTTGGGGAGGTATCAGGAAAAGCATAGTAAACAAGGGTGATTGCGATGCAGGTTCAAGTTACTGCTTTCTCTACTGATAAGAGTTTCTAGATATTTAGTCATCCACCTCTCAGGCACAGAAAGACACACTTAAAATGGAGATTCCTCTTACAAATTATGTTTCTTCCAAAAGGGCAACTTCTACGTGGTTTTCAGAGCCCTTTCACGTCTGCTGTTTCTCAGAAAATAACCAATTTAAAACAATTAATATGCCAAAGAGACATATTTGGGGCTGTCAAATGCTGCTCCCCAACACTATCAAACAATTTTTCTCTAGCATTCTGCAAATTAGATGCAATTTTTTAAAGCATAATTTGATAATATTTTCAATAGATGGAGAAGGGACTGCTCAGGACACTTGAAAAAACAAAACTAATGAAACTCTTTGAATGTGTTTAAGACATGAAATAAGAAAATGGAAATATTTTCAAATTTATTTACTTTATACAGGTGACTATACTTATCAAATATTGCCAAGTAAGTTGCTAAGACAAGAACGAGAACAGGAAACATGTTTCAGAGTAAGCTTCTAGCCAGGAGTTTCTCTGATTGCCATACATGATAAATTTCAACTTTTAAATGTCTAAGGATGCACTGGGGCAAGTGCTACTGGGAGAATATACAAGTATGCTGATTTTTAATCCATTTGTTTGTTCAATCAACACATATCTGAGTGCATTTACTTATTTCTAGACACTATGTAAGCTAAGGATTCAAAGATTAACAAGACATAGTCCTTGCCCTTGAACAATTCTCTCTGGTGGGTGAGACAGACTCATAAATGTATAATATTCAACGTTAAATGCTAATACAGAAGTATTAAAAGGTGAAAGGGGACTATAATGTACTAGCTGTATCATGCATTCAGGCAAAATATTTGTTAAGCATATACAGTGTGCTAGGTAGTAGTCCAGATACTGAGAGTATAGCAGTGAACAAAACAACCTTACAGAACTTAAGGTAGATGATGAATGGACACATAATTAAAACAAATAGAATGCTAGTTTGCAGTAATGCAGGAGAGGGGTATGGTGAATGTGAGAAATGGGAGCTGCAGTTTTAATTAGGTAGTCAGAATAGACCTTACCAAAAAGGTGAATTTTACATAGATGCTTGAAGCTGATGAGGGGCTAGTTGTTAGAATATCTGGTAGAATATCACTGCAGGCAGAGGGAACAGCAAATGGAAAGGCCTATCTGGGTAGAGTTGGAGTGAACAAGAACAGTAGGAATTAGGGGGAGAGAGGAATCAGACAGCTAGATCATGCATGACTTATAGGGCACTGTAAATTTTACTGAGTAAATTGGGAAGCCGTGAAGGGTTTGGAGCAAAGGACTGATGTAATTATTACTTTATAGATTAAATAAATCAATACATTCAATCAATTATTTTGTAATAGGACATTATTCAAATATTCAGATTATTTTGTCTAGTTAGATGAGGCTCAAGTAGTGTTCACTATTTGCCAATTTCTATAACTTAAAAAATTGTAGCCAGGACTATGATATTAATAATTCTTTATCCATTCATCCGATGACGGGCACTTAGGTTGTTTCCATCTCCGGGCTATTGTAAATAGAGCTGCAATGAACATTTTGGTACATGACTCTTTTTGAATTTTGGTTTTCTCAGGGTATATGCCCAGTAGTGGGATTGCTGGGTCATATGGTAGTTCTATTTGTAGTTTTTTAAGGAACCTCCATACTGTTCTCCATAGTGGCTGAACCAATTCACATTCCCACCAGCAGTGCAAGAGGGTTCCCTTTTCTCCACACCCTCTCCAGCATTTATTGTTTGTAGATTTTTTGATGATGGCCATTCTGACTGGTGTGAGATGATATCTCATTGTAGTTTTGATTTGCATTTCTCTAATGATTAATGATGTTGAGCATTCTTTCATATGTTTGTTGGCAGTCTGTATATCTTCTTTGGAGAAATGTCTATTTAGGTCTTCTGCCCATTTTTGGATTGGGTTGTTTGTTTTCTTGTTATTGAGCTGCATGAGCTGCTTGTAAATTTTGGAGATTAATCCTTTGTCGGTTGCTTCATTTGCAAATATTTTCTCCCATTCTGAGGGTTGTCTTTTGGTCTTGTTTATGGTTTCCTTTGCTGTGCAAAAGCTTTGAAGTTTCATTAGGTCCCATTTGTTTATTTTTGTTTTTATTTCCATTACTCTAGGAGGTGGGTCAGAAAGGATCTTGCTTTGATTTATGTCATAGAGTGTTCTGCCTATGTTTTCCTCTAAGAGTTTGATAGTTTCTGGCCTTACATTTAGTTCTTTAATCCATTTTGAGCTTATTTTTGTGTATGGTGTTAGGGAGTGATCTAATCTCATACTTTTACATGTACCTGTCCAGTTTTCCCAGCACCACTTGGAATATTACTCAGCCATAAAAAGAAACGAAATTGAGCTATTTGTAATGAGGTGGATAGACCTAGAGTCTGTCATACAGAGTGAAGTAAGTCAGAAAGAAAAAGACAAATACCGTATGCTAACACATATATATGGAATTTAAGAAAAAAATGTCATGAAGAACCTAGGGGTAAAGCAGGAATAAAGACGCAGACCTCTTAGAGAACGGACTTGAGGTTATGGGGAGGGGGAAGGGTGAGCTGTGACAGGGCGAGAGAGAGTCATGGGCATATACACACTAACAAACGCAGTAAGGTAGATAGCTAGTGGGAAGCAGCCGCATGGCACAGGGATATTGGCTCGGTGCTTTGTGACAGCCTGGAGGGGTGGGATGGGGAGGGTGGGAGGGAGGGAGACGCAACAGGGAAGACATATGGGAACATATGTTTATGTATGACTGATTCACTTTGTTATAAAGCAGAAACTAACACACCATTGTAAAGCAATTATACCCCAATAAAGATGTTAAAAAAAAAAAAATAATTCTATGTGCCAGTTTCTATAACTCTTAAAAAATGTTCATCCAGAAATACAATATGAATAATTATTTTCATAGAATTGACTGTAGAATATTATCAACACTTTTGGTATTCAGTTTTTCATATAAAATACTTCATATGAAAATTACAGAGTGCCTAACATGTGTCAAGCACCATGGTAGGAGTAAGGAAGGTCTTCCTTGCATGCACATATACAAATTTATAAAAGGTATATGTGCTTGTGTATTTGCTCATGATGCAATAGAGTTTTTAAAATAACTTTTACTTTTTCCTATAATTAACTAATATGTGTTTGTTACTTATCCATGTATATTCAGACCATATAATCTCATATGTTCTTTGATATATTGTCAGTATCTTTCACTGTGGGTAAAATTCTACAACCCCAGTTCTAAAGACTGCATAAGATTTAACTGTATCCATTCAATACAGTTATTAATCAGTCACCTTTTGTAGGACATTTATGTTGTTACCTTTTTGTTTTTGCATAAACAACATTGGAATGAACCATATTTTTAGGTAAATTTTGCATGGAAGCATAACTTTTTTTTAAGATAAAAATATAAGAAATGAAGTTGCTGGGACAAAGATAATGAACATGTTTAAAATTTGGGTATGTACTGCTAAACTGCTGTAACTATACACCATAAGAAAATTTTACTCATTATAGAGTCTTATGAATCCATTAATTTTCCTATGCCTTGATCACTCCTTAAATTTTCTTTGCCAGTCTGATAGGTGAAAAATCATATCTCATTATCATTTAAATGGCATTTGATTACTAGTTTGGTTGATACAATTTCACTTCTTTATCATCCACTTGCATTCTTTGTTTTTTTGTGAATGGCCCATTAATGCCCTTTATTTATTCATTTATTACTAGAAATCTTTTCCTCTCAGGCTTTCTGTATGCTGTCAAGTTTAGAGAGAGTAATAATATTAATTCCAACATATTTATGTATGTACTATTACTAGGTACTGTGTTAGGCATGGAGAATGAAAAGATACAACACACTCAATACTAAGAAGGACCTCACAATATAGAGGAGGTGGTGATCATGAAAACAAACCAAGAAACAAGAGTAGCCTGTCATTCATTATTCAGAAGATTAAAAATGGATCTTTATAGTTTCATCTTGGAAAATAGGAAGGTAGTCACTGACTGAGAGACAGAATTCCTTCTGGGGTTTAGGTTTTTCTTTCTAGACTTTGATTAAAACCATAGAGATCTGTTTTATTTTTTTGATTCCATATATAAGTGATAACATACAGTATTTGTTTTTCTCTGTCTGACATTTCACTAAGCATAATGCCCTCCAAATCTCTCCATGTTACTGCAAATGGCAAAATTTCATTCCTTTTTTTATGGCTGAGCAGTAGTATTCCATTGTGTATATATATATCACATCTTCTTTATTCATTCATATGATGATGGACACTTAGGCCACTTCCATACCTGGCTACTGTAAATAATGCTGCTGTGAACCTTGGGGTACATATATGTTTTTGACATTGTGTTTTCATTCTCTTCAGATATATACCCAGAAGTGGAATTGTTGGACCATATGGTAGTGCTATTTTTAAGTTTTTGAGGAACCTCCATACTGTACTCCATAATGGCTCTACCAATTTACATTCCCACCAACGCTGTACAAGGTTTCCCTTTTCTCCATATCCTCACCAACATATGTTATTTGTGGTTATTTTGATGATAACCATTCTGACAGGTGTGAGGTGATATCTCATTGTGATTTTGATTTGCATTTCTTTGATTATTAGTGATGTTGAGCATCTTTTCATGTGCCTGTTGGCAATCTGTATGTCTTCTTTGAAAAAAAATGCCTATTCAGACCTTCTGCCCATTTTAAAATCAAGTTGTTTGTTTGATATTGAGTTGTATGAGCTGCTTATGTTTTTTGGATATTAACCCCTCATCAGTCATATCATTTGCAAATATTTTCTCCCAGTAAGTAAGTTTTCTTTTCATTTTGTTGATAGTTTCCCTAGCTGTGCAAAAGTTTTTAAGTTTAATTAGGTTCCAGGTGTTTATATTTGCTTTTGTTTCCTTTGCCTTAGGAGACAGATCGAAAAAAATATTGATTTATGTCAAAGAATGTTCTGCCTATGTTTTCCTCTAGGAGTTTTATGGTTTCCTGTCTTACATTTAGGTCTTTAATATATTTTGATTTTATTTTTGTCTATGATGTGAGACAATGTTCTAATTTCATTCTTTTACATATGCTCCCCAGTTTTCCCAGCACATTGCATTGAAGAGACTGTATTTTCACCATTATATCTTTTCCCCTCCTTTGTTGTAGATAAACTGACCATAAATGAGTGGGGTTATTTCCGGGCTCTCTATTCTGTTCCACTAATCTATGTGTTTGTTTTTGTGCCATTACCATACTGCTTTGATTACTGTAGTTTTGTAGTATAGTCTAAAGTCAGGGAGTGTGATAACTCTTGCTCTGTTCATCTTTCTCAAGATTGTTTTTGCTATTTGGAATCTTCAGTGTTTCCATACAAATTTTAAAATTATTTGTTCTAGCTCTGTGAAAAATGCCTTTGGTATTTTGATAGGGATTGCACTGAATCTGTAGATTGTTTTGGGTAGTATAAATATTTTAACAATGTTAATTCTTTCAACACATGAACACAGTATATCTTTCAATCTATTTGTGTTGTCTACAATTTCTTTCATCAGTGTCTTATAGTTTAATGAGTACAGGTCTTTTACCTCCTTTGTTAGACTTATTCCTAGGCATTTTATTCTTTATGAAGCAATTATAAATAGGACTGTTTCCTTAAATTTTCTTTCTGATAGTTTGTTTTTAGTGTATAGAAATGCAACAGATTTCTGCTTATTAATTTTATATCATGCAACTGTACCAAATTCACTGATGAGCTCTAGTAGGTTTTTGGTGGCATCTTTAGAATTTTCTATGGTATCATCTCATGCGCACACAGTGACAGTCTTACTTCTTCCTTTCCAATTTGGACTATTTTTATTTCTTTCTCTTGTTTGAGTGTTGTGGCTAGGACTTCCACTGTTATGTTGAGTAAAAGTAGTGAGACTGGGCATCCCTGTCATATTCTTGATCTTAGAGGAAATGCTTTCAGCTTTTCACTGCAGGGTATGACATTAGCTGTAAGCTTATCATATATGGTCTTTATTATGCCAAGGTATGTTTCCTTTACACAGACTTTGTGAAGTTTTTTTTTTTATCATAAATGGATATTTAATTTTGTGAAAAGCTTTTTCTGCATCTATTGAAATGACTGTATAGTTTTTATTCTTCAGTTTGTTAATGTGGTGTATCACACTGATTGATCTGCAGATACTGAACCGTCCTTGCATCCCTGGGATAAATCCCACTTTATCATGGAGTAAGAACCTTTTAACATATTGTTGGACTTGGTTTGCTAATATTTTGTTGAGGATTTTTGCATCTATGTTCATCAGTGATGTTGACCTGTAATTTTTGTGTGTGTGTGTGATATTTTTGTCTGGTTTTGGTATCAGAGTAATGCTGGCCTTGCAGAATGAGTTTAGAAGTATCCCTTCCTCTGTAATATTTTGGAATAATTTGAGAAGGATAGGTGTTAACTCTTCTGTACGTGTTTGGTAGAATTAACCTGTGAAGCCATCTGGCCCTGGACTTTTGTTTTGGGGAAGTTTTTTAAATTACTGATTCAATTTCATTACCATAATTGTTCTGTTTGTATTTCCTATTTCTTTCTTGTTCAGTATTGGAAGATGGTACATTTCTAGGAATTTGTTCATTTCTTCTAGGTTGTTCAAATTGGAGTATAATTGTTTGTAGTAATTTCTTATGATCCTTTGTATTTCTGTGGTGTCTGTTGTAACTTCTCCTTTTTCATTTCTGATTTATTGATTTGGGCCTCTCTCTTTTTTCTTGGTGAGTCTGGCTCAAGGTTTATCAATATTGTTTACCTTTTTAAAGAACCAGCTTAGTTCCACTGATCTTTTCTATTGTATTTTTAGTCCCTATTTCCTTTATTTCTGCTCTGATGTTTATGATTTCTTTCCTTCTACTATCTTTGGATTTTGTTTGTTCTTCTAGTTCCTTAGGTGTAAGATTAGGTTGTTTACTTGAGGTTTTTTGTATTTTCTTGGGTAGGCTTGTATCACTATAAACTTCCCTCTTAAAAGTGCTTTTACTGCATCCCATAGATTATCCATTGTTTTGTTTTTGTTTTCATTTGCCTCCAGGTTTTTTAAAATTTCTTCTTTGATTTCCTCAGTAATCCATTAATCTTTCAGTAGCATATTGTTTAGTTTCCACGTGTTTATCTTTTTTTGCAGTTTTTTTTCTTGTCATTGATTTCAAGTCTCATGGAATTGTGGCTGGAAAACATGCTTGATATGATGTCAATTTTCTTAAATTTACTGAGGCTTGTATTGTGGCCTAACCTGCGTTCTGTCCTGGAGAATGTTCCATGTGCACTTGAAAAGAATGCATATTATGCTGCTTTGGATGGAATGTTACCTATATATCTATTAAGTTCACCTGCTCTAATGTGTTATTTAAGGCCAGTGTTTCCTTATTGGTTTTCTGTATGGATGATCTGTCCATTGAGGCAAGTGGGGAGTTAAATTCCCCTACTATTATTGTGTTACTGTCAATTTCTCCCTTAATGTCTGTTAATATTTGCTTTATGTATTTAGGTGCTGTTATGTTCGGTGCATATATGTTCAAAATTGTTACATGTTCTTGGATTGATTCCTTAATCATTATGTAATGTCCTTCTTTGTCTCTATTACAGTCTTTATTTTAAAGTCTATTTAGTCTGATATAAGGATGGCTACCCCAGCTTTCTTTTGATTTACATTTGAATGGAATATTTTTTCCCCATCCTCTCATTTTTAGTCTGTATGTGTCTTTAGATCTGAAGTGAGTCCCTTGTAGGCAGCATATTACATGTTTTTTTTTTGGTCTCCACTCAGCCCCTCTATGTCTTTGATTGGAGTATTCAGTTTATTTACATTTAAAGTAATTATTGATAGGTATGTATTTATTGCCATTTTGCTAATTGTTTGAGGGTAGTTTTTATAGTTCTTTATTGTTCCTTTCTTCTTATTTTTTTCTTTTCCCTTGTGTCTTGATTACTATCTTTAACGTTGTTTGAATTCATTTCTCTTTTCTCAGTGTGTATGTATTACAGGTATATATATATATGTGTGTGTATATATATATATATATATATATATATAATTGTTTTAAGTTGCTGATCTCTTCATTTTAAATACATTTTAACAACCCTGCATTTTTACTCCTCGCCCCCTCACTACTACTGTTTCTGACATCATATTTTACATCTTTTTGTTTTGTGTATCCCTTAACTTCCTATTGCAGATATAGATGATTTTATTACTTTTGTCTTTTAATCTTCGTACTAGCTTTGTATGTGGTGGATTTACTACCTTTACCAGATATTTGCCTTTACTAATGAGCTTTTTCCTTTTGTACTTTTCATGTTTCTAGTTGTGGCCTTTTCCTTTTCCCTTAGAGAAGTCGCTTTACTGTTTCTTTCTTTTTTTTTTTTGCGGTATGTGGGCCTCTCACTGTCGTGGCCTCTCCTGTTGCAGAGCACAGGCTCCAGACGCTCAGGCTCAGCGGCCATGGCTCACAGGCCCAGCCGCTCCGCAGCATGTGGGATCTTCGCAGACCGGGGCACAAACCCATGTCCCCTGCATCGGCAGGCGGACTCTCAACCACTGTGCCACCAGGGAAGCCCCTCTTTACTGTTTCTTGTAAAGCTGGTGCTGAACTCTTTCTCCTTTTGCTTGTCTGTAAAACTTTTGATTTCTCCATCAAATCTGAAAGAAAGCCTTGCCAGGTACAGTATTCTTAGTTGTAGGTTTTCCCCTTTATCACTTTAAATATATCATGCCACTTCCTTCTGGCCTGCAGAGTCAGCTGATAGCCTTCTGAGAGTTCCCTTGTACATAACTCATTGCTTTTCCCTTGATGCTTTTTAATAATCTAGCCTCTGTCTTTAATTTTTGCTTTCCATTTTAATTACAATGTACTTTGGTGTGGTCCTCTTTGGGTTGATCTTGTTTGGGACTCTCTGTGCTTCCTGGACCTGGATGTCTGTTTACATTCCCAGGCTAGGAAAGTTTTCAGCTATTATACCTTCAAATATGTTCTCTGCCCCTTTCTCTCTCTCTCTTCTCCTGGCACCACTATAAGGTGAACATTTCTATGTTTTATGTTGTCCTAGAGGTCTTGTAAAGTGTCCTTATTTCTTTTCATTCTTTTTTCTTTTTTTTGTTCAGCTTCAGTGATTTCCACTACTCTTGTCCTCCAGCTCACTGATCCATTCCTCTGTATCATTTCATCTACTGTTGATTCCTTGTAGCGTATTTTTCATTTCAATTATTATATTCTTCACCTCTGTTTGGTTCTTCTTTATATTTTCTAACTCTTTGCTATAAACCTCTGACTTCTCACTTTGTTCATCCATTCTTCTTCTGAGATCTTTGACCATTTTCACAATCATTATGTTGAACTCTTTATCTGGTAGACTGCCTATCTAGCTCCACTTCACTTAGTTCTTCTGAAGTTTTATCTTGTTCCTTTGTCACTTCATTTTTCCTAAGTTGCTGTTTTTATCTCTATGTATCTGATAGCTTGGTTATGCTTCCTGACCTGGGAAAAGTGGCCTTTTATGAAGATGTTCTCTGAGTCCCAGCAGAGCATTTCCTTCTCTCTGGTCACTACAGCTATGTGTTCTAGGGGTACCCTCTCTGTTGGCTGCATGGGTACTTCTGTTGTGGTTGGCTGTGGGTGGCTGCTGTCAGTCTGGTTGGTTGCTGGGCCCTGCTTTGTGTGGAAGCTGATGGCCACTCTTTGGTGGGGCCAAGTTGTGGAAGCCCGGGGAGGGGGCCAGGTTCCCAGGGCTAGTGCTGGCTCACTGGTGAGCAGAACCAGGTTCTGGGGTGGGTGGTTGCAGGGTTAGATTTCCCAGAGCTAGTGTTGGCCTGCTGGTGGGTGGGGCTGGATCCTGACATCACTGGCTATGGGTTCTGTGGTGTCCCAAAGCTGGTGCTTGCCTGCTGGTGAGTGGGGCTGGATCCTGGGGCAGAGTCAATGTAACAAAACAGAAAAAGACTCACAGATATAGAGAACAAACTAGTAGTTACCAGTGGGGAGAGAGAAAGGTGGAGGGGAAAAATAGAGTTAGAAGATTAAGTAGTACAAACTAGTATGTATAAAATAAATAAGCTACAAAGATATATTATATAGCATATGGAATATAGCCAATATTTTATAATAACTTCAAATGGAGTATAGTCTCTAAAAATTTTGAATCACTGTGTTGTACATCTGAAACTAATATAATATTATAAATCAACTACAACTCAATTAAAAAGAAAATAGAGGGCCTTCCCTAGTGGGGCAGTGGTTAAGAATCCACCTGCTATGCAGGGGACACGGGTTTGATTCCTGGTCCGGGAAGATCCCACATGCCATGGAGCAACTAAGCCCGTGAGCCACAACTACTGAAGCCCGTGCACTTAGAGCTCGTGCTCCACAACAAGAGAAGCCACTGCAATGAGAAGCCCGTGCACCGCAACAAAGAACAGCCCCTACTCACTGCAACTAGAGAATGCCTGTGCACAGCAATGAAGACCCAACACAGCCAAAAAATAAATTAATTAATTTTAAAAAAGAAAAAGTTTAAAAAATTAAGAAAAAAAATCTGCTTTTTAATTATTAGAAAATAATAAATGACAATGGCATTAATATATGGTAGGAAACTCACTATTTTGGTTTCTATGACCATGGTGACTATCAGCCAGGCTAACATGTGGAGGAAATGACTGAGCCCATCCCCAGAAATCACTTGCCTTGGTTGATTTTCACATATTTACCCAAGTGAGTATATGAATATGCAATTACACATACACTGCAATCAGAGTGATACTTCAAAATACATATTTGATCATGTCATTCCACTGCTTTAAAAAACTTCCATTACTTCTCACTTCTTATAGGATAATATTCAAAATCTTAAACTAAGACTAAAACACCACAGTCCATTCTTGTTTCTACTGCCTCGCTCTGCGACACTTTCTACCTAGATTCCTGACCTCCAGATATCAGAGCCTTCTTTCCCTTCCATTAGGATACCACTGTTCTTGGAGTCTTTGCAGAGATTATTTCCTTGCCTGGAATGTTGTTGATCTCTTCTTTTTTGCCTTCTTAACTTCTACTGTCCTTCAGAAATTAGCAGCAAGGTTATTTACTCAAGGTGTCCTTCACTGATTTCCCAGTCCTTCTGATATAACAGTTCTCTATATTTTCCTTGATATTGTTATTCATAGTAAGTACTATATTTTTGTGTGATTACTTGACAAATGTTTATCTCTCTAACTCATCTGCAAGCTGCATAAGCAGAGACTTCATTTCTTTTTTGCTTACCATGGTACCTCTAATGTTATTTACTATACCTAGTATGTATTAGGCATATAGTTATTTGTGGTATAAATAAATATATGAACAAATATAGGAATATCTCAGAATACTGAAAGAAATGATGAGACTTTATTATATGAGTCATTTTTTTTTTATGTCCAGACACGTGGATAATTAAGTACATTTTACATGCAATATATTTTATCAGTGAAATAATATACAGTGGTGATAATGCAGCTTAGGTCCCCTGGGAAGTGGACCTAAGATAGAAATGTGCATGCAGGAAGTTTATTTATTGGGAATTGCTATCTGGATGAGGACCTGTGGGAGTGGAGAATGAAGCAGGATGGACAGAGGGAGAAGTTGAACTCTTGGCAATTCCAACAAATGTCTCAGATGATCCCTCCAGGGACCTCTGAAGTTGGGATGGCCCCTCAAAGATATCTTGAATTTAGGCAAGTGCCAAACCTTTATGGTCCCACATCAATCAGTTATTGGATGTGCATTACCTGAGGAAGAGGAATGACCCTTAAGTGAATAGCTCTCTTTAGCCAGGGGCAATTTCCGAAGAGTGACTCAGCAAAGTCACTCTTCTGCCAACACACCCAGCAGCTGTGAGAATGAGTACCTTAGTCTTAACTTGCAGGGAAGTGTGGGAACCTGTGAGGCACATCAGACATCCACTGCAGTTGACCAAAAGAAACACTGAATAATTTCAGTAAGGTTCTGTCTCAATCCCAAATATAAACACACTTGAAACTATGAAAGAGTAAAATCTCAGCAAGAAAACCAAGAGACAGCTATTAACTGCCAGCTGCTGGGATTATGGTAAGTTTTGATTGTGAGAGAGAAGCAACAAGCCTGAGAAAAAGGCCTCGAGGTAATGACAGAAATTCAGGGACTATTCATTCCAGAGGATATTTTTCCCCTAGTTTAAGTCGTCTAAGTCTGTAAACCTCCAACTCACACTGCATTTTACCCCAAATCATTCATAGTCAACCATACCCCAATGGTGTATTTCTGGAATATGAGCATTGGAGAACATACCTTTAAACATTTAATGTGTAACACTGCATGGTGTTTTGCAATGTACAAAATACTATCACATATTTTGTCATTTAACTCTCATAATAACCCCATTCATCACTTACTTAAAATCACTATGTGACAGTATGAGTTTTTGAACTAGTGGCTTAATTTTTGTGATGACAAGGACATTGTCTTTACTATACACTGAGGTATCACTAATGCCTATCTCAGGGCCTGAAACAATAACATTAAGTAATCATTGAATAAATTTGTGACAGGAATTTATATTTTCTCTTTGTTATCTGTGATTTTTATGGCATTACATAATATATATGCATACATGTAGCACCCACACGTGTGTATGCATGTGCACATGCAGGCTTATATAGGATACATGGCATACACAGCTGAATAAATTATACCATGTTTATTCCATAAAATAGGACAAATATATACGTTATTATCTTTTTGAGCAGGAATACTTGATATATTTGAGCCCAATTGATTTTTAGTCATTATCCTCTTTGTCAGTTTGGATAGGAGTTAATCTGGCCTCAGAAAATCAGATGGGGGAAAAAAGGTTTTATGCTAAATCAAACGCTCTGACTTTTTGGAAGAAAATCATCTTCCAAAGAATGTTTTAAAAATTGCTTAATTCTAGACTAAAGAGGGGAAATAAAAGCATATGGAAATCTAAATTTTTATTGTGTTTCCAAAATCATGGTACTGAATAACTTTCCAGAAATGAAAGATGACTCATAAGCCTTCCTTCTGATTATGGTAATAATATTCATTTGTGTAATGTAAATTATTAGGCTGAGATGCATTTTGGTAAATCTGTACACTATTTGATATGCTGTCCCTCTAAAGCCTACAAACAATTAATGTGGAACACCTGATATTTGGCTGTGCTTCCAGATGGAGGGACAGCTTGACAAGTGCCATCATAACTTACAACTTTAAAAAAGTGTAGTGTGAATGCATTTGCAGTAAGCTTTAAACAGCTTGGATTATTTACAGGTACAACTGTGTTTAATGTGGAATTTTAATGGATTTAAAATATTACTAGATTCCATCACTGATCATGGAGTATAGGTGTGGCATGTGAGCAATGTGATTATATGCCTTAATTAAATATCTCAGAATAGGATACATCTATTTGGTGAGATTGAGAGGATGGTAAAATAACATTTAAATTTTCTATTTGATTATTGAGTATCACTGAAGAAGCTCTCACCTTTGGAAAGACAGCATATTTTGGGCTTTTATCCTCTATGGTGGTTTAGGAGAATAATAATCACATAAAATCAAAATGGAAATATAGTGTCTAACTCTTAAGGATAACTTGGACAACTAAAGTATGGATTGCTAACTGATAAGATTTGTATTAGTGTGCAACCTAAAACAACACATAAATCCATATCTCTGGTGGTCAGGAAATTGACTATTGAAACTTTCTGGTTAAACTGGAGAAGGAATCATACATATTAAAATTACATATATCATATTATATACATATTATATGTGGATAAATGCACACATGTGTATATCTCTTTCTATCCTTCTAAATATGTGTATATGTATGTATGATATATGTATGCATATATAAAAAATATCTCCAAGAAAGAGGATATAGATGACTTTGGTGGTGAGTTAGGTATGGTCGTAACTCACCATGGACGATGAAGGAAATCAGACTTTGGAATTTTACTCCATGAAAAGAAAAGTAGTTAGTGTGACACATTTTAACTAGAAAATCATTGATAGATACTATGATTTTACTTCCCAGGAATAAGTGGAACATTGAGAAGAATATATGGTAAAGTGAAACTGTAAAGTAAAACTAAAGTTTCTAAAATGAATTACTTACTGCATAAACTAACTTTAGGATTTACTGAGTTCATTCAGTCACCTAGTATTCCTGGTCCCATGTTTCAGTCCCGGTCTAGACACTTAATATTCAGTAGGCTACCAAGCCAGATGTGGACCCTCCCTTCCTGGTGCTTACATTCTAAATAGAAGACAGATATTAAACAAATCACACTCAAATAAATATGCAAATAAAATCTGACAGGGCTATGGAGACAAAAATAAGGTGTCCTGAAAGAGAACAACAGAGACAGGGTGGGTCTAATTTTGTTGGTGGTGGGGATAGGTCAGGGAAGGTTTCTCTGAAACCTGAAATACAAGTAGAATGGAGGACATGTGTAAAAGGAGAAAAGTGGTTGGAGAATGGGAAGATTACTTTGTGGCTGGAACATAATGACTCATGGCAAGAGTAGCCCTAGGTGAGGTTGGAGAAGAGGGGAAGAGCAGGTTATTCAGAGGTCACTATGGGTTTGTATTTTATTCTGAATACAGTGGGAACCACTGAAAGATTTATGCTGTGTGTGTGTGTGTGTGTGTGTGTGTGTGTGTGATGAGCCAATCGATACTTTTTAAAGCTCAATCTGGAGGGAAGAGGGGTAAGAGTAGAAGCTGCAATACCAGCAGCTTGGATCTTGGTGGATGCAGTGAAGAAAGAGAAATGAAGAAATGTTCCAAGATGTATTTAGGAGGTTGAATCCTGAGAGCTTGGGATGCATTAAATGTGGGAGAAAAGGGGAGTCAAGAATAGTTCAGGGTGGGCTTCCCTGGTGGCGCAGTGGTTGGGAGTCCGCCTGCTGATGCGGGGCACGCGGGTTTGTGCCCCGGTCCGGGAGGATCCCACATGCCGCGGAGCTGCTGGGCCCGTGGGCCATGGCCGCTGGGCCTGCGCGTCCGGAGCCTGTGCTCCACGGAGGTGGGGGCTGCAGCGGTGAGAGGCCCGAGTACCGCAAAAAAAAAAAAAAAAAAAAAAAAAGAATAGTCCAAGGTTTCTATGTAACTTTCTACTTTCTCTTAATATACTATTAGATTTAAGAAAAATGTATCCAGCCTCTATCCAGGTTCTGGACGGTAATCTGATGGTTTGTTTAAAGTAGTCTTCCCAACCACTCAAGATGGTGAACACTCACACCCCAGTCATTCTGTTCTAGTCCTCTAATCTTCCAAGCTGGCATCTCAGTCTCCTATTAGTTTGCTCACTTCCTTACTCTGAGTAAAATTTCCATGAGACTGATGTGTCTTCTTGAAGCCTATGGGCAGAGCACCTAACACAGTGTTTGGTAACTGAAAATGTTTACTAAATATCTGTTGAATGAATGAAAATGTTTAATAAATATTTGTTGAAAGAATAATGATAAAGAGGAAATACTAGAATCCAAGGTGCTCACTATCTAGCCAAGAGGACTAAGAAGTGTGATAAAAGCCTTAATAGAAGTAAGCAGGACGAGTTACGGGAGAAGAGAGGACGATGGAGGGAGAAAGGAGGGATGCCTGGAGTACAGATACACTCAAAGATGAGGAGAATATTTTCTGGATTGAGACTGTCTCTAAATGAAGTCGTTCCCCTCTCCCCAGCAAGCTCTAGAACAAAACATAAAGAACAATTCTTCAAAAGAGCTTCACATTTTAGAACAATTTTTTAAAATAGACATTAGAACGTACTGCACTGCAAAAACACAACCTTGATTTTGTACCACCTACAGGACTTGCTACTTGCAGCTTCTGTCTGTAGAAATTTTTGCTCACTTTCATCCCGGGCCCCCTTTCTCTTCGCCCCTGCCCCCAGGGATTGTCAATTCTCAGAAGATCACTGACCTTGCCTGCTCCCGCCTATTTGTTGGATGGCCTGAGGAACATTTACTACTATCTTATCCCTGAGGAATTCTGAGGATGCAGCTGCCCATGAGACAATGTTTCTGCACCTTGCAGGGCTCCTGCGGAAGGAGAGAAAAGGAGTAATTAGTTACTTAGAGCGCCGACCGTTTTTACCTTGAATCACATCTTGCCCCTACGTAGCCTTTAACAGTTTACAGAGCAAAGGCCAGTCCCCAGAGCTACCGCTCTCTCCCTCCCTTCTTTCCGAGAACAGAAGGAAAACAAGCTGCTAGGCTGTGGGGCGGAGGCGGGAAACAGGGGGCGGGCTCCTTCCCGCCACTCGGCCCACGGTGCGGCGCGCGGGGAACCGCGGGGCCGAGCGCGCAGCCCCGCCCCGGGGGCGTCACCGCCCGGCGCCCGCCCCGCCCCCGCGCCGACTGCCTTCTGTTTTCCATTTCCACAGGCGCTCGGGCAAGCTGTTGCTTTGCTCTCCGGCTGGAGCCTGAGGACGCGGGGTGGATTCGTCTGTAGGAGACTCCAGGCTGTGGGCAACGCCATGGCCTCTGTGCTAAGCAAGGACGTGGTGGACATCGAGGTACCGACTGCGCGCGGGCTCGTCTAGGGAGGGAGGGGGACGCAGCTGGCGGGTGCCCAGAAGGCCGCCGCGGCCACCGCAGGGCCGGGGAAAGTGGGAGAGGCGGGAAACTTTGCCTTCGCGGGAGGCGGAGGAGCGAGGAGCCAGAGACCCGTGTGGGCTGGCAGGGAGGGAAGTGGGGGGCCCGCGACGGTAGGGGTGTTCTTTGGCTTGGGACCTGGCTGTTTACTTCGGAGTGGGGGTTAAAGAAGTCTTTGAGTGGCAGTGACTGAAGAACCACGAGTGTTCGAGAGAGATGGATTTTCTCAAAGGAGCGCTCATTTCTCACGCAGTCTATCCCGCACCTTCCCCTTTGCCCCTGTAAGCGTCCGCGTTTCCGGACACCTCCAGTCTGCTGCCCCACCTCCAGTCGCGGAATAATGCATATTTGCAAAGTATAGAAATAAAGATCTGTGTGTCAGCTATAGCAGCCCCTGCTAGCCTTAGTATTGCTTATGAAAATAACATAGAGAAGAATGGGATAAGGTATTGAAAATATGAAAAATACAGTGCCTTCAGAAATACAAAATAAACTGTATTTTCCTCTCGTCAACAGTTTTTGATTCTCTCTTGCACTCTTTCTGTAAAAATGTCATCTTTCTTCCTGTGAATAAAGTTCTCCCTGAAATACATGACCATTTCCTTTGACTTCTCCCTAAGACCTTTATGTATGCGATGAGACAGATATAATAACAAACAGTGATTTTAGACGTACTACCCCAGTGTCAGCACTTTTGAGCTAAAATAAACTGCTTTGTAGTTTTTTGTTGTGTTTTGTTTGGGGCTTTTTAAAATTTGAGTCTCCTACGCTGGTAAAACGTGTGTATGTGCACGCCTATGTTTTCCTTAGAATGAAAAAATTTTCCTTTCCTCAGTCCTTTCAGTGGCTTAAGTAAAATTTTAAAACCACCTGTTTGCAGAAGAGCTGCTTCTTGCCATTGTGTTGCCTCTGTGTTCTCTCTGTCAGTGATTGAAGGAACTTTGTGTTCTGTTTGGGGGATGATAGTAGTGTTTTCTCCAGATTCCATACCTTGGGTTGAAAAATCCACTGTGGTAATAAGAGCCAAAGTATATTATGTGGACATGTCTACTTAATTTACTTGTAGTTTCTCTTGTGGATAGTTTACTTTTTTATATTGATCAATATGATATATTTAACGCAATGTTTATTCATGCACAGGGTAAAACATACTTGATTTATGTCATTGTCCTTTTTGGTCCTTGTTACTTTGACTTCACCAAATGCCCCCTCTGCCCCGCCCCCCCCTTTTGAAGCTAAGTCAAATAGTACGTTTCTGACAGTATTAGGTAGTAGTGATGTACTGATTTCAGAGATAAGAATGTCAGAGGGCAGATGGCTTTTGGCTTTTGAATTTATCTATTTCGCAGTTGTCCATGAAATCAGTTCATAACCATATTACACTAAGGAAAAAGATGCCAGTGAAACATTAACGACCAGCTTAATTTCATGAATTGTTTCAACTAAGACCATTTAAGAAGGTCAGGCCCTCACATTTACTCCCCTTAATCTAAGCTTAGTTGGCCCAATATTACTTGATATAGAATAGTGGCATTCAAGCTTTTTCAGCTTTTATGTAGTTCATATATGCACCACACTTTAATCAGTAACATCTTTCATCATGCATGGGAATTTTCCTTTCCCTCAAAGTAATATGCACGATTCAGGAGCTAGAGTACCATGAAAGGGTGTGAAATTAATCATTAAAATATAATGCAGTGAGGAAAAATACATTAAATCTAGAGGGATACATCCAAGCATAGATGTCTCAGGTGATCCTATTGACTCACCAAAGCTCATTTTTTTTTTTTTTGGAAGAGTCAAAATGAATTATGAAGGTTCAATTTTCTATCAAATTTGAATGTATACATTGGATTTGCCTTTTTTGAATGAATTCTTTAAAATCATTGTCTAGAGATTGATCTGCTTGTGACCATTGCCTTGTCTCAAATATGTGGAGAAGCACGTAATCTTTAAAAAAAATTATCAGTGTAAAACAGTAAGTGTTCAGTTGATGAATGTGAAAAGAACAGAAGGTGATGGTGACAACCCGCTATAATAGTGACTAAATTTTCTCCTTAAGCTACCTATAGAACCTCAGGTTTCAGTGAAGCAGCCAAGAAATATTTTTGTTTCTGGGGAAAAAAGTTACTGAGGCTTACAAAGTTGTTTTGTGTGCTCACTCCATATTTCTAGCCTCAATCCAATAGTGCATCAGGGTTTGAAGGGTTGGGAGCATAAAAAACAGTCAGAAGGTCACCAGACTCCAAAACTGAAATATCCCTGGGCCGGAAGATAGGCATAGCAAGGATGCATTAGTAGGTAATAGATACTAGGCAATAGAATCTAGCTCATATACTAAAAAATTATTGTAATTGTAGTAATGGTAGCAGATGTATGAGAAGTCAGACATTTCTCCAGACCTATTAATGTGGTTCAGGGCCTGGGATCTGGAGCAAACTGCCTGTGGTTGAGGTCTATGTCTACCCCTTTTTAGATAGGTGACGTTGTTTAGGTTACCTAGCTTCTCTGTGTCACATCTGCATAATCTGCTAAGTAAGGAAAATAATCATAGACAAGATAATAAACAAGATATAAAATAGACAAGATATAAACATAGACAAGATGTAAAATTAGTAAATAAATGTCACAACTTCACATCTTGTTAGGAAAAGGACAAAACATGTTAAAAAATAAAAATATAGAACAAATATCTTAGGAAAATCACTGCCTGTGAAATAACTACTATTTTAAAGTTCATTAATGGTAGCTATATACTTTAAAAAGATATTTTGCTTTGTGGGCTTACTTTTTGGATTTAGCTAAATTTTGTCAAGACTGACTTTTGAATACAAATTCTCCTGCGAAGGTTTTAAGAAAGGTGAATATCAGACATTGATCACGTTCCCTGACCTCAGCAATACCTTCACAATAATTCATTTAGTTTGAACTGACAACTGGTCTGTTGTCAATATCTGCACTTTTAAAAGCAAGTAAGAATGATTTTGGAAGAGTTCACTTTTGTTCAATGTCTTGTTCCCCTCCACTGACATGGGTAATTGAGAATTTACTGTAAAAGTATAGCAGAGTGAAAATGTATGCAGGTACAGTGAGCTTTTAATTAATTCTTTGGATATTAGTAATTTTGGTAAGTATTTATAGCTGAACTAAATTGCTGTCCACCCCTTTACTGTTTCCATAATCCCAAATCAAGGTCTATTCTTAGAATTATCAGTTAATGATTCATAAGGAGTTATAAACTCATTTCAAATTTATGTTGAATAAAAAAATGATTTTAGTCCAATGTCCACAAAATCATAATGCTTTTAGAGTTAAGTAGAAATGGTTTCTGAATTACCGATACTGTGACTTCTATTCATTTGAGAAGATAATCTAGAATTTTCTGTGTTTGTTAATAAAGAAAATAAGATAATAAAACGATGGCTTTGGGAAATGGCAGTATAATGGAAACAACTTGGAGAAAGTAAATTTTCAGGAGAATTTTAAAAACAGGCTTATGAATTGGTAGAGATGGCAAAAGATATTTCAGAATGCCCTTTATCATAACTACTTTTGCCCCTGGGGAGGGAGGAGGTGCATAGATCCAAAGGAGAGAATAAGGATTCAACTTTGCAGAAGTTATGGGTTATTTATTTATTTATTTAAACTTAAATGTTTTTTACTGCATCCATTTTTGTCTCCTTCCTTTTATTGATTGGGCACCACAAATCTCTGGGAATGCTATCTTGACTTGCCAAGGCTTTTAAAGCATTAAAAAAATTTTTTTTTTTAATTTGTTTTGTGAGTTTGAGTTGTTAAAAATGTGCTTGTTCTCCTTATTTTAAGCTGTCCCGTGGACAGTACTTAATTTTATTTTAAAATATTTCTCCTTTCTAACGAATTTAGCTGGGTGGTAGAAATGTGTCTGATTATGTGATTTGGAAAGTTACTCCAAATTTGGAGAGTTATTCCAATGATAGCTCCTTGTAGTTTTAAGGTACTACACATTCCTGTAGTTAAGGATGGTTATGTATGTATTCCATTACAGTTTTAAAAAGAATTTTACCTCCTACATGTGAAGTAGATGGCTAGTTTCAGTGGTTTAATTAAAAACTGTGAGATTAATGACTAATGATGAATCTATCACTAGGGAGATTTTTAGATTGGATCTGCTTAATCTTAATCATAGCAGATAGTGTTGACTGATTGCTTAATTGTTAAAATGTGCTAAAATTCAATAGTCTCCTTTCTTACATTCTAGAAGGAAAACCCAGTTTTGGAAAGCTCTACATTTACAGTAAGGAATTAGTAAGAATACCAAGAAGATCTCTAGTCAGAATGCTGAGATAACTGGATGATCATTAAGCAATCATATCTTTCCTAAACTGTTGGAATACAGCATTTTACCAAACTCTGTATATAAACAAGCAACAACACAAGAGCTGAAAAATAGACCTTCCAATAAGGTAAACATGTGTGGTCACTGTGGGTGAATTCTAGTAATTAGCATAAAGTTAAGTCAGAAAATTAGAAACACTAAAATTGAAGACAATGAGACTAAAAAAAAATCGTCATGAAATAATGTGACAAAGGAACTGTAAGAGATTTGATATAGTCTAGGCTTCAGTGTGGCCAAAGAGATTGAAAAGTAGAATTGGCCAATTTGCTTTTCTGCCTCTTAGCTAAATGGACACAATGATATATAGGAGGAAGAAATCTTCAGTCCTTAAAACTGTAAGGAAAGTTCTGTGTCATTCATATCCTGCCTTAATTAAAAAATATTTAATAAGGCATTCTAAGGTTATAAATTTATCTGTAATCAGGATTTTGATATTCAAATGTGACGTGTTTGCCTTCTGGACTTCATTTGCTCTTAATCCTCCATGTTAAGACAGAGGTATTTTTTGGCCTCAAACATCAATAATGTGGGTGTTCACAGATATCCTGGAGCCAATTATACTACTGATAACTCTTAATAGGATTATGTCTTTCCTGTGGTTTATAATTATTACTGCTTCCATTGCTTTTAATTAAAATGTTATACTAGTAGATAGGAAACAGCTGTATTTAACTCAACATATAACTTCTTTCAGACTCTTCACCACACTTATCTATATATTGATGTTAGGAACTCATTATTTTTGTATAAAAATTTTTATTTTGTATTTCACAAAATCAAGCTTCATTTCATGGTTAGTTTGAAAAATAAACCAAAACAAACAAACAAACAAAAATTGTGTTAAAACGGTCCTGAGTTCAAATCCTGGAACTGTTATTTTTCTATTTGTGTGATTGTGGTCAAGTTGTTTCCTGGACTATCAGTCATTTCTTCCTCTGTCAGTTGGTTTTAATCTTAATTTATTTCATGCAATAAATTAAGGATTTAATTTATTAACTTTAATTTAATTTAATTTTATTTAATAAATAAGGATTAATTGGAGTCATGTACATATAATGCCTTAGACAGCATCTGTCACTTAAAATATGTGCTTTTTGAATGGTAGTAGTTATTGTAAGTATTATTATTGCATATATCATCTGTGTTATGTAAATGTCATTTGGCTAGAATGTTGTTCAACTCCAAGAATTAACTAGTGGTATCAAAAGCTGTTAAAATACGTGAAGAAAGGGAGAGTTAATGAAGTTAAAAGAATTATGAGTGAGGCTTATTACAGATGAAAAAATTTTGCAGACATGACTTATGAGAAAATTCCTGAATTCTTTTGGTCAGTATTACCAGTGAGATGGGGGAGTTTTCAAAATTCAGGTCAAATTAAAGAGACCTTCTTCATGTTGAGTTTTATTTCTATTTAAAAAATATTTTTAATACCCACTGTATTACCAACCCTCTAGTGTAAGCTGCAGGAGATTCAAAGGAAGTATGTGGCACAGGCTTTGTCTATATAGGATTATCCACATCTAAATCTCTGGGGAATAAGATTCAGATTCAGCATTGACTGTTCTCCTACCTCCTAACCCTTGCTGTTTTACTGCAGTGTACATATGGATTGATATTTTTGGTGTTTTTCTGAGTGTTTTTGTGACGAGATCAGGCGCAAGCATTGGTGAAAATGGTTTCTTGGCATTCTCAATGATATGTAGAAGGGATTGGTGTTATCCTTTTCTGAAAAGAAATCCCTATACAATTATTTTAAGAAAAAGTGTCTAACTCCATATCTCTTTGTGTAAAATGGACTAAACTTATAGTTTCTCTAAGTGAGCATATTAGCTTCAAAGAGAGTTTCTTTCCGGACTTCTAAGCATCCCTGCACACACTATATTTGTATTTATAACTTTTTGAATTCCTAGGAAGGAGGGAATTGGAGATAACCTATTTTGCACCAGGAAAAGGTAAAGTGTGCCCTTTCTAAAGGATGACTCAGATAATAAACTTTGTATACTAGGTTATGGTAATTTAATTTCTTTGAGGATTTCAGCTTGGTTGTGTAATAGCATTCTCACTATCTTTTACCTCTATCATAATAATTAAAGAGACAATCCGTGTCCCTACCTCCCAGGTGCTTGGAAATTGATATTATGAGTGCTTATGAATGTCCCCTTGAGGTACTCCTGGCTAGGCCACTTTGAAGAAAAATCTCTTCATCAATAATGAAGCCCTGAGGGCCACTTCTCAGGGGACCCACACAAAATTACATGTCAACTCCAGGCCTGATTTATACAGATGGTGCTCAAGGATGGAGCCTGACTGTACTTCTCCCTTCCCCAATATTTTATTACCTACCACTCTCTGCTGATCCTCCCCATGCCCTTCCCCACCTTCACCTCTCTCCCAAAACTTCATCCTCCAGTTTTCAACTTGTTTTACCTACTCAAGATTGTCTCATCTAAGTAGATCTGTTTGTTTAGTCTTTGTGAAATCCTTTGAATGATATTAAAAATTGACCATAGTAGCATGTTAAAACTTTAGAAATGTTAGTATGTTTAATTAAAGGCCATGAGGAAATCTTCAGCAAAACAATAGAAGATAATGTGTATTTACTATATGTTAATTAAAATAAGTATCCTGGGATAGGGACCAAGCCTGGGGATATTTTTGCTCCATAAGTGAGATCCCTTGCTGTCTGACCTTGTGGAAATCATTCAACCACTGTGAAGAGTTTGCTGATTCCTCAATGAGTTTGCTATTGATCAGTCTTTTACGGATGGTTTGTGATACAATATGGCAATGGTGAAATCGTTTGGAAACGTGACCTGCTGGGTGATCATATTAAGGAAATACAAGGTAGTGGTGTGGAGCTACTGTATTTTACATGCTAGGTAGGATTAGTGCACCATTTATACCAGCTATAAGGATTTGATATACTTATTCACCTGATTTTTAAACTTTCTTCATGCTTGCTTGCTTCCTTTTCTTTTTTAATCAAATGAATGAGTTAAGTCTAAATCTCTCCTGAGCACACAGAAAAAGTCCGATCCTTCTTTATATGGCTGGAGTTCTGTGAGGGTGATCTGGAATTAATAAATTCATATTTTTGTGTGTCTGTAGAGTGATGCTGTATTTAACTAGGAATTAAGACCAGAGATTCCAGAAAGGAATCAGTTTCTCCAGTGTGCTTTTTGATTGATAACTGTCAACGGAAACTAGAGTACAGATAGTGGATTCCCAGCCCCACAGAAATTCAAGTTACCTTTCTCTGACTCTTTGCACCACAGTGTCCTCAAAGCTTTGGGAATCTTCTTCCAAATGTTCTTCCATGACAGATTTTGGGAAGTGCTGGTGAAAAGTTTGAAATCCTTGGTAATTCAAAGAAGAAAAAGTCATTCAGTTCTCTTCACAGATCCCTAGGATTAAAGCATAACAACATTCACAGCAAAATACTCTTTATTGGGGGTTAACTTTCAATAATTTTTAAAAATTTCTCTAAATTAATTATTTTTCATGATCATTACAGAAGATTTAAAAGATGCAAAAAAAAAGTGAAAAGAAGATCCCAAACATACAGTCATACCACATGAAACAGTCATGCTGATAGTAATTTAGTATTTTCCTATACATGAGGTTTTTTTCCCTAAATAGTTTAATCATGTATAATATTCATTTAGGTATAGTTGATTTACAATATTGTATTAGTTTCAGGTGTATAACGTAGTGATTCAAAATTTTTATAGATTATACTCCATTTAAAGTTATTATAAAATGTTGGCTATATTCCCTGTGCTGTACAATATAACCTTGTAGCTTATTTATTTTACACATAGTATTTTGTATCTCTTAATCCCCTACCCTTATCTTGTCCCTTTCTGATTCCTTCTCCCTACTGGTAACCACTAGTTCTCTGTATCAGTGAGTATGTTTCTTTTTTTGTTATTTTCATTCATTTGCTGTGTTTTATTTTATTTTTTGATTCCACATGTAAGTGATAACATACAGTACTTGTCTTTCTCTGACTTATTTCACTAAGCATGATACCCTCAAGGTCCATCCGTGTCATTGCAAATGGAAAAATTGGCAAAATTTCATTCTCTGTTTTGGCTGAGTAATATTCCATTATACACATGCACGCACGAACACACACACACACGTGTGCGCATGGCCCCACCCACCAGCAAGCAGGCTGCCTTAAGACCCCCTGAACCCACAGCCTCTCCTGGGCATGGCCCTGTCCATCAGAGGGCCTAAGACTTGATGCCACACACCAGGGAGCAGGCACTAGAAGTGGGACACCCCAGCGCCCTTCAACCAGAGACTCAAGGAATCAGCTGTTTCCCAGCTCTTTACTGGACACGTACTAGTTCCAGAACCCCCTGGGTCCCAGTATGTGGACACCAGTATGTGGACACCAGTCCCAGGTCAGTTGCACCTGGCAGCCTGCCGTGGCAGGACCCAGCTCACTTACCAGCGGGCTACCACCAGCACTGGGACCCAGTGGGCCCTGAGCCCTCCTACCAGCAGGCTAACACCAGCTCCGAGAAACCTTGGGCCCCTCAGCCAGCCACCCCAGGGCTGGCCACTCACCAGTGGGTTAACACAAGCCTTGGGACACCCTGGGGCCCTGCAGTCAGAGACCCTGGGACTTGGCTCTGCCCAGCAGTGAGCTGGCACTAGCCCTGGGACCCCTGGACCCACCTGCCAGTGTCCAGCACAAGCCTCAGGCCCTGCCAACCCTGGCCCCACCCACCAGCAGGCCAATATCAGTTCTGAGATGTTTCCTCAGCCAGCTGCCCTGATTTCCAGCTTCACTCACCAGCACACCAGCACCAGGTCTGGGACACCCAGAAACCCACAGCCTGCTGTGTCAGAACTGGCACCACAAACTAGCAGACCAACACTAGATCCAGGAACCTTAGTGCTTCGTCCACCCACTCCAGAGCCCAGCTCTGCCTACCGAGCCAGTACTAGTCCCAGGACCCCCTGGGGTTCCACAGCCAGCTATCTTGTGACCCAGTGCTGCCAACCAGTAGCCAGCAGCCTCTGCACAAGGCAAGGCCTGGCAACCAACTGGACGAAGGGCTGGCCACGCCTACCAGGCCATCCACAGTAGTCAGCCTGCCACAACAGAAGTACCCATGCAGCCTTCATAGAGGCACCACTAATGCATATAGCTCTGGTGATCAGAGGGGAGTATACTGCTGGGATGCATAAGGCATCTCCTACAGAAGGCCACTTTTCCCAGGTTAGGAAACATAACCAACCTACCAGATACATAGAAATAAATACAGCAACTTAGGCAAAGTGAAGCGACAGAGGAACATGTTCCAAACAAAGGAGCAACGTAAAACCCCAGAAGAAAAACTAAGTGAAGAGATAGACAGTCTTCCAGATAAAGAGTTCAAAGTAATGATTGTGAAGATGATCAAAGAACTTGAGAGAAGAATGGATGGACAAAGTGAGAAGTCAGAAGTTTATAACAAAGAGTTAGAAAATATAAAGAGGAACAAAATAGAGGTGAAGAATACAATAATTGAAATGAAAAATACACTAGAAGGAATCAACAGTAAATGAAATGATACAGAGGAACAAATCAGTGAGCTGGAAGACAGTGGAAATCACTGAAGCTGAACAGAAAAAAGAAAAAAGAATGAAAAGAAATGAGGACAGTTTAAGAGACCTCTAGGACAACATCAAGCTCACTGATACTCCCATTATAGAGGTCCCGGAAGAAGAGAGAAAGGGAAGAGAACGTGTTTGAAGGTATCATAGGTGAAAACTTCCCTAGCCTGGGAAAGTAAACAGACATCCAGGTCCAGGAATCACAGAGAGTCCCAAATAGGATCAACCCAAAGAGGACCACACGAAGACACACTGTAATTAAAATGGCAAAAATTAAAGATAGAGAATATTAAAAGCAATGAGGGAAAAGCAATGAGTTATGTAGAAGGGAACTCCCATAGGCTATCAACTAACTTTTCTGCAGAAACTCTGCAGGCATAATGTATTTAAAGTGATGAAGGGGAAAACCTACAACCAAGAATACTCTACCCAGCAAGGCTTTCATTCAGATTTGATGGAGAAATCAAAAGTTTTTACAGACAAGCAAAGGAAAAAGAGTTCAGCACCACCAAACCAGCTTTACAAGAAACGTAAAAGAGAGTTCTCTAAGGGAATAAGAAAAGGCCAAAATTAGAAACATGAAAATTATGAAAGGAAAAAGCTCATTGGGGAAGGCAAGTCCACCACATACAAAGCTAGTAAGAAGGTTAAAAGACAAAAGTAGTAAAATCATCTATATCTGCAATAGGATACACAAAACAAAAAGATGTAAAATATGATGTCAAAAACAGTAGTAGTGAGGGGGTGGGGAGTAAAAATGCAGGGTCGTTAAAATGCATTTGAAATTAAGAGATCAGCAACTTAAAACATATATATATATACATATATATATAGTTATATATAAACCTCATATCAACCACAGACCAAAAATCTATAATACATACATGCAAAAAAAAGAGAAGGAATCATATATAATTTTATACTTGCTTTTTTATCCTGTCAGAAGTATTTCCCTACATTCTTACTATTTAAAAGGCAGCATGATTCTCTGGGAGTGGAGATACCAAAGTTTATTGAAAACATTTATTAACAGACATTTGTTTTTAGTGTGGTTATTAAAAATAATGCTTCAACAAAATTCTTAAAATGTAAATATACTTGAGAGGGTGGCTTTAATGATTTGTAGTGCATTTCAGTTCTGCCCTTCTAACCTACAATGATTCAACTGAATTAAACGTTTTTTAAAAGTATTTTTTAAATGGAAAAATGTCTCATTATTGGGTACAAAGAAAGGACAAAATGGAATTGGAACCAATCACCCATTTGCCTCATCCTCCCACCACTGACACAAGGCTATGGAACACTCAGGCATCTGGATGTCCTTTCCTTTGATGTGGATATGACTTGATTTGCATTCAGTCCTGATCTGATGCTTATTTCTAGATTGTGACTTTACTGCCTGATGATGGTTCCTTATTTTTTCTGCCCTGGGAGAACAGGATGAGTAAGGTTGGGATTCAAGTTGTTATCTTGAATGAATAAATCTCAGGATGTGATTGCAAATGAATAAATGTAACACCAACTGCAGATGTCCCAACATGTGACCAAGGATGGTAACTTTTACATTGTAGCCCCACCTTTAAAATCACTCTGTCAGGCCAGATTCTCAAAGGATTCTTTCACCTTAGGTCTTTATATCAGAAGAATGAGTTGTGTGTGTGTTTGTGTGTACACACAAGCACATGTATGTTTGCAATTTTTTCCTTTTTCTTTTCCTCATAGTACTTAGGAAGAGAAAAGGGGCAGTTAGTGTAACTACTTTTGCCTCAACACAGTTTTCTCACATGACAAATTTAATAAAGCAAAACTTTTTTTTGTCTTAGATGTGTTAACCAAAATAACTTAAAAAAAAACATTTTCTTTTCTTTATTTTTCAAATTTTAATCTTTTGGCTGTGCCTCGTGGCATATGGGATCTTAATTCCCCGACCAGAGATCCAGCCTGTACCCCCTGCGTTGGAAGCATGAAGTCTTAACCACTGGACCGCTAGGGAAGACCCAAAATAACTTTGATTCATGCTTCATTTTAAAGCTAAAATTTACTTGCAACCTGAACTCTGAACATTGGTATGCTTAAGCCTCTATATTTTTTGAAAGAGATAAAAACATTTGTAGAAGAAAATTCTCATATGTTCATGAATATTACTGCCCATCACCCCTTCACGCCAAAACTAGACAGTAATAAACAAAACTTTAAAATATTTTTATACATGTTTAAGATCACATTATCATGAAAGGATTCTAGAAGAGAAATTATCCACTGCAGGTATGACTGTTTTAAGGATTTGAAATATTTTTGAGTTGTACAAATTCATATGGCTGCTATCAGTGTATGAATGTGTATGAAATGATACCCTTGAAGGTTAATATTGATTTTTAATTTTTAAATAAACAATTTGATGAAAACTGTTTGATTAGTTCAATTTGCATTTATTTGAATATTGTAAGTTTGAACATTTTTCCACATTTTAAAACAGTTTGCATTTTCTTTTAAACAAATTATGTTAACAGAATTTTAATGTAATAATAAGAGAAAATAAGAAATACAAATAAGAACAGTAGAAATATCACCGATTTTAAGAAAATTAAGTGCTAATGAATTACAAAATCAGAACAAAACTAATGCTATTTTGGAAACATACCATCCACTAAAACTACCCTCAGATAAATTCAGAAATGGCAATAGATCAGTAGACTTAACCTATTAAAATATTTATTGGTAATATGTAATGGATCATTATTATTTATTTTAATTGTAATGAAAGGGTAGCATGGATTAGTGATTAAGAGTATAGGCTCTGGAATGAGAGCGCTAGTGTTTGTATCCTAGCTCTGCCACTTACTAGTTTTTGACCTTAGCAAATAACTTTTTTGTTTGTTTCCTTGCCTGAAAAATCGGGGCAGTAATAGTACCTATATCATAAGATTGTTGTATGGTTGAAGGAAATAGTGCATATTCAATACTACATATTTTTAATAGTTCTAACGCATAGCAACTGTGTAATTAATGTCAGCTGTTAAAATATTAATAATGGCTACTAATTATTGTTTTGACTCCAGTGGACTTTGTATCTCTGAAAATATGGTGTTTTGATATTTTAAAAACACAGAAATCTACTTTTTTGTTTTGTCCATTTAAAAATATTTATAAATTTCTTACTGTGTGCTAGGCACTGGTCTAGATTTCAGAAACACATCCGCAAACAAGACCAAAAAGATTTCTGCTTTCAATAAAATTGCACTACAGTAGGCGAGTAATAGACAGTAAAAAAACTTTAAAATGTGCGGTTAGTTTTAGACAGTATGACGAGTTTTGGTAAAAGTAAACCAGAGTAAAATGATGCAGAATGACTAGTAGAGCCTTCTTTATATGTAGCAGTCAGAGCAGGCTTCCTTATGGAGGTGACTTTTGAACTCAAACCTGAAAGACCAGAAGTCTGCCATGGCTTTTGAGTTAAAAAAGAAAGCAAATCAAAGAGGTAGGCTAGAACTTAGTTTGAAGAGCAAAAAGAAGTAACCGGTGTGAGGGAGATACAGGTGTTGTATGTAATGGCATTAAGTTTGAAATCCCTATTTGATATCAAAGTGAAGATACCAGATAGGCAGCTGGAAATAAGCATCTGAAGATCAGTGAAGCAGTCCTAGTGAAGATGGATATTGGAGAATTATGGGGCTAAAACCACTTAGAGACAGTGGAGCTAGACAAGGGGCTGAGGAGTCTGGTATCACAGAGACCAGGGAAAGAGGAAGGATGTGTTAAAGTCAGCTGTCTTTATTGCTGTTGAGAGGGTAAGATGAGGGCATAAAGATTCTTTAGTTTGTTAACATGGAGAAATCGTGAGCTTGACAATAGCTAGCTTGGAGAAAGGAGCCAATAAGAGTGGACTGAGAAGAGAACAGAATATAAGGAAGTGATAGTATGACAAGTGATAACTCTGGGGAAAAATTCTGCTGTAAAGAGGAACATGGAAATGGGGAAGTAGCTGGAAGGGGATAAAAGAGCATATACACATGTTAATGGAAGAGATCCAGTGGAAAGAGACACCAGTGTTGAATACATAGGAGGGATAATTACATGTATGAAAGGATTCATTGGTGAGAGGGAATAGGATTGATAATATAAGCATTAGAGTAGAAAGAGTAGAGAGGTGGTATATTGGGTGGTGGGAAATTGAGGGAGTTCCCATCTGATGGTTTTTATTTTCTCAGTAAGCGTATGAGGCAATATCGTTAACTGAGGCTAAGAGGAAAATGGAATATAGATTTGAAGAACAGACGAAACTATGAATAGATTTTCTGCAAAGTGGGAGAATGAAAACAATAAGAAAGTAGAGTAGAATTGTTACGCAGTGTTTGTTTTCCATTTGAAATTTGTCAAAAATTTAACATGAGAACAGTGAACATAATTGGGAATTCTCCAGCCACTTTTAGCTGCTTGGGTAGCTAGAGAAAGTAGTTAAAGGGCTTAATTGGGTTCAGATTTGCCTGGGCAATGAAGTTGATGTGAGAGAGGGGAAGGGAGTTAAGGGTGTTTTGAAGATGAGGGAAGTCAGAATACCAGGGGTGCAGTCAATGGATTGGCAGTCTCAGTAAGGTCAAAGAATTTTTGTAAGAGGGAAGAGTATAAGAGGTGAAGATTAGAGTGGTGTGTTTGAAATAAAGCTTTTGGAGGTGGTGCAATAATTAATAACAAGGCTAAGGGAGATGGTGGCTGAAGTGATGTGGAAGAAAAAAAAATTGTTGGTGAGACTGTTGAGTAAGAGGCAGATGCTGGCTGATCTAAGTGGCTGTTGAAGTCACTGGACTGCTGAAAAGAATGGAGGGTATGGAAAGAAAACTCGATGTTAAATTTTCACTGAATTTGGGCAGAGGGTGGTGTGGTGACCAAGGGGTTGGTAGATGACAGGAATGCAGAGTTATAAGGAGGAGAATCAGAGGAAAGATGATGTGAAGATACATGAGGAAAGATGGCCATATGACTACGGAGGCCGGGATTGGAGTGATGCATCTACAAGCCTAGGAATGCAGAGGATTGTATGCAAACACCAGAGTGTCCAAGAGACAACCTACAGGTTTCAGAGGAAATATGGCCAGTTGACACTTTAATTTCAGACTTATAGGCCTTAGAACTGTGAGCCTGTTGTTTTAAGCCACCCAGTTTGTGGTATTTTTTAATGGCAACCCTAGCAAATGAATACAGATTTTAATATGAATTGCAAAAAAGCTGGGATATTTGTGGAAGGAAGCAAGGGAAGGAAGGATGAGATTTTGGAAGTAGAGATAGCTAAAGTTTGTAAAAGAGAAGATCTTTATTAAATTCACATCCATAGTTTAAGGAAGTAATTAGGGTTAAATATCATAATATATTTTAGAGAACCCTAAATATGCTGTTAAAGTCCTAGTTCTGCCACTGTATAGATTTGTCAAATTAAGCTAATTTCTGTATCTATAAAATGGAGATCATGGTCATTGTCCTGTCTGCCTCATACTATTATTGATTGGAACGAATGAAGAACAAATGCATCTGGAAGCTGATATTATCACGAAGTTCTTTAACTTACAGACATGTACAGTCGTTGTATGAGGGGAAAATATGTTTATTATCAAATATGATAAAGAACCAAGTAGATACATTCTAAAATCTACACTAAAAATTAAATATGTATTTTTCCAAAGCTAAAGTTACCAACAAGGTATATACCTTCATTCAGTTTTATAAGTAATTGTTAAGTATCTGCTATATCCTAAGCTCTACATTAAGTACCATGTGGGAACTGGCTAAAAAGATAAATGCGTCTCCCCTCAATGAGCTTATGACATCAGAATGGAATTTGAAGCAAATTGACAAATAAGTATAAATTAGGACAGAAGGTGAAGAGTGCTTGGGTGTGATGGTTCAGAATTATGGTGTTAGAATTAAAGTATGCATGTTATAAATCCACATTCATGCAGCTTGGTGATTTAGCTTTACACTATTTTCATTTTATTAAATAAATGATAATAAAGAGATACATGTAAGTTGTGTTATAATCTTCTCCCACCTTCACTCCAATCTACTGTAATTCAGGGGCCAAAAATGAGTTAGGTGTCTGTTTCTAGGGACAGGTAGAGGAGGGCTCTCCTGGCTTAAATGGGTCAAGTGTAAGACAGGTGTAAGTACAGGAGCGGGCAGTGTTAGAGTTAAGAAGGGTGAATGTGGGTCTGTGTCCTCACAGCACTTTTTTCCTCCCTGCCTTACTTAAAAACATGTTTCCAGCCTTACAAAGATATATTAGTTTCAGAAATGATAAAACCAAGGGCATAGAAAGGTTAAATGGTTCGACTAAAGTCAGTAGTGAACTGGAAACTAAAATCTATGAATATGAGCCCAGTTTTACATTGCTCTTTATTCAGACATTAAAATACATGACATGAAAATGAGGAGTAAAAGAAGTACAGGAGTGGGAAGTCCTTCAAACGTTACCTCATTTTTTCCCACTGTATGCATTCACAAAATTTCTCAATAAGATGTTTTATATTCAGTTCTTCAAGGAGTCCTTCACATGTGTAAATGAAACAAGGTATGAATGGCTTCTAATCCACAGGCCAGATGGTTGCAGTGGAGGGGAGCTGATGAGGTTTCATCAATCACTTCTCAACATGGTGTCAACTGACCAGTTTTGCCCTTTGCCAGGCTATGTTGATCTCTGACAGGACACAGTCTTTAATTGTTGGAGAAATTAGGAAAAATAGGCAAAATGGACTGCAGAACTGGAATTGGCTTTGGGATTCTATATGTATATATATATATTTTTCTTTAGTTTCTATACATTTAGACATTTGTTATAAAACATTCACTGGATCCCTTGACTGAAGGACATTATTCTTTTGCAATTCTACTTTATAACAGTGATGATGCCACTGTCAAGACAATCAGTTCATATTTGAGAATTAGAAAAAAATCATTACAAGGCTATGATCTGTGGTTAATTTATATAAGCCTAACCATTGTCTCTTTTGCATCTTTAGTACTAATACAATTTTGAATTAATTATGCTACAATGGCAAATACTTAAGAGTTGCATATTGTGTAATTGTAATTTGCTCTACAATGTTCAAAACAAAGCAATTTGTCTAGTTCTCAGTTAATCTGAAAATGAAATAAATCAGGAGTCTATGTAAATATTTCATTTCTCAATTTTAAAATAGTATACCTCCATATTCACCTATGGTTTAAAAATACAACCTTTGGGTTTGATAACTTTTATTCTTTGAGTCAACTTTTCTGGGGATATTAAATTACATTGACTAGTTATGCAAATGCTCATGCTATTACTCAAGCTCACCAGTGCCTTTTAATATCCATGGGAACTACTTTGGATTAATATGGAACTTTGAGTTCTTTCCATGTTATTAAGGTACTGTCACTGAAATGTTATGATTACCTTGCTGCCCAGTGAATCCTGTGGAATAATCTCTGAATTATCCCATTGTTTTAATAAAGGCATTTTTTTTTTTTTTTTTTTTTTTGGTGATACGTGGGCCTCTCACTGCCGTGGCCTCCCCCGTCTCGGAGCACAGGCTCCGGACGCGCAGGCTCAGCAGCCATGGCCCACGGGCCCAGCCGCTCCGCAGCACGTGGGATCCTCCCGGACCGGGGCACGAACCCGCGTCCCCTGCACCGGCAGGCGGACTCTCAACCACTGCACCACCAGGGAAGCCCATAAAGGCATCTTTAAATGTAATTTAATTAGTGTAACAAATGGACAAAATAAAAATAAAAAATAAAGAAAAGCTTTTAAGGAAATCAGTGGTGCTCTTTATTATTCCTCCCAGTGATAGGCTGGTAAACTACTGATTGGGAGTGGAGAAAGGGGGACGGGGAGCAGGGAAGCCATGATTTGTAGTGTTTGCTGATTACCAGGGGGTAGATACATCCTCCACAGCAGGTTTTACACCCTAGAAACATGAAGTTGGGAAAAAATGTTAACTGTAGGCTCTCCAGTACCCGCTGGAGCTGGGTCCAGCTCCGACAACACTGACTTCTCTGCAGCTCTCTCCATCTTCTCTCCATTCCTTTTTTAGAGGCAACACTTTTAGCTGTTCCTGCTTTTAATTTACCCATAGTATGATTCATCTATCACATTTTTGGACATTTTTCTTTTTATCTTTGGCTATTTGCCTAGCAGTTTTGGAAAAGTACAGTTTTTTAAAAGACCACCTAAAGATTAAGATTTTTAAAACATTAAATATTTGGATCTCTGGGTTCCTCTAGTACAGTTGAAACTAATTTAAATTACCAAATAGTGGGCTAGCAAGTGAAAAACAGTGAAATGTAAGATAGTTCCAAGAAAAGTTTTCCAAGGAATAATTTTAGAAAGATATTAGTGAACCTAAAGATATTGCTATGTTAATAATAGAATTAATGTAATAACACGGGACATTTCTACAGCCTTGCTCATATTAGATATTGCTTTGCTAGTCTAGTATGTTTTGCCTATTTCAAGATTCTGGTTATGGCAGAAGCTCTACTTTGGAACTGATTCATGAATTGTGAGAAACACCATTTTTTTGTATACTTAAAAGTTATCAAATGCTTCAGTTCCATAACCTGTATTTTTAGGAGGGTTGAATTTCATTGTATTTAAAGTTTTCTTACCTTTTCCAATAAAAAGTTATTATGTTCAATGTAAAAAAAAAAAGCAAAAGAAGTCTGAGATATCTCATTCTCTGATAACGTTAAACAGATCATTTCTAGTACTTCGTTTTTATTTCACTTCATTGTAAATACTACGAGATGTATTAATCATCCAGCCTTTGCTTCCTTAAATCTTAACAAGTGTGTAAATAGCACAAATGTTGCTCACAATTAATTCTGTTATGTAATTATGTAGCAATCTTGTTAATTTCCATCACAGAGAGTCTTCCATTAAGTCAAATCCTCCTCTATGCTAACATAATAACCTTAATTACAAGTTAATATCCATCATTTTTGAGGAAAATGTTTATACCTTTGAATAAGTTTAAATGCCAGGAAGGCTTATAGAAACTATGTGGACCTATACAGTGATGGAATTGCCTTTTATCAAACACCTGGAAGTTACTACAGTTATTTAGATTGAAATAGAGAGTAATAGCTGATTGTTTCCTAGTAGTATGCCCCATTTTAGAAAAGTCTTAAAAGGTAAATGGTTCTGTTTGTATGCTCTTTTTACTAAATATTCTATGACTAAAATAAATCTCACTAGAAGCTGAATGCTACTAATTTGATAAAATTATTACTCATTACACAGCAATGTAACTCTGCTTAAAATTTATTTTCAGTTATGAATCTGTAAAATGACAGCTGAAGTGCAAGAAGCTTTGTATTGAAAGTGACAGTGATAATTTACTCATCTTGAGATGAATAGTATTTCAGTGGCAATGGAAAACTTTTAATGCTTAAAGAATTATTTTAAATATGGGGATCATGTGATCTTTCCTGTGGAAACAAAAGAAGCCTAGTTTTATCCAAAAAATCTGAAACACTGAACTTCTGACCTATTATGCCTCTCTCTGGTCTGAATATTTATACGTTTCTTGATTGTTGCTCCATTTCTGCTTTTATATATACTTCCAGTCAGAAGTGTGGTCAGAGGCAATGTAAAATAGTGGATAACTCAAAATATTTTGTAGCTTCTTTGTAGTAATATTTTTATATGAATATGGTGAAGTAATGGAATCAGGAGACTTGGTCCTAATCTTGACTGCCTTTAACTTGGGTTCTCCTTTCACCTTCCTAGGTTCATCTATCTGTAAATGGAGATCCCTTACAGCTCTAACACTCTAAGGAGGTGCAATTCAATTCATTGTGAGCCTCATTTATGTTATACCTATACAAGGTACTGAAGGTACTGAGATGCGTCATAGCCATTCATTATAGTCGATATGCTCAAGTCTTGTTGGGCAGACAGGCACATAAGTAGACTTTTTTTTTTCTTTTTTTACAGTGTAGATTTCAATTGGAACACATGATCTAATAATATATGTAAAAAATTTTATAAACTGAAAGTGTTAAGCATATAATTTCTATTATAATGGAAGTAGTGTTACTTGGCATTTCTAAGTTGTAAATTGTATTTTTGGTACCAGAGCATCTGTGATTTCTTCACAATTAAGGAAAGATCTTAGCTTTTCAGATAAGATGTCTGGACTTCATTCAAATTCAACAATTGAAAGGCACTGGTAACATGCTGTATTTCACTGTCAGTTTTTTTAGTCTATGTGTCATTTGTAAGATAACACCAGTACTCAAGTGATGTGTCAAAAAGAATTGAACACTTTTTCCTAAGCCAGTTCTGTATCTCAATTTTTATTTTCTGTGGTTACCCTTTCTCTTATAATCACAAATTCCTGACATGGGAGATACACTTATTTTTCTGTCTCTTACAGCTTTCATTCATTGTCATCACCTCCTTCCAGAGTTTCCTTAACAATATCTCTAAGATTTGCCTCTTTCTTTTCATTTAACCTCGAAGCAGGTAATCAATGTATACCAGTTAGTTTGTTAGGTGCTGTGGCTAACAGACAGATAATAGATTTTTCTTTAAGTCTGACTTATTCATGTCTTATTTACATTGTTATATGTCCTAATACAAAACTCATTTCATTATTTACAGTGAATATACTGCAATATTTGAGTTACATACATTAAAAGTAAATATGAAGGTAATATTATTGCTGCCCATGGAGGAAGTAGAGTAGTGATTAACAGTATGGAATCTGAAGACACTCTGCCACTTTCTGGGCAAGTTACTTCACCTCCTTGTGATTTTGTTTCCTCATCTATAAAGTGGCAATAATAATAGTAATGGCATCACAGGATCAACTTGAAAAACTCTTAGAATGGTGCCTTGTGTACTGGAATCTCCGATTTAACATCAGCTATTATAAACAGTCGTCCAATGTAAGAACATTAGAAAAATGTGCCTAAGTATTTCTACAAAGAAGAAACGTTATAAAATTTTGAGAAAGAGGAGTTAAGCTGTCTTCTTGTTTGAAATATATATTAGGCTGAGAATAAATCCTGAAATTAAGTCCAAAAATATTGATAGAGATAGTGTATCTCGGGAGCACAGAGTGTGTAATCTACCACAGCCTGGTAAGTTGGGTTTAACATAGCTTGGTTTGAGTGGATTGAAGGCAGGGAGTGTGCAAAGGATGGTTATGGAAGGTTTCCAGAAAACAGTGTACGAATGAACATTGGGTAAATTTTTATTCACATCATCGTGCCATATTGTAAAAAATTCATGTCAGTTAAAATGGAGAAACCTATTAGCAGTCAATCAATGGAGATTAAAATGAATCTTTTTTTTTTTTCTGTGCTGGCACAACAAAGTTTCCATTGATCATTTTTTGAAATGAGTAATTTTTGGTTTAGGATTTTTGACATGGTGATGGGTTTCAAGAAAAATACTAACTTATGCTGATGTGATTTCCCATTTTTCTTTTAAGTACATAAGCCAAATGCTTTCATTTTGATGTTTATATATATTCTGGCTCCAAATAGTTTGCTTGTTGATGGGACTATCAGTGCTTCCCATACCTAGTTGGCCACCAGAATCACCTCGGGCACTGTAAGAACCAGTTTATGAGGCATATTATAGAAAAAATTAATAAAAGTGTCTTAAACAAGACAGTGATTTATTTCTTCCTCATGTAAAGCATCCCAGAGATACATAGTGGAGGGCATGCAGCACCTTTTTCTTGTCAGCAGGCTTCTGTCTTTACACTCTGATATCCTCAACTCCACCTCATCGTTCAGTTTGGAAGTTAGAGCTCCAGAAGGATGGAGGAAGAGGAAAAGAAGGGTGTACCCCTCCCTTTAATGAGACTTCCTAAAAGACCCACACTTCTAAATACATCTTACTGGCTGACACTTGAATATATGAGTGGAGAAATCACTTTGTTGCCATTTAGAGAATTTCTCTATGTTTTTTTGTCAAGATGCTTTAGAAAGTTAAGTTGTGTGGGACAGAGTGACCGTTAAAATATGGTACTCTTGTCTCTACTTCCACTTCTGCTCAAGGTGGAGTAAAAGGGAATGAGTTTACATTTTGTGTCAGGGGTGCCCAAGACCACTCTCAGACTCATTGATTCACTAGAAGTATTCACAGAACTCAGAAGTTATTATATTCATGATTACAGTTTATTACATGAAAGATATATTAAAATCAACAAAGAGAAAAGGAACATAGGTCAAATCCAGAGGAAACCAGGCACAAGCATTCAGGTGTCCTCTCTCAATGGAGTTATGTGGGACATGCTTAATTCCCCCAACCACAATGTGTAACCACATGTGTGAAGTGTTGCCAACCAGGGGCACTGACCCAGGCCTTAGTGTTCACAGTTTTTATTTGGCCTTAGTCACAGAGGCATATAGTGCTACATGGCTGACTTCAGTTACTCAAGCACCAGACCCCCAGAGAAAAAGCAGATGTTCATCATTAATCACACTGTAAGCTTAAACTATCTAGTCAGGTTAGTGTAGCATGGCCCAAGACCTTAGGCATATAAAAGTACTCTGATCAGAGCATTCCCAGCTTGGTTCCCAGGAGTGGGTCAAGGGCCACTTCTGAAAATAGTCCTTTTCTGGTAATGTGCAGGATTTGAGCGACTCGGGCCTACTGAACGAACCCGTTCCTGCATACATTCCCACCTGATAGTAAAAAAAAAATGAAGCATATGAAACAATGGTTTTTAATAAACTAGCTATCTGGCAACAAAAGATTCTGATCCCTGAGAGACAGATAATAAAGGAGGAGAGCCCCCAATATTTGCCCAGCTTACTCTCTTGAGAGAGTTTATAAGCCTCATCTCAGGAAGTGGGAACCCACCCAGGGCCTGGTGGACTCTGGGGAGACCAAGGCCATTGGAGTTTGTAGCACAGAGTAACAGAGGAGAGTGCTTCTCAGAGGGAAAATCAGCACATGAATGTGAGAAAAGTGACCCAAAGCTGGGTAAAGAACAATCTGAGAGAACTAGAAGGAACAGTACCTGACATTTACACTGGTCTGGGAAGAATGCTTGCTCCCGCCAGCCAGACTGGAACACTTCATGATTCATAGGGCACTTGCCTCAGTAGTGGAAAATAATTAACCCTAGACTAACTGCTGCTCAGATACCACCTCACAAATCTTAAAAGCAAGACCCAAGAGGATCAAACTATTTCCACATAACTACGTCTTAGAACAAAACTCAAGAACATAAATAGGAATACAGAAATATCCCAACAAGGTGCAATCCACAATACCTGGCATCCAATTAAACATTACTAGACATTTTTGAAAAGAAGTAGGAAGATACAACCCATAATGAGGATAAACGTGAACGAATTGAAACAAACTAAGAACTGACACAGATGTTGGAATTAGTAGAGGACATTAGAATAGTTATAACGTTCTATGTGTTCAAAAGTTAAGTAGAGGCGCAGAAGATAAGACAGAAGTGCTAAATTGAATTTACAGAAATGATAACTACAATATCTATGATGAAGGATACACTGGATAAGATGAAACACTGATTAGATAGTGCAGAAGAAAAGATAGTGAAATATCTGAAATGAAGCATAGAGAGAAAAAAAAAGAGAGCTGCAAGTTGTGGGACAGCTTCAAGTGGCCTAATATATACGTACATGGAATCCCCTAAGGAGAGGAGTGGTGGTGGGATGAGAAATCAGAAAAAAATTTGAGAAAATAAATCCATAGGTCCAAAAAGCCCCATGAAGCCAAGTAGAAGAAATATGAAGGAAACCACACAAAGACACATCATAATCAAATTGCTGAAAACCAGTTATAAGGAGAAAATCTTCAAAGCAGACAAAAACACAGGCAAACTAGTTCAGAAGAACAAAGATAGGGTAAACAGCTTTCTTCTTGGAAACGATGCAAGTGAGAAGACAGCAGAGCAACGTATTTAAAGTACTGGGAAAAACACACAACTCTCAACCTAGAATTCTATACCCAGTGAAATCAGCATTCGAAAACTAAGGTGAAAAAGACTTTTTCAGACAAAAGCTGAAAGAATGTATCAGCAGCAAACCTGCACTGTAAGAAACGTGAAAGGAAGTCATGTCCTTCAGACAAGGAAAATGATATCAGGCAGAAATATTGATTTACACAAAGGAATACAAAACTGCAAAAATGGTAACTGCATGGGTAAATGTATGGTTTTTACTTATTTAAAGGTCATTAAAAGATAATTATTTAAATGAAAACTATGTAGTGTGGGTTTTATAATATATATAAAAGTAAAATGCAACATGGATAAAACATTGAAAACATTGTGCAAAATGAAAGAAAGCAGTTACAAAAGACCATATATTGTGTGATTCTGTTTATATGACATGTCTGGAATAGGTGAATCCATAGTGAGAAAACAAATAATCCAATTAAAAAGGCAGATGCAAATAGACGTTTCTCAAAGAAGTCATACAAATGGCTAATAAGTATATGAAAAGGTGTTCAACACCTCTATTCATCAGTGAAATGAAAATTAAAACCACAGTGAGAGCCTACCTCACACTGTTAGGGCTGTTATCAGAAAGACGAAAGATAATGAGTGCTGGCGAGAATGTGGAGAAAAAGGAACTCTTGTGCACTGTTGTAGGGACTGTAAATTGGTACAGCAGTTATGGAAAACAGTGTGAAATTTCCACAAAAAATTAAAAATGGAACTACCACATGATCAGCAATCCCACTTCTGGGTATTTATTCAAAGAACAGAAATCAGTATCAGAAGAGAAGATACTTGCACTCCCGGGAATGTTCATCGCAGCACTAGTCATAATAGTCAAGATACAGAAACAACTCAAGTGTCCATCAGTGGATGAGTAAATAACTAAAATGGAGCACACACACACACACACACACACACACACACACACACACACACAGAGGAATATTCAGCCATAAAAACGAAGGAAATTCTCTCATTTGCAATGTCATGGATGAACCTGGAGGACATTGTGCTAAGTGAAATAAGCTGGGCACAGAAAGGCAAAAATAGGGGCTGGGAGGTGGGGGAAATGGAGAGATGATTGTCGAAGGGTACGAAGTTTCAGTTATGCAGAGTGAACATGTTCTAGAAATCTGATACGGACAGTGTGGTGACCATAGTTAATAGTACTGTATTACTTGACATTTACTGAGAGTAGAAGTAAAATGTTCTTCCCCCCCACACACACACAAAAGGTAATTGTAAGGGGATGGGTATTTTGATTAGCTCGATTGTGGTAACATTTCATGATGTATATGTATATTAGAACAACATTGTATACCTTAAATACATATCTAATTTTATAATCTCTCAATTATACTGCAGTGAAGCTGGGAAAAAAGAACAGACAAATCTGTAGTCAGGAAGTAGATTAATGATTGCCTGAATCTGGGAGTTTGGGGTAAATGGAAAGTGACTACTAATGGGTATGGATTTTTTGGGGGAGGGGGAATTGATGCAGTGTTCTAAAATTGTTTATGATGATGGTTACACAACTCTGTGAATGTACTAAAAGCCATTAAATTGTATACTTTAAATGGGTAAACTGTGGTAAGTGAATTATATCTCAATAAAGCTATTATAAAAATTACTTGAAAAGTTAAAAAAAGGTGAAAAATATGAAAAAAAAAGTGAAATGTGTGACAACAATAGCACAAAGAGAAATAATGGGCAACTTGTTCATCATCAGAGAGTTGACAGGAGCTTTTCTAGTAGTGGTAGGAGCAGAAAATTATTTCAATGAAGACCCAGTGGGTGGCTGAACATTTTTTAACTGGAAATATACATGCATTCCTCTGTGAAGTGTTTATGCCCTTTTTGTATTTATCTTTTAGCATTTTCTTGTTTCCTTAATACTTTGTGTGAGCCTTGTATATGTTATAGATTAATGCTTTGTCATATTTCTTTGATAAATTTGATTGATATAGTTTAATAAGTGTTTGGAATAAGATTTCTGAGTTAGGATGGGAAATAAAATCTTAATATCTAAAGTCCATTCCAACTCTAATGTACTGAATCCTAGAGACCCTGAGAAGATGCAGAGAGTTTAATTTTATTTATTCCTGAAAGGAAACCAGTTTAGGTCAAGTAGTATTTAATCACAACGGAAGAGTAGTAAAAGAGGCTTCATTTCTTCATATCTTAATTTAGGTTTAAATCCAAAGTATTTAAAGTGAGATATTTATGCCCCTAGTTGGAATTGCTAGATCATGTTTGTTAAAGAATTGAGATACCTTGATCTGACTTCATACTGCATATTTTCCATTAGCTAATACTACTTTTTATAATAAATGGAGATCATTCTCTTAGGCACTCAAACAAAGGTCATTAAGAATACAAGATATCACGTAAGAGAAAGGGCTTAGATAGTAATTATATCCATGCATTTTATATTAATTAAAATAGTTATCTAATACACAAAATTATATCTTTCTCATGGAACTGATCTTATTTCATATATAAATTTGATTTTTCCTCCTTTTAAAACCTTTTCATAATATTTTCTCCAATCAGTATTTTTTTAAACAATTTATAATAAGTATGTATATTACTCAACTGTAGACAGACTGTAATTTAGCTTTTCTCTTCTTGCCAGGTATTTTCCAGGTTTTTTTTAATAAACAACAAGTCATACTTTCTTTTAAGAGGATCTCCTTTTTATTTTAAAGATTACAAGGGAAACCCTTAAAAAATACACTTCAAATCTAGCCTTTCCTAGACTCACCTTCTGGGCTGACTTAGCACCATGCATTGCTCTATGAACATACTTAGACCACTTTATTTATTTATTTATTTATTTATTTTGCTGTACGCGGGCCTCTCACTGCTGTGGTCTCTCCCGTTGCGGAGCACAGGTTCCGGACGCGCAGGCTCAGCGGCCATGGCTCACGGGCCCAGCCGCTCCGCGGCATGTGGGATCTTCCCGAACCGGGGCACGAACCCGTGTCCCCTGCATCGGCAGGCGGAATCTCAACCACTGCGCCACCAGGGAAGCCCCTATTTTTCTTTTTTTGTGTCTACTTCGTCCAGTGGTCTGCATCTTCTTTTGTCGTAGGGACCACATCTATCATATGTTGGAGATGTCTGTGTTGTGTAATAAAATTCAAAATTTTGACCCTAGAACATGTTCAAAGTGGATAACAAATAATTCATTTGTTTTCTTGTCAGAACTTTTTGCTGGTGTTATATTACCACAGATTGCAAGGTTCAGTTCAAAGTGTCACTGCTGCTTCAGCAAGTGATTAAACCTTCCAATGAAAGTAGGAAAACACTGACCTCCCATTTTGGAGTAGTTAATGATTATATGGCTTAAATATCTTTGTAAGTGCTGACAGATACTGAATGGTGTTTTTTGTCCTCTGCAATAGAATGAACACTAAGAAAACAAAATTTTGTTTGTTTTGCCAGCATTAAAGTTCGTTCTCCAGTGGAAGTTTCTTGCTGCTTTTTATGACTGTTTTGCTAAAGAACTTTTCTTATTAACCATTTTTTGCATAATTTTACTAATGAAAAATTATGCTTGGTTTTGAGGACAGGAGGATATATAAACTATATCATTGCTTTTGAGGGTTTTACTGAACAGTTTGATGAGAGGGCATATATATTGATAATTGATATCCTATCTGATGTGTCCAATGACAGTGGCAGTAGGTTATCTAGAAGTTCATGGATATGATCTAAATAGAGGGAGGGACAGTTCTTCTTAATTTTTGGAGGAAATAGTTCTTAGTTCTTAAAGGAAAGTTAGCATTTACACTAACATAAAGTGGCTGCATCCTAGACAGGAAGTGATGTGAGCAGAAGTGTGGAGGTAGGATTGTACACAGACTCAATAAACAACAAATAGGTGAGAGTGGAAGTAGGTTGGAGTGGTAGGTGGTACCAGATTGAATAGCAAAGTGATAATTTTTATTGGCATTAGGTAGGTAACAGGGAGACATTCAAGCCTTGTGGTGTGTCTATGTGTGGGTACCAGATTGAATAGCAGGGTGATAGTTTTATTGGCATTATGTATGTAATGGGGAGACATTTAAGCTTTGTGGTGTGTATATGTGTGTGTGCACGTGCATTTATATGTGTGTAGGATGTCTGTTATATAGGAAAGAGAGAAAGTACAGAATTGAGGTGAATAGTTTAATTGGGAGAGTAGTAGTATATCATGATCCAAGTGTACTATAATAGGATCTGCAATAGTTTGTAGAAATAGGAAATACAGAGAGGATGGGCCAGATGTAAATGACATTGGCATTGTGTGGGTTTAAGGAACAAAAGAAACAGTAGTTATAGATTGACCACATGTGAAGTTCAATTTACTGGAGAAGTGGTGGTATTATTGACAGAAGTCAAGTGGAGTTAAAAAGTTGGGTGAAAAAGACAATACATTGTTTTTTGATGTGAAGAAATTGAGATAATGATGGAACATGCAAGTGGGTTATTTGGCATCCAGTGAAGTAGATAACTGTAGATCAAGACAGAGAGAGATCTCAGGGTTTGGAATATAGATATAAGACTCAGCTGCAGAAATCATTAATAAAGGGGCATTCAGAAGAGGTCCAAGGACCCTTAATTGTGGTCAAGAGGACAATGGAAGTCACAGAAGTAAAGGTAGTGAATAGAAAGAGAGGCCTTAAAACTCTGATACCAGAGAAACCAAAGACGATGTATTTCTGGATAGAAGAGCAAATCAACAGTATTGAATACGGCGTAAAAGTCATGGAGAGTTGAGAAGTAAACTAAAGCTTATAGCATAATACAAAAAAAGTTTTCAAAAGTTGCATTTTCTTGATTTTAAATAGTTCAACTCCCAAACTCACCACATCCTTGCCTCACACTTATCCTTCTCAAATTCTTACTGACCCCCTCCTGGATCGGGTGGATCCCAGTTGGGTCCTTTTCTTGCCTGGTGCTGCTTGCACCAATTGAAGGGGAGCAGGTTCGGCAAAGCAGAGCGGGAAACTTTATTGATTAAGGAATGAGGAAGGGAAAGCTCTGTGTTCTACTGAACCCTTCTCCCTCAGGGAGGGAGGCGAGAAACTTTTAAGGGGTAACAGGTGAGTACGCCATCAGACTTTGGGAAAGGGGCAGCAATTTCCAGAAGCAACCAGAGCATGAGTAGTCCTTTGGGCTCCTTTGCATGCAGCACAAACTGTGTCTCGCAAAGTGCAAGCCCCCTCTTTGGATGGAGATCTTAGCATGGTAATGAGGCAAAGACAACTTATGGACACTTTGGTTCTCGTCTGCACAGGCGCCGCCCTCGTGGTTGGGCTGGAACCGGTTCAGGGCGGTTGACCGTCTTGGCGCTTTCTGGCTGGGGCTGGTTCAAAGGTTTTGCCTTAGTTTTTGTTAAGCAAGCACAGCTGTGGGGATAGACTAGGGGATGGTGGGGCGGAAAAAAGGAAGAAAGTAGGTTAGTCTCTGCACAGGTGTGGATCTCTTCCTGGTGGCAAAAAGAAAATGTATCTTATGATAATTCTTCATGTTAATAAAATCAAGAAATTAATAGATCACTTAAAAATAATTTTAGTTTTTATTTCTGATATAAATCACTTGCTAGCCCATATATGTTTCCTTTTAGCTATTAACCATATAAATGAAGGGCAACTAGTCAATCCTTGATTTATTACGATTTTGTGAACCTGGAATCATGCTACTTGCTCAATTTAGTTAATTAAAAAAAAAATCTAAACTCAGCCAAGGTCCTACTCTCTTCTTTCCCCTTAAATCTTGTTTTCTAGCTTTTCCATTTGCTCTCCAGTATTGCTTTATTTTTAGCATGCTGGCGTACACTTAGCCTCTCTTGAACTAAAATGACCTTTAGTCTTGTAAACACAGCTCTTTTGAGAAACAATGTATCTTATACACAAAAGTTAATAGATTAAAGGTAAATTGTAATAGTTTTCATATTACTTAAAAAGACTCTCAAAGGCTGATTTTTGAGGCCAAAAAATTTCTGTAAAGCAAGTTTTAAGATAAAGTTACTAATTTTTCTTGAATATAAAAAGTATAAATTCTAGAATATGAATTTTCTTAATTATCAGTGAACTGGTGAATATTTTTTGGTAATGTAATAATTCTCTTTAATTCTCTTCGTGTATAATTTTATCTTGAGTTTCTGTGTATACATTCATATATATATGCAACTCTTGAGAATGTAAGATACTATTTTAGCATGAGTTTTTATAGTTATGCCTTTTCCAAATATTGTTTTTTATTTAAATATATAATGCAGAGATACTTTGCAATAATATATTAAATTATATTAAATAGAAAATAGTTTATAAAGTAGTGAAATTTTTAAATAAAATGGGTATAGTACAGGTTCTCATCTTTTTTATATTTTTGATACCACTTTATCTATTTTATTTTATTTTTTTTGATACCACTTTATAAGGGTTTGCATGTGACACTTTGTTTTCAATTCCTGTTATGAAAATATATAAACAGTACATAACTAGGTATGTATGCTATTCAAATGGTTAAAGGAATAAAGGAAGATACATAATTAATGGCTAGTATTAATTTCTTTGTCAATATTGTTTTTATTAAAATTTAAGCAATACCATGTAATATCTCTTTTGTTTATTCTGAAGTTTCTTCTTGATAAAATAAAAGTGTAGACTCAATGTAGTACCACTGCAATCTTAAGAGAAAAATATCTTTTAAGTTAATGCCCAAGTTAACATTTGCATAGTTCCACAGATAGTAGAATCCTTTCCATGGCTGTTATGGACTGAATGTTTGTGTCCCCCTTAAATTTTATGTGTTGAAGCCCTAACTCTCAATTTGATAGTATTTAGAGACAGGGCCTTCTCGGAACTGTGAGAAAGAAATGTCTATGAGATTCTTTTATAGCAGCCCAAGCTGACTAATACAGTGTCTAAGTCAGAATCAGTCACCACCTTTGGTATGCTCTGTTCTGTATTAAGAATTATGAGATTAATATCAGATGTATAAGTTATGAATCCTGTGTTTGAATTCTTAATCTTTTCTGAAAGACATTAAAAGACGTTTTTCAATTAGGAAGCACTTAGGTGCCTAATGTGTGGTGTGTATTCTGTAAGTGAAGAAGAGTGCATACTGGACCCTGCAAAGGCAGACAGCAGCTTCACGTGGCAGACCTTTGCTTGTTGAATAGGAGAGTGACATGATGAATGCAGTGTTTTAAGATACGTAAACTATTTTATTTGTATTAACTATTGGTTCAGTAGAAATAGATCAAATTTCCCAGGCATGGAAGTCCCAGAATGACTGGCATTTCTGAAGGGGTTCATTCACTTCCAGTTGATGAGTTTTTTGATGTTTTATAAATTCATCACTTTTGACTTGCCCTGTCTTTCTTGGGAAGGAAATGTAATATGAGTTCACCGAAACATGTTGCAGCCAAAGGTCCATGAGTTATATAGAGTTGTATGTATTATAAAATGATATCTACATTGCTATATACATGTACTGGATTTTAAAAATCTGTAATTGAATTTCATGACCCTTCCATTCTAATTTGTGAAGAGCATATTGCATTTTCAGGCAATGTGCCTTTGAAATTGCAGACTTAGGGCAAAGATAAGTTCAGAGACCAATGATTTGTTTTCACCTGGGATATATCTCTACTTACTGTCTCATTTATAGTTACCTTTTCACCTGTTGCCTTCATCTGTTTCTATATTCCTGTATGATTCATATATACATATGTATTCAAAATTAACAATATAAAATATGAATATAAATGGGTTGAGTGGAGTCTAAAATCTAGTCCCATCATATACTAATTGATAACATGTATTAAGCACTTTCTGCACGCACCATTCTAAGTTTTATATGTCATTTTATTTAATCCTCAAAACAACCCTATGGGGTAGGTACTATTACTAATGACCATTCTATAGTTGAAGAAGTAGAGGGACTGAGAGTTTAAATAACCAGCAAAAATAGTAGAGCTAAAATCTAAGCCCAAATTTAATCTGAAACACTATGCATATTGCTTAGTAGATATTTAATACAATGAAAGTTGTAAAATTTAGGACTGTTAGAGACTTCATCCTTCATCAATTATGTATTAACTGTAGTGAGTTAGTCATTGTGCATAAAGGAAAAAATGTTCTTTGAATAGAGCTAGTAAAATGAAAAATATGGAAGATAAGTTATTTGGAAAGGTAGTCCAACCTAAAGGAAAAGAAATCTGAGCCTGGACAAGGAATGAAAGTGCATTAAGAATAATTAGATTTCTTGACCGGGACAGATTACCATGGATTTCCAAGGTTTTCAGACTTCAAGGTTATTTATATCTCAAGTGTGGGTGCAAGGTGCAAAATGGAGGCTGCATTCTCTCCTCTTCAGCTCCCAACCCAGCTGGAGTTCTGAGCTTATCCAAGAGCCAAAGACACCTTTGTAAATTCCTAAGTTACTTAAACTTGCCTTATACTATGACTAGTGATAGACATAGGAAAGAGTAGGGTAATTGGCTGAGATTGGGGCCTGTAAGCAAGAGACTGTTAAGCAAATGAATACTGAAAAGTTCAGTTCTCCATTGATGAACATTTGTTAGATTGTTACCTGGATGAAGCAAGAGATACTTAGCAAAATCATTAAGCAATAGTTGTTTCTGTTTTTCTGTTAGCTGAGAATATTTATAGAGGAAAAGAATGACAGCACAATACAATGTTTTGCTGAAATCAAGATAGTTATACCGAATTATGAAAAAATGAGAAAAGCATGTTTTAAATTTTATTTATTTTTGACATGATTCAATGGAAAGTAGGAGACCATTATAGAGACCTCAGGATAAGTTACCAGAGACAAAATTTAAACATAATTTAAATAAGACAAAATCTAACTCATTAAGTTCAGCCTGTAAATCAGAAATGTCAGTGTATGTGTATTATGTTAATGGGTCAGTAAGCAATGACCAGTACTGAAGAGGAAACATTTGCTTATAATTTAAAATGCAAAGGATGAAGGGAGCTTAATGGTGCATTATGTTTGAATAATCGATATTGTGATATAAAACAAAGCTGTGTGTTTAGAAAGAGAATATGTTGGCCAAGTGGTTTTCTGCAATTGGAATTCAAGCTCTCAGTACTCAGTTCCAGTATTTTTGGGCTAAGACTTAATGCTTTTATTTGTGAAGTGAGGGCCTGTTATTGTAGTCAATATGGGCTCCTCTTTGTGTTCTCTATGGCAGTACAGAAGGATGCTCCTCAGATGCAGAATTCTAGTTTTTGTGTTGTGGCATTCCAGCTGCTTCCCAGAATAGCACTGACAGACAGCACAGTGACAACACATGCCTCTGACTTGATCTCATGTGTAAATCTGTCTCTGGATCATATTCTATCGTTTCTTAACCTAAATAAAATTAGTACAATGAAATTTTCTCAAATTCTGTTTTTTTGTCTTTAGAATCACCAGTACATTTTTATTGTGTTACTGAAAATGGGAAAGCCAAAGGCCAAATTCTTTGCATGGGAGAAAATCTCCCTTTATAAGCAGTATGCCTTATATCTGAAAGGGTTAATGGGCCTCTTATAGTGCTCAATTTATCCAGGGAGGGGACCCTGTGACCCTTTTAGGACCTGGCTTTGGTCATTTCTTAGGAAGAACACAATTTAGAACTCTCCTGTATTATTCTGCCAGCTGCTTAGTTATTGATGATATTGACTTTTAGTTTTAAAAAGTCTTGCTTTGGAAAATTGTTTTTAACAGCTCTCAACCACTCGTGTCTTGTATTTTTATTTTATATCACTTTTCATTTGGGATATTATTAAGTCAAATCCTTGGTAACCATTCTCCACAATCCAATTTATTTTTAGCCAAGATCCATTGAATTCAACTCACTGCCTTTTTGCAAAAGGTTAACCCAATATTTCATGTTGTGTTATACTTTCTACTTATGCTGTGTAAAAGAAAAGTTACTGTGATAAGCAGCCAATAAATTGCATTCAGAATATTTATTCTCAAAGTTACATTACTGTGCCGACATAGATAAACATAATCATTTATCACAGTATGGATTGTGGAAGTAAAAACTAAATGAAATACAGCCATCTTTCTTGCATATTACCCAGTTTTTTTTTTTTTCCTTTAAATGTTGGCCACAATAACTACCTTAAAAAATGTCATCTTTTTATTTATCAGTTTGAATTAATGTGTGAGATTAGTAATGGTTCAGGTTGAATAACTAAAACAAAACTGCATCTATTTTATAATAAGGAAGTGTTTTCAACTTTTTTTGTATAAAAATGAGATTACTTATGTTTTCTTTCTTTTTTTAAAATAAATTTATTTATTTTTGGCTGTATTGGGTCTTTGCTGCTGCTAGAGGGCTTTCTCTAGTTGCGGTGAGCGGGCTTCTCATTGTGGTGGCTTCTCTTGTTGCGGAGCATGGGCTCTAGGTGCACGGGCTTCAGTAGTTGTGGCACGTGAGCTCAGTAGTGGTGGCTCGTGGGCTCTAGAGTGCAGACTCAGTAGTTGTGGCGCACGAGCGTAGTTGCTGCACGGCATGTGGGATCTTCCCAGACCAGGGCTCGAACCCGTGTCCCCTGCATTTGCAGGTGGATTCTTAACCACTGTGCCGCCAGGGGAGCCCACTTATGTTTTTTAATGTTGGCTCTTATTACTAGGTTGCTTTGGCATTATTTCATCGTAAGGAATACACTATGAGTTTAAAACTCATAGCTCTATTGTTCGTTTGTTGTCCAGAACACAGACATCTAAATTGATAGATTGAAGAAATATCATGTATATCATATATAGCAATTATTAAAAGTAATCTTCATTTATACTGGGATAATAAAATAAGTCCCAATTGATGTTTATTAGAATGAATGCAGTATACAGTGAAATCCACTGAATATAGAATATGTGTTTATTATTATTATTTGGTAACAGCCTTATTGAGATGTAATTCACATACTGTACAATTTACCTGTATAAAGTGTAGAATTCAAAGGCTTTTAGTGTATTCATAGCTGTGCTGCTATCACCACAATCAATTTTCATCATCCCCAAAGAAACCATATACCCTTTAGCAGTAATGTTGCATTTGCCCTAATCCCCCCAGCCCCTGGCAGCCACAGTCTACTTTCTGTCTCTATAGCTTTGCCTATTTTGGACATTGTGTATAAATAGAATCATACAATATGTGGTATTTTGTAACTGACTCCTCTCAGCACAATGTTTACTATGTGCATGTAAGCTGTTTGTGAATTTCCCAGATTTCTTTCTGTTATTGATATCTGTTTCCATTCCATTGTGGTTGGAGAACTACTTTGTATGATTTTAATCCTTTAAAATTTATTAAGGCTTGTTTTATGGCCTAGCATCTGGTCTGTCATAGAGAATGTTTTGTGTACACTTGAGAAGAATGTATATTCTGTTGTTGGGTGGAGTGTGGTTATAGATATCTATTAGGTCTAGTTGGTTTACAGTATACTTCAAATCTATTTCCTTTTTGTTCTTCTGCCTTCAGTATAGGATTCTTGGTTGACAATTTTTTTCTTTTAGTACCTTGTAAATGTTATCCTACTACTTTCAGACATTTATTGTTCCTGATAAGAAGTCAACCATTAAACTTATTGGAGTTCCCTTGTACATATGAGTATTTTTCTTTTGCTGCTTTCAAGATTTTCTCTTTGGTGTTGACTTTTAGCATTTTTACCAACGTTCCTATGTGTGGATCTTTTTGCATTTATCCTACTTCAAATTTCTTGAGCTTATTGGATATATACTTTAATGTTTTTTCTGTCTTTTTTTAAAATCAAAATTTTAGTCATTTTTCTCCTTATATTTTTTTCTCCTCCTTTCTTTCCTCTCCTGATATCCTGCTACAATATTTTGGGGTACTTAATGGTGTACCACATATCTTTTTTTTTTTTGTACCACATATCTTTAAGGCTCTGTTAATTTAAAAAAAATATTTTTTCTCTTTGTTTGTTGGATTGCATAATCTCTCTTGAGTTCTCTTAAAATTTGCTGATTCTTTCTTCTGCAAGTTAAAATATACTACTGAGCCCCTCTAGCAAATTTTTCATTTCAGTTATTGTAGTTTATTATCTCCATAATTTTAAAAATAATTTCTATCTCTGTATGAATATTCTGTTTGATGAGATATTGTTACTATACCTTCCTTATAATGGCTGCTTTGAAGTTTTTATTAAATCTTATACCTGGAACCTCTGAAAGGCAATTTCTGTTATCTGCTTTTTTTCTTGCATGGATCACATAATCCTGCTTCTTTGAATGTCTTGTAATTTTTTTTTTTATTAAAAGCTGAACATTTCAGATAATATAGCAATTCAGGATACTAATTTCCTTCTCCCCCATCCCAGGGATGGGGGCTTGTTGTTGTTTGCATATTTGTTTAGTGATTTGGTGTACTACTTTAGGGAAGTCTATTTCCCCCAAGGTGTGAACCTCAGATAGCACTCATGTAGGGTGAAGTCGTGGGTGTGTGCCTAGTAACTCTGGGATGACAGGGGTTTTAGTGGGACTCTGTGTCTTCTCTTTGGATCTCTTTGTTAAACTATCCACCTCTGTTGGTATCACAGCCAGCTCTTAGTCTCTATTGATTGCTAGTTGATTGCTCTGCTGTTTTTGACAATGCCCTGGCATATAAATTGCTCCACAGTGTGATTCAGTTAAATTTGGGCCCCTTTGCTGGGGTAGCTTTCAGGTGAGTCTTTGCGGCTTGCTGTGGCCGTGCAGGAGCTGTTAGCTATTTCTTTCTGGTAAACTGTCTGCCTTATGCCTTACTTTATTGCTCTCATGAAGCTACCAGTTTTGTCTTAATTGTTTGGCATCAAAATCTTTATTGTTTTCGAGACTACCCTTAGGCTTGAACTTCCTATGTATTAATTCAAATAAAGTCAGTTCTTCTGGGGAGAGCCGTCTGTTCTTATGGCCTGCCTCTTTCTCTGGGAAAAATCTCTGAGCCACAGCTCCAGATCTAGGTGTGGTTACAGTGGCCTGCTTCTCACAGAGTGACACTCCTGCTTTTATGAGCAGGGCCCTGGTATAGGCGGTAACCTCTGATCTCAGTTTGCTTCTCTTGGTTTGCTAACTCTAAACCATGAGCGAGCTGAGATGATGGTGATCAGAACCCCATTGTTACTGGTATGTTTGCTTCTGAAGTAGAGCCTCTGCTCTATGAGTGGGGGCTGGGTGAAGCAAAGGAGCTCCTGACTTCTCAGCTGCACTTTTGGCATTTAGTTGCTGCATAGCTGGTAGAGTAGGGAGAGGGGATGAGAAATGTTAATGTCCTGCCTCTCTCTGGGAGACACCACAGCCTCAGCTAGAGGCTGGGGGCGGAGGGAGCTCTGTGTTCTTGGCTGTACTCACCTGAGGTAGAATTTCTGTCAGGCTGAACTGGGAACGTGGAGGCTGGGGGCAGACTGCACTTCGAATGCCACACACCCTCGCCATTCTTACCAAGTTTCAGTAGATTTTTCCTGAATAAATGTTCCTTCATTTGCTCTTTGGCTTCACGACAATTTCTGGAGATTTCAAAGTCTTCTTAATTTTACTAATTTTTATCAGTTATATTGTTCTGCTGGGGAGTTGATCTGCAGAGGTCTTCATGTGATTGTTCTGGAAGACTCCTAGTGGTTATGTTTTTTTTTTTTTTTTTTTTTGCGGTACGTGGGCCTTTCACTGTTGTGGCCTCTCCCGTTGCGGAGCACAGGCTCCAGACGCGCAGGCTCAGCGGCCATGGCTCACGGACCTAGCCGCTCCGCGGCATGTGGGATCTTCCCGGACCGGGGCACGAACCCGTGTTCCCTGCATCGACAGGCAGACTCCCAACCACTGCGCCACCAGGGAAGCCCAGTGGTTATGTTTTAAAACATTGCTTAAGACAGGGCTTTGGAATTCATTTTTTATTCAGTTACTCAGGTGCTGCTTTACATGTGTGGTTAGAAAGGTTTTCTCTTCTACTTTATACCTCACAAAGTCACAGTAAAATATATAGATTTCATCTTTGGATGAATTCAAATGTAAGCCCAACACTCAGAAGAACTGAGTTCTGATTCATTCCCTTCCACATATTAATTGTGAGATCTTGAACAGGTTACTTAACCAGCCTCAATTTATTTGATCATCCAAGATTTTGGGATAATAGTAGCTGTTTGTAAGTTAAATTAAATAATACGTTTGAAAGCAATTGGTAAAACTCTAAAAACTTAAAGTAGAGAGTATTATTACTACTTTAAATCAAATCTGGAATGAAGTGCCTCTCTTTTCATTCTCATGTGTAATACTAATTATAAAATTTATCTTAAAGAGTTATTTGTTATATTTCACATGTTTTTGAACTCCATATTATCATTAATAAATATTTTTATAAAGTCAGCTGGGATATCACCTAGTAAATGATTACTTTAGATAAGTTTGTTGTGGAATTACAATAGTAGAAGGGAAAAACAACATTTTTAATATATGTCTTTGGGGTATGTGTGGGGAATCTTAAAATAAAATTTGATTTTTTAAAATGCCAACATATTTACACATGCTTATGCTTTGTTTATACTGTCTTCAGAGTATCCTGGCTTTAAATCCTCGAACACAATCTCATGCAACTCTGCATTCCACTTTGGCCAAGAAATTAGCCAAGAAACATTGGAAAAGAAATCCTGATAAGAACTGCTTTGTAAGTACCACTGATACATGAGTTCATGCTGAAAATTATCTCATTCTACACACTGTAAGACCAGATTTTATATGTAGTTAGAAACATAATTAAATATGTGTAAAGTACAGCTGTGATATTTTTCTTATTTTAAATATTTTATATTTGAATAATCTGAAAAGTGTGTTTAATTTTGATGCTTAAAAATCTATTGAAATAGTTTAAAATCATAAATTTAGTTTGGTGCCAAAATTTATTTTCTTAAAAATCTGTAAAAACCTCTTAAAATCATTTTGTAATGACACAATGATACAGAAGAGTTTCAAAGTTATAAATATAATTCAGTTGAACAAGGGTATACTAATGTATACAAACTGTTATAAAATATGCTTTGGGGGAATATTTGAACATTAGGTATTCAATATGAGCATCTCATAGTTCCAGGTGAGGTATAGGTGCAAAAATCTGAGATCTGGTTGCTAGAATGTTATTTAATTGGGCCCATGAAATGATTACTGGGCTGGGATTGTTAGGCCATAAATGAGGATTAAGTACAACCTTGAAGGCAATTTTAAAATGCTGTCTTAGGAGGTATACATCTTTAAGTTTGGGAAAGCAATTTCCTTTTTACCTGCTTTCCCAAAATTAATTTCTCCAAAATTAATTTTCTCAAAGTAACTAGTGAGCTAATTAATAGTATTAGCTTATTTAACATTAGCTCTTTTGGTACCTTGTGTATATGTTCTATTTAATACAATAATTTTAATTTATTTTTATGCACTTCTTTCCTACATATAAACTCTGAGGATAGGAATTGAGAGTATGTGCTCATGTGCATTTGTTTTTATCTGATATTTAATCTTTCTGTCACTGACCAACCAGCAAAGTTTTTTGAGTAAAAAAAGAAATAGAAATACGGAGAAACAACATGACTTGAGATGATAACACAGCCACTTACTAGCAGATCTGGATTTGAAATTCAGTTTTCCTTGCTCCGGCTCTGTGAGCTTTGCATTCTACTATGACATTTCTAGTAGAGGTCTCTGGAAGGACACTAATGTGGTCCAAATTAGATCAAGGAATAGATCAACTATCAGTCATGTTCCTGTATAATGATGTGAACAATTGAAGGACACTGAAAAAAGAATCACATAATTTTCAAACTTAGAATGCCTTTAAAGATTATCAAGTCTAACTCTCTCATTTTAAATGTGATCCAGATAAATTAGATTAAATTAGATAAATTCTCTAAGGTCCCCTTTATAGATTATTAAACTGTTTATTTAGAAAGAGAGGCTTTCTCTATTATTATTATTGTTATTGTTATTTTATAAAAATTAGCATTTTCATTCCATAATGTTAGCCTGTAAACTGAGTGGTGTATATTGGGTTGGCCAAAAAGTTCATTCGGGTTTTTCCATAACGTGTTAACAGAAAACTCGGACAAACTTTTTGGCCAGTCCAATATTATCCTATTTTTTGTAATTGGCAAAGATACAGTGAGAAGTGTTTTTCTCTATTAAATATATATTGGCACAAATTCCTAGAAAAGCAATTTGACAGTATCTTTGGCAATATCTTTGACAATATTTGTTAATACCTGTGTTAGTTTGCTAGGGCTGCCATAACGAAGTACCACAGACTGGGTGGCCTAAAGAACAGTTTATTTTCTCAGTGCTCTGGAGGCTAGGAATCTGAGATCAAGGTGTCAGCAGGGGCGATTTATTCTGAGGCCTCTCTCTGGATTGCAGCTGGCTGTCTTTTCTCTGTGTCTTCACATGGTCTTCACTCTGTACTTGTCCAAATTTCCTCTTACAATGACACCAATATCTCAGATAAGATCCACTCTGATGACCTCATTTTAATTACCTTTTTAAAGGCTGTCTCCAAATTTGTCCAAATACAGTTACATTCTAAGTTACTGGGGGTTAGGACTTCAATAAATTAATTTGAGGGGATATACATACAGTTCAGTCCATAATAATACCTTTAAATTATCAAACACTTACACCCAGTAATTCATCTCCTAGTAAACTATCCTAAGGAAAGAACTCGGAATGTAGGTAAATAATTAAATAGAAAGAAGATCATCCCAACATTATTTGTAGAGAAAAATCTGGGGGAAAAAACCTACTGAATTCCAACCATTGGGTTATGGTTAAGTAAATTAGGGCCGATCTATTCAGTGGTAAATTGTGCAACCATTAAAATTACTTTTGAAATAATTAATAATCTGAAAAAATACTTACAATCTATATTATATGAACAAGGCACGAAACAGCACTGTATTTAAGAATGATTGTATGCACTTTTACATAACCACACTTATATACATATTCACAAAGAAAAAAAGAAAAAAATAATGAAATGTTAATAGTAATTATATTTGTTTTCTTAGCACTTTCGTATATTTCAAATTTTCTATAATGAGCAAGTGTTAGAGGAAAAATAAAAGCTTTAAATATATGTTAAAATAATCTCAATTTCTAACAGCAGATATATTGCTCTGGATGTAAACCATTTTGAAAACTCTATGTGATACACTGGATTAATAAAGAACAGTGAAATAATATTCCCAAGGGGAAATATGGAGCTAGAGTTGAAAGTTATCCTCAGTGTAATTAAAGAATGCATTTTTTTCCTTTTCATTATTATTCTCTTTGTGCATGAATAAAAGTATCACCACAAGATATGATTTATTTTGAATTGATAAGTTTTCATACTTGAGTTTTATAATCACTCATCTAAACTAAAAAGCCTTATAGGTAAAACAAGCATAAGAAGATTCTGAAAAGTGAAGAGAAGGCCAGCCAGCTAGGGATATGGACCTGAAACATGACACAGTGATGAGTTCCCTGGGTTTTCTTTTTTCTGCCTTGGAGCTGAAGAAATTGGAAAACCAGAAATGCTAACTGATACACACACACACACGCACATGCACACACACACACACACACACATACACACACACACGTACACAGATCTCAACAAAGTCTGCTCTCTCTAGCCAAAATACCAGGAAAGGAACAGTCTAGCAACAGAAGACTTTTCGACAGTAACTGCTTTAATCTAGCCAAACAAAACAAAAAAAATTGTGACCTCATCCTGATGCATTCATAAAGGCCGAGTGGGAGCCTAGACTTCCATCTTATGATGAGAGGATGAGATGCTCCAATCCTTCTGCTGGATGAAAGAGTAGGGAGTCAGGATTTTCATACCCACTAGCTAGCCGGTAACCAAGGCAGCCCACAACCCCAGTCACCCTCTGTGGTGTCAGTGGTGAGACCACTGAACTTCTACCCCTATCAAGAAGAGAAGAAACGGGGTGAGGCTGAAAAATACCCCAAAAGGAAATAATAGCTAAAAACTTCCCAAATTTAACAAGAGACGTAAATCTACAGATTCAAAAGCCTCTGTGAAACACAAAGGAATCCATAGCAAGACGTATCATAATTAACCTTCTGAGAACTAAAAAGAAAGACAGTATCTTAGAAGAAGCCAGCCTGCTTGCCTCAAGGTAAGGACAGCTCCTATGGGCAGTTGTGCTCCAGATCCTTGCCCTGTAGCTTTGACTAAGACAAGACACTATCACTGACAAATGCTTGCTCAGCATTTTTTTTTTTCCCTACCCTGCTTCACCCCTCTTGTATTGGTATTTCCTGAAGAACACTCACTCCATAATCACGTGAACCCAAATCCCTGTCTCAAATTTTGCTTTTAGGGAAAACGAACTTTAAATTGCTAAATTAAGAGCAAATTGTGGCCTGTATCAGCAGTACTTGACATAGGCAGTCACTCTCTTCTTCCTGAAATATTTTTTTCACTTGACTTCCAGGACATTAGACTCCCTGGTGTTCTTCTTTCCTTATTGGTATCTCCTTCTCACTCAGCGTATTTGTTGGTTATTCCTCATCTTCTCACCCTTAAATATCAGAGTGCCCAGGGCTCAGATCTTTCTTTCTTTCTTTAGAGACTCACTTAAGTTGGTGATCACATTTTGTCTCCTCATTTTAAATACCATGTATAGACAGATGGCTCCTGCATTTATATCTCTTGCCTGGACCACTTTCTTAAATTCTAGTCCTCTATAACAAAATGCCTAATGAATACCTCCACTTGAATGTCTAATCGCCATTTCAGTGTACACATACTGAAAATCCAAATTATGATCTTACCTCCAAAATGTATTATTCCTGGAGTCATGTCCATCCACCCTTTCTCTGAGAGCAAAATACTGAGTCCTTGATTTTGTTATTTCTCTCACCTTCCATACCTAAGTAGAAGATCCTTTTGGCTTCAAATATATCTAGAATCTGATTATTTCTCACCACTTCTACCACTACCAACCTTTCTAAGCCATCTTAATTATCTTTCATCTGGATTATTTCAGTTGGTTTGTAATGGTTTCCATGCTTATGCCCCTTCCTGGTAGAGTCTCTTCATAATAATTCATCGGAGAAATCCTTTTAATATTCCTGTGCTCAGAATCTTTCAGTGGTTTTCTAGCTTACTTGGAGTTTGCATAATTTCCTTTGTACAGTTGTCACCTCAGCAAGGGCTTCTCCAGCCACCCTATTTAAAACTCTAACCTGCCACCCTACCAAGCTCTCTTTAGACTTCTTGGCTTCTTTGTGTCCCCAGCTTCATGAACCCTTGGTGCTCACTAAAGATCTGTTGAATGAATATGACCCCTCTTTTACATAGTCCTTACATACTAGACATAAGGATCACATGTTTTCTTGTATAGTGCTATATACAGTTTCCAGAGTCCCTTTGCATATTGCATTTGATTTTTACCATGATGTGAATGGACAACCCAGATTTGTTTCCTCATTATACTGATCTGTTTCCTCATTTTACTGACTATGCTGAAAATGTTAAATTATTTGCTTAAACTCATTGAAATTACTTAGTGTTGGAGCCGTGTCTAGAATTCTGGTTATCTGAATCTAGTGTGTCCTATCCAGTGTATTACCTGACCTCCTTAAAAAACACGAATAAGATGATTAGAAAATAGATACGTTAAAGTTAAGGAAAATGTAGATTGTAGTGGTGGTCACATTTGTGACCAGTAATCTTACATCATTTCTGAAGGCAGCCAAAGAGCTCGTTTTGAACCAACTCCCCAACTACCAAATAGAAAGGCTTTATTTATTCGTGTTTATTTTGTTTTATTTTCTAATGATTTTGCTTTGGCTTTACAATTCTCTGTTTTGGTTTGACTCAGATAATTACTGCTTTATCATTCTTAGCATATCTGCATTGGGGCTGTGGTTTGGGTTTATTTGGGTAGAGTCCTCTCTGTCTCTCTTTCCACTTTGGTCCTTGAAGCAACTGTATGTTAGGCACTGTATTGAATGCCACTCAAAGGTGAATAAAATATGCAAAATAAGTAGTCTAAAATTGTCTATTAAATTAAATCACATTTAGTTTTAATAAACAAATATTTGTTTATAGGCTTTTTAGAAAATAGGCATCTGTTTTGGCCTGTAGAAGTACCCTAAGAATGGCAATTCTGAAATTTTTTACCCAGGAATTTCTTTCCTTGCCAAGTTAATACCATTCTAGTAATAATTAGAAATTCTGAATTCAGTAGGGAATTTAAACTGGCAAATGTGTTTTTACTGGTTAATGAAGCACGAAACAGTTATTTCCAGTATCTTTTAAGCAGGTGTTCTATAACTGCTGTTTATTTTTGCCATTTTTGAAAATGTTGAACTGTCTTAATTACATAAATATTTTGTGCTCATTTTCCGTTAGCAGTTTTTAAAGAGCAGAAAATGTTACAAATCAGAAAACTTACCCTGGGTGAAAATAAAAAGGAAAGGCAATTAAAGACAACCAATTATTTGACATGTTTTGAGAATTTTAGCTAATTTGTTTTAAACACATGGCACGTAGTAGGTGCTCAAAGTAAAATAATACAAATAAAAATAAACCATAATGTATATTAAGAATTTGCTGACTGCAGGTATATTTCAAAGTACTTTCTATGAAGTAACTCTTTTTAGCCTCAGAACCACCCTGGTGAGGTAAGTGTTATATTTTATCTCCATTCACAGATGAGGGAAGCTTAAGAAACCTGTCTAAGGGTCCACAACTAAATGGTAGAACTAGAGGCTGAATCCATACAGTCTGGTACCAGAGCTCTTTAAGTAGACTATTTAAAATAAGTAAATAAAAATAAATCACTGAACTTTTTTCTTCTAGTAAGTAATATGTAGGTTTTGGTAATCATTTATTTTTTCCCTGGGTGAGCTTCACCATCTTAGTCACTACTTTGTTTCTACATTTATTGCCTGTTTACAATGGGCCAGGCATTGTGCTGCTTAGCACTCTGGAATAAAAATGAACATGATATAGACCCTGCCAAGAAGGTCTCACATTCTTTAGAAGAAGACAGAAATATCAACATATAGTCCTCTTTCAAAGGACGAACCCTGGAGGAATTTTAATTATCAGTATGAGTTGGTCAGATTTGTCTTGAGAGGAATCAGTCTAACTTTCAGTGTAGAAGATGGGTTCAACGAGAAAGATGGGAGGCCAGGTCTCTGGGACTGATGTGCAAGGCTGGAAGACAAATCATGGAGACCAGGGGCGGGGAGCATGTAGGAGAGAGGATAAGCTTGAATATATAGGAGGTGTCTTAGTCTGTTTGGGCTGCTATAACAAAAATACCACAGACTGGGTGGCTTAAACAACAAACATTTATTTCTTATACTTTTGGAGGCTGGGAAGTCCAAGATCGAGGCACCGGAAGATTTAGTATCTGGTGAGGGCCTGCTTCCTCATTCATAGATGGCTTTTTGCTGTGCCCTCACGTGGCAGAAGGGATGAGAGAGCTCTCTGGAGCCTCTTTTATAAGCACTAATCCCATTCATGAGGGCTCCACCCTCATAACCTAAAAGCCTCACAAAGGCCCCACCTCCTAATACCATCACAGTGAGAGTTAGGATTTCAGCATGTGAACTTTGATGGACACAAACATTTAGTCCATAACAGGGAGGTAAAATAAATATGACTTGGGAGTTGACTTTATGTGTACACTTAATTGTTCATACGATAAATTGAGAGAAATCGTGAATTCAGTTTGGGATCTTTTGAGTTTCTTGTACCTGTGGGTCATCCTGTTTAGTTTAAAGGTTGAAGCTCAGTAACGGGGTCAGGAATGCAGATGAAGAGTTTTGAGTAATCAGAATATATGTGGGTAATTAAAGGCCTGTGGGCAGAGTTACCCAGGAAGGGTGTGTGGAGTGGGAAGAATATGGAGCTTAGACTTTGGGCAGGGATTAGGGAGAGGGGAGTTAGACACAGGCCTCAGGTGAAGAGTGTAAAGGAGGCACCAAAAGACTCAATAATCAAGGTAAATAATACAAAAATCATACAAAATATATAAATAATACAAAAAATATATAAAATGTGTATATGGAAGCACACTTCTTTCCTTTTGCCTCAGGCTCCATTGTGGCTCAACTTGGCACTGAGCACCAGGCAAGGGCAGGCAGAGATGAGAATTTAGCCAAGAAGTGCTATGATGGGTGAGATGAGAACCAGAGGAGCGTAGTGGGAGAGTTCCTACAAAGAAGGAGAGATCAGTGTGCTTTTCCTCTAACACCCGATTACCGAATGGGGCTATTTTTTGTACTTTGGAAATTATCCTTCTAGCTTGCCTTATCTGCTGAGTCCATTTTTCCCTCTCAATTTTACATGACTATTAAGAGATGAAATCCACGTAGTTAATAAAGTTATTAGTCAACCAATCTCATTCAGAAAGGGAAGGTGGAAGCTTGGATCCCCAGCTACTTGGCTCTGTTAAACTTGACATAGAATGCAGGTCCCAATATTGGTACATATCAAATTCACAATATGAATTTTTATTTTTAAGCTCCAAAATTAAATGAGCTTTTGACCAGAGTCACAGTAAGAAAGCAATCCTATTCTGCACTGGCCTCTTCTTACACCATAGTTTAAAACAGCTTCTCAGGCTTGAGCTTGCTTTCCTGATTGCTGACAATAGCTTTCTTCCAAAAATAGACTCAATGCCTGAAGGGGTTTCTGGAATTAAAAAAAATAACCAAAACCAAGATTCTTTACAACTTAATGCCTTCTTCAATAGTTGAAAAATACATGGTTTGTATACATAATACAAATATCAGACTAGAAACTCAGGCATGAAGGAAATAAAACCTCCTTTATTTTCCTATAACTGAACTTAATTTTTAGTTTGAACTTCTCTAAGAGTAGAAGTTTAGTCACTGTCACTTTCAGAATTCTCTTTTCCCTGTTTGTCCCCCCACTCCCCCTTATTTCTCTGAGCTAATATATGAGTTTCTGGGGATTTGGTGGCAAGTGTGATAGGTGAGCTGAGCCCTGCTGATTCTTCATGACATCTTTCTTCTAATAACCATCACGGGGAATGTGGAGTCATCCTTCATTCCCATTCACCGGGTCCCTTCCTGTCCCTCACCTCTCTTCTACTTTGAAGTCACTCTCGAACACATGACAATCATTCTAATGTCCTTCTCAACACAGGGGCTTGGGGAACTTCACGGTTTAGTCACCTTTTCCCAGGGCTTCATCTAGTTAGTGGGTGACAGGTTCTCCAAGCTCATGATTTCCACGCACCTGGCTAGGGTTTGTCATTCCCCCTGTGTCCAGCCTGAGGAACTGAGCTTCTTTCTCTGGATCGACCATTATTCCTGGACCCTTCCCTTTCCTTTTGATCCTCATTTTGTTTTTCCATTCTTAAAATATTTATATAGTTTAGATGGGAAGGTAAGAGTGGAGGAAAAAATTTGCTTTTAACTCATCACACATATCCTCCTAAATCCACACTGTCAATCACCCAAGTTCTTCCAGTTTCCTTGAAAACTTGACTTCTGAAATCCGAAGTCTCACAGAAAATCTCTGTGTCGCTGCTTTCTGCACTTACATTCTTCTCTTTAAGAAATGAAAACCAGTGGCCTAGCTGCCTAACGTGTAAACTTTAGGAGGAAGGAGACAAAAATTACAGTAAAACATCTCGTATCCCACAAAGTCTGATTTTGAATTTAACAGAATCGGTGATTATCTCCCATCCTTCATCCAGCAGAGTATCAAATGAGGTCTGTTGGGGTGGGAAGTTAGGGTAGGGTAAGTTCCTACTTTGGGTTGGAGAGACTAAGAAAGAAGGGCTAGGCCAGGCAAAGCCATTCAGAACCCTGTGTTGGGAAGCTGAGATAGTACTTGCAGGACTCTTGAGAGTGAGTGTCTCCTTAAATTTTGTGACATGGACACCTCACTTACATCACCATAGTACTGACCCTGAAAACTGCTGCCAACCAAAGGCTTGCACTGTGCCGGAGGTACCAGCATGCCTTGGGACCCAGCAATGTCCCCATGAGTGTTTAAACTTGGGTAACAACTGCCAACCTGCAGCAGGGACTCAAATGGATTTGGATGGCACAGGTGGCCCCAGAAATCCTAGCTGGCTCACTGGGTGGGCTTCCTTTGTCCTTACATTAATTTCCCAGTAATGCTATTGCATATATTATCGGATTTTTTGGAATCATTAATCTGGTATGGTTTTACCATTTCTATTAAGAACAGTTATCCTGCTGCATTTGTTGAGAACATTGTAATGGATTCGAAAAATAAGTTTATTTTTAAATAGGTGTATTTTAAGTGATCTTTATTGGATAATCTCTTCCATACTTCTAACAAAGGTTAGAAGTTATTACTGTATAAATTTAGTAATTAACTTTATGTGTGTGTTAAGATAGACATAAACTAGAAAAAACTAATCCTTTAAAGAAAATGCAAGTTTAAAAGTTCAGCAGAGGGAAAATTTTACAGAGTTAAAATCTACTGTGAAATGTGACTACCTAAAAATCCTGTTGTCAGAATATACAACTTTAAGAAGAACAGGGATTCTGAGCCTAAACTCTTGCTGCACGGTCATTTAGACATATGTAAACCTTGTAATTTTGAAATTGGGATGGAGTCTTCAGTCGTATGAATTTTGACACATAACCAGTATTTATTTTACTATAGTAGCATACTACTTATGGGAAGGGCATTTTTGGTAGAAGTCTTAAAGTCTAGTTATGAATTTCTAAAGAATTTTGGGCAATCTCAATTTCTTTAAGAATACAAAGTATACTCTGAATCTGTACTTAAAATATGAAATCATTGATTGGTTTCCATTGTCTATATATGAATTATGAACTCCAAAGAGCATCTTTTGAACATTTTTGGGCATTGATCCAATGGCTAGAAATAAGGTACTTTTTATAGCATTGACCTCTCTTAGATAATTAATACATTGCATCACATTTTTCCATATTTATACAACACTGATCTTGGTTGGCCTCGGTCTGCAGCGACTAGAAGCAGGGTTTCTGATCCTGGCCAGAGATTAAGATTGGGTCATGGCAGTGAGAGCACCGAATTCTAGCCACTAGACCAGTGGTCAGTGACAAGGCCCTGGCCCTTTGGCTTTGCAGAAAAGAATTCCCACAAAAACGGAAAGTAGTGAAACAAGTGAAGTGTTTATTAGGAGAAAAAAGAGTACAGTACGTGTGGATAGACACATGGGCGGACACAGAGAGAGGGTTGCGCCCTTGTGGTAGTTTAAATCGCTTTTATGGGCATTTCTTCCAGGTTTCCTTTGGCCAATCATTTTGATTTGCCTGGCTCAGAGTCCATATTTGGTATATCTCAGGATCCTTCCGTGTGTGCACGCATCTCTCAGCCAAGATGGATTCCACCGAAGAGACCTATGGGTAGCTTGGCATAACTCCCCTTTTGACATCCAAGGAGCTTCTGGTCGGGAAGGTCTCCTTGACTTCGAGAGTGAGAAATATATGGTCTCTTATCTTCTATCTGGGCAGGGCCCAGCCTCTTCTCTCGATTTGTCATGCTATTCTCATCTTGGAGTATCCACAGGGGACAAACTCCAATTGCTTACCCTAGGGGGGGGCCCATCTACCTCCTGCCTCAACACTACTATAGATAAATTATTTTACTAATATTCATAGTATATTTGCTTGAAATCTGAGTTGTACAGTTTAATTAATTACCAAATATTAATGGAAGGCCAAATATGTGCCAACCACTGTGAAAAGTGGGGAAAGGGACAGATGCTTTTCCTGCCCTGACAGCTTACAGTCATTCGAACAGGCATTAAACTCATTCACAACCAAGTGTTGTGAGTGTTGCCATCCATGGGACTTGAAGTATGTAACCTAGTCTCAGGATTTAGCGTTAGAAAACAGAAAATTCTGAGAAAACAGAATTTAACTTGAAAATGTAGATGAAGGAAGGAAAGAAGAAGAAGGATCCCACCAGAGTACAGACTATATATTGCAGACACCTAAGATGAGGGAGGATATTGAACTAATGATATTGATACTTTAACAATTTTAGTGCTGCATGGCTGTGTAGAATATGGGGGGAAGTACCAAGTGATGAGACAGAAGAGATCAGAGGGGAGTAGTACAAGTAACAATAACAGTAATGATATTAATAATAACATTTATTGAAAAGTTCTTTATGCTGATTCTTTCATTGAGAGAAGTGCATACCATCTCATTAAGAAAGCACACTCTGCTACCTGCTAGAATTTGGAATTTTGCCATATATTAGGTTCTGTCTTTGAAAGTATGTGTTTCCTTGGCACTTTATTGCACACATAGAATTAGAATAGTATTGTCAGAGATTTATTCTCCAGGCAAAATATGTAATAAAATGCTAATTGGCTAAAAAGAAGAAAAGTGTTAACTCTTGATTTCCTGAGGCTGTTACAAGAAAGCTTTGCTTTAATTGTTTATTTCAGACTGATCACAACTTTCTCCACGTCCATGTGACACACAAATTAAACTCATTTGTAATTGTCAGCCATCAGCTCTGTTACTTTTATTTTGCTCTTCTTTAGTTTGAAATTTTATAATAGTTAAGTGGGAGTGAAATTTTATAGTAGTTAAGTGGCAGTTCTGGTTGTTTTTTTTTTTTAACCAACTTTATTGTTAATTAGAATGGAGTGTAGTTATCTAGTCAGGGTTTAATTGGAACTGGAAAAAACTTTCCTCTGAGTAAGGTGTGTTTCAGTTAGCTTTATTAGCAAAAGAAAGAAATCTTTCCCTTTAAAGCTAGCTGCCTTATCTTTGAGGTTGGCTTTTTATGAAAGAAGACAGTGGAACCTGAAGGGATGACCTATCAGGAGAAAGGTTGGTTTAAGAGTGAGTTACAGAGATAAACTAATTGGGTTCAATTATTGGTTCTGCCATTTACTACCTATGTGCCCTTGAGTAAATTCCTTAATCTCTTCCTGCCTCCATTTCCTCTTCTGTAAAATGAGGGTAATAACAGCATCTACCTGATATAGTTGTTGTTAGGATTAAATGAGTCAATTTGCGTACTATATACACTTCCTATACACTTTAAAACACTTCCTGGCATATATATAATCCTCTATAACTGTCATTGTGTAGCATTGATGGGTTGATGCTCCCAGATCTGTTTCTGTTACTACATATGTAGATCCATAATGATAGTGGATACAGAACAAAGTAACTAAATATGGAAAGAATGTGGAAGGGTAATAAACAGGAAGATATTAAGGACGGTAATGGAAAACAGAGCAGACATTTCCTGTATTGCCGAGAAATTTCTTAGCAGCAAGTTGTGTGTGTGTGTGTGTGTGTGTGTGTGTGTGTGAGAGAGAGAGAGAGAGAGAGAGAGAGCGAGCGAGAGAAAAACAACGGAGGTACCAGATTTTCTGAGCACTGCCTAATATATCCATGAAGTTGGAATGAATTATCTTCCTGTGAAATTTTTTTACCATATTTTGCACTCTCCAAAAAGCTTCATCATGACACCTTGGTCCTGCCCAGTTTCACCAGTCTATAGCTCTTCGTTGTCATGGGGATTTCGCCCTGGCCAATGCTCTGTTGTGTGAGCCCCTGTAGGGAACTAAGTGCTAACCTGAAATGTTTCTCTTCCCTTAAAATGGCCGAGAGTGAAACATTTCCTCTAACCATTTGACAAGGAAGTTTCTCTTTGGAGAAGTTGTTCATATAGATTACATATTAGTCCAGGAATATTGAGAAGGGAATCCAAAAGATCCGAAACCAAACTGATTTGGTTTGTTTATATAGAAATTCTTTGCATAGTCATAAATACTAAACTGGAATTATATGATGTATTGTATGTCAATAAGTAGTATATAATAAAGCAGATGTGTTAAGACTATGTCTATAAAAACAGGATATGTATATTTTAAAAGATATTAATGAAGCATATTACTGTATTTGCAAATAAGAAATAACTTTGCATATGGGAAAATAGAGTGCTCTGAACTAAAGAAATCAGCTAAATTGTCTTTAGAGCCTAATGGTATATTTTACCTTTGCAAAACATTTATTTGGTGCTCATAACAAATAAATATGCTAGTTTTGCTGTTTTCTGAATGGGCATACAATGGCAGCTGTCTTTCTAATCGCTCCCCTATTCAAACACTAATCGGTGGAACCCACGTAGAATGCTAGGCGCCTGAATAGGTAGACAATGGCAGCAACGTTTTTAATCACAGTCCTATTCAAGCGCTAATCAGAGTGATGATTAAGGGACATTAGAGGGAGCACTTTGACATCTGATCCTTTGAACTGACGTCTGTGCAGGCTGCACTCCACAGAGCTCACTCGGCCAAACTGATTTCCTTAAATAAAGTGCAGTGATTTCCAATGTAGGAAATATTACATTAGAGCCTATTGAAATGATTAGGAATTGAGGAGCTTTTCTTTTAGTGAGGATTTGGTGTATGCTGTATACTCAAGCTAGAACATTAATATTGCATGCACTCTGGGTATCAGGGACTATAGAGAAATAGCTTGAAAAAGATCCTCCTCTAGTCACACACTTACAATTGACTATGAGCAGAGATGTGAAACTCTGCTGTCATAGTCCTCCGTTATGGAAGTTTATTTGGAGTTTTATATAACTCAGTCAAGATCGGAACATCCTAACTGCATTGCATTTTTTTGTTTTCTTTAGACCAGGGTATTTTAGTGTTACTTCTTTTGAGTTGCTTTAATAACAACAAAAACAAAAATTGTGTTATATCCTATGCATGGTTATACTTTGCTTCAGTAGTCTTTAATAAGACAGAATGGAATATTTCTTTTTTTAGTCTCTCAGAATTTCTAATATCTATTTAGATTTTACTAACCTATTCTCCAGAACATTGCATAGGATTGATCCTGAAAACATTAGTATCTATTCAAGATTTGCAGATTGGATCAGTGGTTAACATTTCAACATCAGCATTTGAAGATGTAGCTCTAAATATCTGTATATTTCTATAGCTATCTATCTATCATCTATCTATCCATATTTATAATTTATGTAAAAGAGAAAAAAAATTTTTCTTCTTATGTTCAATATATGAGGTCTATGAAATTAAACTGGCAAAAAACATTAATAGAAGAAAAGGTGTACACATTTTATTTGATGTTAACAGTTTATGTCCATGAAGGCTTTCATAGATAAGAAGTGAAGACTCAAAGAAGCAGTTAGACTCATGGGCTTATATATCATTTTAACAAAGGGCAGTATATTGTAGAGAAGTGACCAAAGGAAAACGGATTTGACTTCTAGGGGTGGTTAATTGTGGGAAGGTAAGTATATGGGGGAAACTAATGGCTGATAGGACTTATTTTAGTAAGGTTTGTTTTTGCATCTTTGTGTCAACTTTCTGTCTCCAGTGATAAGGGTTGTTCTTCAGGAGAAGGGAGGAGGAACGCATTCAGGAAGGGAAGTTTATGTCCTGCTTTTAGACAGATAGTGGAGGGCAAAGAGCTCTTTCTGCACTTGTTTTTTCTTAATTGCCTTCAGCTCAAAATAATCTATAAAAATTGAATAAAGTAGCATATTTTGGGATAGCATACTCTGATTGCCTTCATGTACAACCTCTTAGGATTGAGTTCCCTATAGTTTTTATGTTCCTTAGTTATAGGATTCTCTTCTACAAGAGGCAAATATTTATCATAAATTCTGGAATAAATATGACTGTGGTGTACGCTTTTGAGGGTATCTGCCCCCCAATTCACAGATGCATAGGTGTGGGCCGTTGAAACTATACTTGCACCATCTGACTGTGACCCCAATTCTAGGGTCAGATTCTGAATCTGATTGAGAAAACTCACCCAACCCAGGAAAAGCAGATTCTGTCTTAGAAATCTGGGACAAGAGATAACATTTCATTCTAGGTTGTTTCAGTAGAAAAAAAAATGAATCCTGGTTGTTGTGGGGTGGCCATTTTCCACCTGCCAATTATATTAAAAGCAGAAAAAGCCAGTCTAAAGAGAGAGAAGATTGAGGCAGATGTATATAAAAAGGCTGCCTGGGTTACTCATGGCTTTTCATCAGGGGAGTTTTGCAGTTTTGTGTTTTGTGAGATACTCTTGTATCCAAATATAGTCTTCTTTTTTTGGCTTAAACTACCTAAAGCAGATTTTAGGTATAGACAACCAAAAAATCCTAAGGAGCACAGTGGTATATATCAAATTCTAATGACTTAGAAAAGGGTGTTTTAGTTTTAGGGAATATATGAAAATTATAATTAAGTAGGAAAAGGAAAACAGAGTAAGGGGTAAAGATAGTTAAATTGTATGTGTTGGGTGAAGCAGTAGAGTGTAATGTAATTAGCTCCCACTTAGAGACAGACTGCCTCGGTACAAATTATGTCTCAGCATTTACTAACTTGACCTTGGGTACTATTCTTCACTTCTATCAGCTAGCTCTAGTTTCCTTCAATAAAAAATGGAAACACTAATAATTATAGCAATCTAATTAAATTATTTTGAGGAGTAAATAAACTAATGAATTTTAAAAGGGTCTAATACAAAGCTTAGCACATGGTAAATGCTCACTAAATGGTGTGTTATTTTATTTTTATGTGCATATGGGGAATGTCTCAGGTTCAGATGATAAGACATTTATCTAGGATTTCTTACATCTTGTCATAATTTACAGATGGTAAAAATTGAGTAAACTGATACTACATTTATTTATCCTAAGTGTGATTTTTTTCCAAATGTCATATACTTTTAAAAAATTGAGGTAAAATTGGTATGTAACATTATATAAGTTTCAGGTGTACAACATTATAGTTCTACATCTTTATACACTACAAAGTGATCACCACCAAAGGTCTAGTTACCACTCATCACCATACAGTTGACCCGCTTCATCCATTTGGGTATTTGGTAAACAAATCCAGGTTGATATAACCATATGATTTTCATGATTAAATAGACCCTTTATCATAAACTCTCTCAGTGTTCCTTATTCTATAAGAGACAAAATGTATACAGATGTAGTATTCTTAGTTTATTTCCATGTTACATGAAGTAATTGTAGTTGGTTATTTTGGATTACTTCTATTTTTTCCTCCCTGAGCTCCACTAAGAATACAGATAGTATTTATGGTATACCTTTGCCCTTATTATCTATTAGTTCATCCTATCCATTTTCTATCCATTTGCTTTTAGGTTTATTATGTTTCATTTTAAATTGCCTCTCATGTGTTTTGAGAATTGGAATCTATATCTGTACCTCTATATTAACCTATCTATCTCTCTTTATCTCTAAATCTATATCTATATGCCTTCTTTTTAAAGTTATACTCTCTGGCTTTAAAGCCAGCAGCTTTGTAAGCTGCAAATCAACAAGTAATCTACCCAAATCATTTCCCCACAGCTCTGCCTAAGAAAGTTTGACAGTGTGGTGGTTTTTCTTGCACATATATGGAATAACTTTTCTATCATATTTGAGTTCTTGCCATATTTTGGTTTAGTAGGGGAGGATTTAAAAGAGTGAGTAAAAGGAAGAGGGCCAGGAGGTCCATCAAGGAGAACAGATTTTTGAATGTGGAATATGCATAGTATGTTTGGGAGGCAAAAATCCAGTAGATAATTCAGGCTCCAGAAGGGATTCATGCCTGAGAGCAATAGAAGAAGAGTTTTGGAAGGAAGGGTGGAGGTGAAAATGTCTAGAAAAGAAGACTGGATTGAGCTTGTGAAAAAAAATTAAGTACACTTTAGGGATTTGGATGTTTTTCTTAGGGCAATAAACTCATGATTTGGACTAAGATACTACCATCATAAAAGTAATGTTTTAAAATTAATGAGTAATCCTTAGAATGTTAATTTGGAACTTACTTTTTAGTTAGGTACATCAATAAAGGTGGGAGTTATGGGAATAAAGAGAAAGGGATTAAAGATTCTTCAGATATTGTGAAAATTATTTAGGAAGAATGAACAGCATTCTTTGTTGGAAAGGGATGAAAAAATTAAATAAAATGCCATCCATCATTCATTAAATACATATTAAGTACCATAATAGGGATACAAGAAGGTATCCATATTCGTATTAGGGAGAAACAGACATCAATGGAATGTAGCATTGATGTACGGTGGGAAATACCAGCTATGGTGCCATCTTGGCTCATTGTTCTCCCAGCTGGCATAGTGCCTGGCATATAGTAGGCACTCAACGATTGCTAGCTATTATATTCATCCTTGATAGATTTTGCTATCACTGTTGCTGATTTTTTCTCTTATTATTGACATTCAGTGGTAAAGTCACTTCTTGCTAATTACTGGTAATGTTACACGTTCTGTGGTTCTGGCTGTACCGGAATGGCTTCTAGGCAGAGGCGAAAAAAAAAAAAAAGTGGAAGAGAAGATAACTTCACTCCAACCCAGAAAAAGGCTGAAAGAACTTATCAAGCCTCAAACTTCGGGTATATATTGGACAAGTTATCTGCGATGCAAGGTTTAGGCTTTATCAGATGTATACTAAGCTTTGTTAGATTAAATATCATAGGTTGTAATTTTTTCACTGAAAGTGTTCTTTTGAACACCTTACTTATCTCCCCTATAAAAGCATTATTCCTTTTTACTGCGTTTATCTTATACCTTCTTGGAAAAACAGTTCATAGTATATTTTGTCCAGCCCTGAAACATTGCTTGCTTTGTGATGAATGTCATCATAGTAACCTAGTTTTAATCTTTTGAGTGGGAAATATTATGAATCAATTGAACAAATATTTAATCCCTCAAACAGAAATAAATAGAAATGGTGGCATTTCAGTCTTCTTATCATTCATTCAACAAACTGGGTTTGGACCAATGGTAGAAAGTTGAAGAGTAAAGGTCAAAATAAAAACAATTATATTTTTAAGATAAATCTTGAATAGATATTCTAAAGCATAGAAAAATTCTAGAACATTGGATAATATTGGACATTCTATAAATATTTGAGAAATAAATAACTGGATAATTAAAGAAGTTACCTTTGCCAGGAGGGAATACGAGGAATAACTGGAGAAGATTATGGGTCATTTGAATCTTGAAGATACAGCAGGCCTTTAACCAGGCAGGAAAGAGAAGGGGAAAAGGAAGCAATACAAGCAGAAGAACAGCATGTGTAGCCTCATAGATTTATAAAGCAGTGACATGTTTTCAATGAACTGCAGATAACTATAGTATTACCAGAATAGACAGGATAATACGGACCAGCATATGAAGGCCTTTAAATGTATATTATTACTATGCACCCTTTTAGAAGAAGAAATTAAACAACACCTACTTAATTTTCACAATAATTCAGTGATGTAAGTGCTAGCGTTATTCCTATTTAAAGGTGAGGGAACTGAGAATTAGAGATGTTAAGTTCCTTGTCCAGGTTATGTAGCTAGTAAGTAAACTATTAACACCTAGGGATGAAACTGGACATCTGCAAGTCCTAGCACACTTCAGAATATATAAAAATATGTTTATGTTTTTGCAAGAAGAAAGTAAATGTTTGGAATATTTTTGTACTGAACTGAAACAAGATAGGAACAGTTGTTACATTTACCCACCTTTTTTTAGTTGTTTTCATTACCAATATATCATTAGGCAAGTTTTACTGGGTTTGCCCAAAATTCAAATCAAGTTTTCCAAAGAAACTAATTTTCAAAAGAGTGATCTAATTATACTCAGCAGCTTGATATATCTGACAGAAAATTGTCTCAAAGCAATAATGTTATTGTACTGTTGTAAGGGCAGTAAATTTAAGAAAAATAAAAATATTTTATTATTAATTAAAAAATAGAAACAGGTATTTTAATAATGGGAATAAACATCTAGAAAGCTACATGTGAAAGATCAGTAAAATTCAGTAATGCTGAAAACAGTGCTGAAGTGCTGAAAACAGTAATGTTGACAAAATAAAAAAATTTTCTGAGATTTGCCTTGTATTTGAGTCTTTCATTGGAACTGTTAACACAGTGTTGGCATCAGAAAAGAATCTAGACAGAATATATACTCAAGAAATCATTTTAAAACTATCATAAATAATATCAAGATAGCAGTTCCAGTTTGCATTTATAGAATATTTTTCTCCAGGGAACTCAAAACACTTGACATTTATCTTACCACCTTGGTGAAGTATTTCTATGGTAGGTATTATTGTTCTGTCATTCCTCTTAAGAGAAAATACATAGAAAGTGTCGGGAGCTGTTTTTTTTAACAGTTACCTAAACTTTTTTCTTTTTAATAGCCAGATAAGTCTCAGTAAAAGATAACTTTATCCACTTAATTCCCCTGGCCAAAAATATTGAATCTTGATTTCTTATTTTCTCCACACATCATATCTAGTCTGTTAATAAATTAGCTCTACCTTCAAAATATATACAGAAAAGACAACTTCTCACCTTCTCCACCTCATGGGAGCTTCATCTGTATTGTGATCTGTGGGTATGGTTTCTCTTAGAATTATGTGTACAACTGCACAACCATACCTGGTCTTCTGGCTGTTACCCTGGCCTGGACATTTGTTTGGCTCAGGCAAGAATACAAGTAGAGGCCCACATCTCATATATTTGAATATTTACAAGCTATAATGCAAGACAAAAAAGTGTTAAAAAATTATATTCTAGCACCCAACTTTAACAAATACATGTTCATGATAAAGTTGAAAAATATGGTTTTTATACATGGCTGTTCTGTTGGTGGGCTGGTGATGCTTAGGTGAGTAATAAAATAAACGTGTGTAGTTTATAAAATTACTATATTTATATTATGAAATTTATTTTTTCTTGCCTTTGTTTCAGCAGAAACAAACTGTGTTGTGATAATTGAAGATGCCATATAATTTGTATTCTAGTGGTAATAATGTTTTAAAGGATTAAAATATAATGGAATTTATTCAAAATATACCAATTTGAATATATTTCATTAAAATGTAAATTAAAGTAAATATTTAAACATTTACAAACTATTTTCATATATTTGAAACTTTTTCTAAAATATTCACATTATTTATTAAAATGGTATAATAAAATAATATAAACAAAATCATTCAATGAAGTAAAACAATTTATAATTATTAAATATCAAAATATTTAACTGAAGTTGAAATTTATATTGAACTTTTTTGTAAATACTATCAAATATTAGTATTTGATAAAAATAAATCAATTTGAATATAAGCTTTAGTTTTCATGTATATGGTACTCTAAAGAATCATGTTTCACATATTATATCTAGCTCTATATAAGCATACAAATTAACAGTAATATGGATTGTTTAATATTACTAGTTACTCACTGGCTGTCATGTGCAGATTTTGTAAGGATTGTGTGGGGGAGGAAAAACACATTCCTTTCCAGGCCCTGGGCCACACTTAGCTCGTGTTCTTTGTGGATATCTCTGGTGATAGTGCTCCTTCTGGACCAGGCCCTTTATAAAATATTTTAATTGGCCGTTAAGAGGAGGAGGTTAAAAACTCTTCCTGAGCCTTTTGTTTCTTTAAAGCAATCAGCCTAAAATAATCCTCAAGCCAAAGAAACACATTTTGGGGTGGCAAATTTTGTTTCCCTACAATTACAATAACGTGTTTCTGGAATTATGAATTAGGAGATGGAAAGAATCAAGTCAATGGACTCTTGGCACTACTAGAAAATGATACAAGAAGTATTGAATTTATGCTATCTGTAAGGAAGGACTTTAATTCTCTGTTGTTTATTTAACGGCTTCTGCCTTTAAATCCTCCCTTCATTCCAAAGCAGTTTTTATCTCATATGTCAGTAATGACATACCCACACTTATTCATGTTATTCTCTCTTTTTGAAGGAGATAGGATGGAAGATGTAGAGAAGTGTTCTCTGGAGCCTCAATGGTTTAGAACTTTTAGGGTTCTAAACCCTAAAAATGGTTTAGAACCCTTTTAGGGTTTAAAACTGTATCAGCACCCAATATCAGTTTCAGAGTGACAGGAGCAGGCATTTGTTCTTTAATAAATGTATTATGGGTATATATGTTTGAGAGATAGAGGTTCTCCAATGTGACCATCTCTTGCCCAGATTTAAAGCAATATTGAACTTAGGTATTCTCCTATATGGTCTCCTTGTTTTCCCCTATTCCTCAGACGTTTAAAACAAACAAACAAACAAAACCTTAAAAAACCCATATTATTATTATCTTGAAACATAAAATACGGCATGTCTTCTCGTTGTCTTCCCATCACAATCGAGATAAAATACAGTCTTGTACAATCTGCAACACTACCCTTCTTGCTCCAACTTCTGTTGTTCTCCCAGTGACTTACTCTGGAAGGAAGACTTTGATTTTTATAGGAATTTTTAGGTTCATAGCAAAATTGAGGGGAAGGTACAGAAATTTTCCATATATGTACTACCTCCCAAACATGCATAGCCTCTCCCATTATCAGCATCTCCCACCAGAGTGGTACATTTAACTGCTTTAAAAATCCTCTGTGCTCTGCCTGTTCATCGTTCTCCTCCCCTAGACCCCAGGCAACCACTGAAATTTTTACTGTCTCCTTAGTTTTGCCTTTTCTAGAATGTCATATAGTAGGAATCATACAGCCTGTAGCTTTTTCAAATTGGCTTCTTTCACTTTTTTTACGCATTTAAGATTCCTGCATGCCTTTTCATGGCTTGCTAGCTAATTTCTTTTTTAGTGCTGAGTAATATTCCATTGCCTGTATGTACCATAGTTTATTTATCGATTCATCTACTTAAGGACATTTTGGCTGCTTCCAAGTTTTGGCAATTAAGAATAAAGCTGCCATACATATCCATGTGCAAGTTTTTGTGTGAACATAATTTTTCAGCTTCTTTGGGTAAATACCAAGGGGTGTGATAGCTGGAGCATATGGTAAGAGTATGTTTAGTTTTGTAAGAAACTGCTAAATTGTCTCCCAAAGTGGTTGTATCATTTTGCATTCCCACCAGCAATGAATGAGAGTTTCTGTTGCTCTACATCCTTGCCAGCATTTAGTGTTGCATAGTTTGGTCATTCTAATAGTTATGTATGGTATCTCATTGTTGTTTTAATTTGCATTTCCATGATGACATATGATATGGAACATCTTTTCATAAGCTTATTTGCCATCTATATATCTTCTTTGGTGAAGTGTTTGTTAAGATCTTTGGCCCATTTTAGAATCAGGATGTTTGCTTTCTCATTGTGAGTTTTAAGAATTCTTTTTATATTTTGGATAATGGTACTTTCTCAGATAAATCTTTTGCAGATATCTTCTCCCTGTCTGAGGCTTGCTTTCCCATTCTCTTGACATTGTCTTTTCAGAGAAGAAGCTTTTAATTTTAATGATGTCCAAATTATCAGTTATTTCTTCATAAGTGCCTTTGGTGTTGTATCTAAAGAGCCATTGCCATACCCAAGGATCATCTAGGTTTTCTCTATGTTATCTTCTAGTTTTATAGTTTTTCTTATATTTAGGTCTGTGATCTAGTTTGAATTAATTTTTGTGACGGGTGTAAGGTCTATGCCTAGATTATTTTTTAATTTTTTTTTTTTTAATATAGATGTTCAGTTTTACCAGCACCCTTTGATGAAAAGACTGTCTTTGCATCATTGTATTGCCTTTGCTCTCTTGTCAAAGATCAGTTTGTGTGGGTCTATTTCTGGGCTCTCTGTTCTGTACCATTGATGTATTTATCTTTTTTTTTTTTGGCAGTACCACACTGTATTGATTACTGTAATTTTATGGTAAGTCTTGAAATTGGTTACTGTCAGTCTTCCAACTTTGTTCTTCTTCTTCAATATTGTGTTGGGTGTTGTGGGGTCTTTTGCCTTTTTATATAAACTTTAGAATCAGTTTGTCAGTATCCATAAAATAACTTGCTGAGATTTAGACTTGGATTACATTTAATCTATAGATTAAGTTCAGGAGAAATGACACCTTGACAATATTGAGCCTTTCTATATAGGATCATTTATTTATCTCCATTTGTTTAGTTCCTCTTTGATTTCATTCATTAGAGTTTTGTAGTTTTCCTTGTATAGATCTTGTACATATTTTATTAGATTTATACCTAAGTATTTCACTTTTTTGGCTGCTAATGTAAGTGACAGTGTGTTTTTATTTTTTTTATTTTTTATTTTTTGCGGTACGCAGGCCTCTCACTGCTGTGGCCTCTCCCGTTGCGGAGCACAGTCTCCGGACGCGCAGGCTCGGCAGCCATGGCTCACGGGCGCAGCCACTCCGCGGCATGTGGGATCTTCCCGGACTGGGGCACGAACCTGTGTCCCCTGCGCTGGCAGGCGGACTCTCAACCACTGCGCCACCAGGGAAGCCCCATGACAGTGTGTTTTTAATTTCAAATTCCCTTTGTTCAAGTATAGAGGAAAGCAGTTGACTTTTGTTTATTAACCTTGTGTTCTGCAAGCTTCCTGTAATAGCTTATCATTTTCAGGAGTGTTTTGGTAGATTCTTTCCAATTTTCTACATAGACAGTAATATCATCTGTGAACAAAGACAGCATTATTCTTTCCTTCCCAATCTGTTTACCTTTTATTTTCCTATTTCATTAGCTAGAACTTTCATTACGATGTTGGAAAGGACTGGTGAGAGGAAGTGGTTTAGAGGGGATATCTTTGACTTGCACCTGATCTTAGTGGGAAAGCTACAAGTTTCTCACCATTAGGTATGTTGGCTGTAGATTTTTTGTAGATGTCCATTATCCAGTTGAGGAAGTTCTCCTCTGTTTCGAATTTACCAAGAGGTTTTTTTTTTTTTTTTTTTTTAATCGTGAATGAGTATTCGATTTTGTCAAATGCTTTTTCTGCATTTATTGATATGATTGTGTGATTTTTCTATTTTAGCCTGTTGATGGATTGTATTAATTTTTGAATGTTGTATCAGACTTGCATATCTGGAATAAGTCCTACTTGCTCATGATGTATAATTCTTATTATACATTGTTGGATTTGATTTGCCAATATTTTGTTGAGGATTTTTGCATCTATGTTCATGAGAATGTTGGTCTATAGTTTTCTTTTTTAATAATGTTTTTGTCTTGTTTTGGTACTAGGGTAATGTGGGCCTCAGAATGAGTTAGGAAGTATTCTCTGCTTCAGAGGATAACTCTGAAAAAGGTTGTAGTGAATAGGTATAATTTCTTCCTTATATGTTTGGTAGAATTCACCAGGGGATAGAATTCACCCTCTGGGCCTAGTGCTTTCTGTTTTGAAAGGTTATTGATTATTGATTCAATTTTGTTAATAAATACAGTCCTATTCAGATTGTCTGTTTCTTTGTGTGTGAGTTTTGGCAGCTTATGTCTTTCAAGATATTGGTCCATTTCATCGAGGTCATCAAATTTGTGGGCATAGAGTTGTTTTTAGTATTCCTTTATTATCCTTTTCATGTACGTAGGATCTGTAGTGATGTCCCCTCTTTGATTTCTGATGTTAGTAATTTGTGCCCTCTGTCTTTTTTTCTTAGTTAGCTTGGTTAGAGTCTTACCCATTTTACTGATGTCCTGAAAGAACCAGCTTTTGGTTTAATTGATTTTCTTTATTGATTTCTTGTTTTCAATTTTATTAATTCCTGTCATTCTCTAATTTTGCTTAATTTGCTCTTCTTTTTCTAGTTTCCTAAGGTGGAAGTTTAGGTTATTGATTTTAGATCTTCTTTTCTAATATATGTATTTAATACTATAAATTTCCTTCTAAGTACTGCTTTCACTGCATTCCATAAATTTTGGTAAGTTATATTTTCATTTTTATTTAGTTCAACATATTTTAAACTTCTCCGGAGATTTCTTTGACCCATATGTTATTTAAAAGTGTGTTATCAAATCTCCACGTATTTTACAATTTTCTAGTTGTTTTTCTGTTATTAATTTCTAGTTTAATTACACTGTGTTCTGCGAGCAGACACTGTATGTTTGGTATTCTTTTAAATCTGTTAAGATGTGTCTTATGGCCCAGAATGTGTTCTGTGTTGGTGAATGTTCCATGTGAGCTTGAGAAAAATGTGCATTCTCCTGTTGTTGGATACAGTCTGTAGATGTCAATTATGTCCAGTTGATTGATGTAGTTGTTGAGTTCAACTATATTATTACTTTTTCTGCCTGTTGGATCTGTCCATTTCTGATGAGGGTTGTTAAAGTCTCCAATTATGATAGTAGACTCATGTATTTCTCTTTGCAATTCTATAAGATTTTATGCTGACTTAGTTTGACATGCTGTTGTTAAGCATGTACACATTAAGGATTTTTATGTCTTTCTGGAGAATTGACACCTTTATCATTGTGTAATGCCCTTCTTTTTATTTTTTTATTTTTCTAATGATTCTTCCCTTCACATTAATGAACACATCCATTCCCTCACACATTTACTTTATTTATTTAGAGAATTTAAGTTCTACTCTTCTAGCAAATTTCAATTATACGTTACAGTGTTATCAGTTATACTCACCATGTTATACATGAGATGGTCAGACCTTATTCATCTTATAATTGAAAGTTGTACTCTTTACTGACCCATGGCAACCAACCACTTTTTTTACTTTCTATGAGTTTGACCTTTTTTTTTTTAGATTCCACATATAAGTTATACCATGTGACATTTGTCGTTCTCTGTCTGGCTTCCTTTACTTACCATAATGACCTCCAGCTTCATCCATGTTTTTGCAAATGACAGGATTTCCTTCTTTTCAAAGGCTGAATAATATTCCACTGTATATATACATATACCACATTGTTTTTCTCCATTCATCCATCAGTTGACACTTAGGTTGTTTCCATACCTTTGCTAGTGTGAATAATGCTGCCATGAACATGAGAGTACAGATATCTCTTTGAGGTAATGATTTCATTTACTTTGAATATACATCCAAATGTGGGATTGCTGGGTCGTATGGTAGTTCTAGTTTTAATATCTTGAGGAACCTCCATATGTTCTCAATATAGCAGTATCAGTTTATATTCCCACCAACAGTATACAAGGGTTCCCTTTTTTCCACATCCTCCCCAGCATTTATTATCTTTGTCTTTTTGATAATAGACATCCTTACAGGTGGGAGGTGATATTTCACTGTGGTTTTGATTTGCATTTCCCTGATGATTAGTGATGTTGGTCACCTTTTCATGTACATGCTGGCCATTTGTATGCCTTTGGAAAAATATCTAAGTCCTATGCCCATTTTTAAATTGGGTTATTTTTGCTATTGAGTTGTGTGTGTCCCTTGTATATTTTGGATATTAACTCCTTATTAGATATGTGGTTTGTAAATATTTTCTCCCATTTCATAGGCTGCCTTTTTATTTTGTTGATGGTTTCCTTTGCTGTGCAGAAGCTTGTTAGTTAGATGCAGTCCCCCGCTTATTTATTTTTGCTTTTGTTGCTTTTGCTTTTGGTGTCAAATCCAAAAAAATCTTTCCAAGACCAATGTCAAGAAGTTTTTCTCCTTTGTTTTCTTCTAGGAGTTTTACAGTTTTAGGTCTTATGTTTAAGTCTTAATCAATTTGGAGTTGATTTTTATGTATGGTGTAAGATAGGGGTCAGGTTTCATTGTTTTGTGTGTGGCTTCTTTTTCTATGATAATTTTCCTTGCTTTGAAGTCTGCTCTCTCTCAAGTTAATATATCTACTCTTGGAGGTAAATCTGACAATATTTTGGGGGCTTCCCTATGATTGGGTTCCCTGGAATTTTTCACTCTCAGACTTGTTCACATTGAGCATGCAGCAATTTACCAATTACAGTTCAGCTTTTCCTACCCTGGCACTGGTTCCTGTGGCAATTTCCTCTCCTTTGTCTTTATACAGGTACTCTCTGACTCCCTGTATGCACCTGTCTGTCCAGTCTTGGGGAAAACACTTTGCTCTGGGTCCTCGCCTCTTTCACAAGTCCAAGAAAAGCTGTTTATTTTTCAGTTTGTTCAGGCTTTTTACTTGTTAGGTTGCAGTAGTGACTTCCAGGCTCTTTACATGCAGAACCAGGAACTGGAAGTCCGTGTCTCAATTTTTCATGAAACATCATACAGCTTCCTGCTTCATGGCATTTACACTATCTTTTTTTTTTTTTGTCTGAAATATTCCTTCCCAGATATCTGCATAGCACACTCTCTTAACTTCCTTCAGATCTCTGCTCATATGTAATCTTATTGGAAATATCTTTCTTGAGACTGAAAGTCACATAGCAACATCTCCCATCCCAGCATTTCTTATTATCTCTAACCACATTTAATTTTCCTCTGTAGCATTTATTATCATCTATATATTTGCTGGTTTATTTGTTTATTGACTTTCTCCCTCTCTAGAATTTAAATTTCTTGAGGGCAGTGGCTCAGTCAGTTTTGTCCACAGCTATATCCTCAGGACCAAGACAAATACTTGTCAAAAGTATATACACAGATTAATGAAACAAAGATTCTAGAAACTAGTCCATGTTATTATCTCAAATCTAATTAATGACACAAAAAAATACAGTCACACATGAATCAAAATTGAAGTTCACATTTAAAGTTTGGTTTTTCAAATTCATCTGCTTCTTTGAACACCAGTATTTTCATGTTGTATCCATTTTGAGGTGGATTGGAATTAGAAATATTTAGCCCCCAGTGGGCTCAATAAATTGTTTTCTCTAACCATCTAACAGTATCTTTTAGTGAGCAAAATGATTCTCAAGTTCTATAAGTAAATATAATACAGCTGTCATCCTGGCTTTTAACTGAAAAGATTGTTTTAGGTCATAAGAAGAGAAATATCACATAGCTTATATCTTTGGATTGTTATGATGAGAAGTTTTTATTTTGTCTGGAATTATTCTGTATAAAGGACTTGAAGAGGAGCATATTATGCTTTTTCTATGGTGCCCAAATGAAATCAGTAATAATGTTTCTTACCCTGATGCACTTAAGACCTGGACATTTTATGAAATTGTGGGATCCGTCAGAGGCATACTTTGTAATATTGTTTATAGGTTAAAATTTCACACACAGAATAATCTAGCTGAGGAGAGCACCACTACTGCAGATAGGCCAGTTTTCCCATCATTACAAATTGAGTAATCATTTAGCATAGCACTTCCCAACCTTTTTCTTTTGTTTTAGAACACCATTTTTCTTTTGTTTTAGAACACACAAAGAAATATTTGCATGCCACACTGAGATACCAGGGAGTATTTGGAGGTGTGTAAATGGGGCTTGGTAGATGAGTTAGTTACATTTCCCTATATAAGTTATGTAAATAAAAATATATATAAGTAAATATATAACAAATATGTCATTATATATAAAACATAAATGTATATAAAGAATATAATATAATGTAGTAAAAATCAAGTATAGAAAGAAGATATTAAGTATTTATAATTTATAAAAAAAAACTTTCAAATAGGATATTTTTGAAATTATTAAGATCAGAAAGTTAACAGAAGGACCTGTATAGTTTTCAAATATATTTTCAAGTGTGGTAAATTTTGAATGTGTACAATGACTCAGTTTTTATCAATATAAAAAATGTTATCACTTTACATCCATCAGTATGTCCTGCCATACTTCTAACCCATTTGCAAAAAGTCGATTAAGAAGCTCCCTTATGGAAGTCACACTGAGAGGCCACAACATGTGTGATTACTCTACATTTGCCCTCCTGTGGCATCTGTTGATTGAAACAATCAAAGGTGACAAGGTGGTTTGGAAAGTGAATGGAAAAGTAAAAATTATTTTATATGTACTTTTGGAAATGCTTCTTGAGGTTCATCCTAGTTTTAAGGAAGGAAGTTTTCTATCTGTACCATGTAACTACGTGGATTCCCATGTCTTCTGTTAGAACATCAGAGATGATTTGAGCTGCTTGATGATAGGGATTGTGTCTTAGTCATCTTTGGTTCTTCTATGGCTGTATAACCACTTATAGCTCAATAATGAATAATTTAAAAAGGCAGCCCTGGGCTTCCCTGGTGGCGCAGTGGTTGGGAGTCCGCCTGCCGATGCAGGGGACGCGGGTTCGTGCCCCGGTCCGGGAGGATCCCACGTGCCGCGGAGCGGCTGGGCCCGTGAGCCATGGCCGCTGAGCCTGCGCGTCCGGAGCCTGGGCTCCGCAGCGGGAGAGGCCACAGCAGTGAGAGGCCCGCGTACCGCAAAAAAAAAAAAAATAAAATAAATAAATAAAAAGGCAGCCCTATGTATGCTAGTTTAAAATGTGTGTCAGTGTTGACATTTTAAATTATTTTAGATCCTTGTTTATATGTCTTATTTTTAAAAACCTGGGGTTTTAGGCAGAGACATTATGGTCATGGTTTGACCAGAATAACTGTTTCTTAAAAAAAGCTTATTGGTATGCCCATATACAGTTCTCCCAATTACACATTCCCAAATACTGTAAAAAAAAAAAAAAAGCTTTAAAACAAGAGTGCCAGTTACCACATTATAATATGGTCAAGTATTTTATAATTTTATAACTAATTTTAAAAGTAAAAGCAATGTACTTCCATTGGTATGATGTAAGTGAAATTTCTGGGTTACTTTTGCAATAAATTTAAGTATAACAAAATAAATGCAATGTTATTGACTCATGAGTCAATGTTATTGACTCATGCCAACAGGCACTTTATTATTAACTTTCAGCAAATATTTATTATTATTATAAATATTATTAACTTTCAGCAAATATTTCTTGACAGTAAATTGTGGAGAGAATGGAACTATGTAGTTAAAGAGTGAGGGAGGATGGCAAGAAAGAGACAGAAAAAAAATAGAATGAAAAAATGGTAGTGATGGAAATTCTATGGTAATTTTCCATTATATAAATAAACCAATATCCAGTAATCAATAAATTATGAATTTTAGGTCTCAATATTTCTTATTCTTTGGAATAAATGTTTTTAAATATCTGCAGAAAGATTTTGATATTTTCAAAGGTATTGTCCTAGAACAACCAAAACCACAGAGATATACAAGCTTGAGTATACTCCTGGAGAGAAAAATTAAATGCATTTCATGTAGTTCAGTGGAGAAGCTTACTCTCCTTGTTAAAGCTGTTTGTTTTTCTTTTCTTTTAACATCCAAATAATAGGCAGGCAAATCTTTCTCCTCACCAACTAGTGTCACTAAGTAATTTTATACTGTTGGATTCTCAAAGCTCCTGGTGAGAATTTCCAAACGCCTATGGAAGACGCTCATTTTGAGTGCAGTACACATTTTTCCCCCTCTACCTCTGCAGCAGTATTTCCTCTTCCACATTCAAACACATAGTCTAGGCTTGTCATTTTTAAAAAATTAGTTGAAGTATATATTATAACTAGAGGTATTCACAGATGTAACCAGCTAAATCTCCTTCCCTCATCCAGACCTCAAAATCACTGCCCATTCTCTGGAAATGCCAAGCACTCATTTCTCTTTTACTCCTAAACTCTCCACAATGTGGTTTCCACTTCCTCTGCTTGAATGAAATCGCTCTCATCAAGGTCACAAATGGCCTCTGTGTTGCTAAGCCCAGTGAACATATTTCCAATCATTTTTCTTACTAGAACTCTCTGTATAATTTGATATATGTATCAAATTCTATCTATCTATCTATCTATCTATCTATCTGTCTATCAACATCTTCACCTTGGATACACCACTGGAACGTTAGTTGCAAAATAAAACAGTATTTTTACAGAAATCAATTCCACTTATCTCTGTCTAACCAGTCTTCCATTTATTTGATCAAGGACTTAAGATAATCTCACACCATTCAAATACTTTCACTAAATTCAATCTTGTCCTCAGGTCTCAGCTAAGATTTTATATCTTCTGGAAAACCTTCTCTGATTACTCCCTGGCCTCCCAACACCATGAACCTACCTCCAGTATAGCCCACCTTCCCTCCTTTCTGCTATCCCTTATTTTCTTTCCCTTTCTTCATTCAATCAACTAATCTGTTGAGGACTTATTAATTCCCTGGCACTGCTATAAGCATTTAGAATACAACTAGACAAAAATCTTTTCTTCATGGAACTCTCATTCTTGTCAGGGGAGACAGACAATAAAAACTTCCAAACAAGTAAATTATATTATACTATTAAGAAATTTCTTACACTGTGTTTACATTGCTGCTTTACTTGTCACTCTTCCCAATGATACTGTAAGTTCTTATACCTACTAAGTGCCTAGCATCTTGTGGTACGCGGGCCTCTCACTGTTGCGGCCTCTCCCGCTGCAGAGCACAGGCTCCAGAGGCGCAGGCTCAGCGGCCATGGCTCACGGGCCCAGCCACTCCGTGGCATGTGGGATCTTCCCGGACCGGGGCACGAACCCGTGTGCCCTGCATCAGCAGGCAGACTCTCAACCACCGCGCCACCAGGGAAGCCCTTAAAAGTTTTTATTCAGTCTAAGATCTGCCTTTCCCACTAATTGGTGAGTTCTTTTCCAAAATTAGCCTAGCCTCCATTCCCATATTCCAGGGTCTTACACAAATTAACTTTAGACTAATGTCACTTTCATGGTTTACTAGGACCCTAAAGAGAAGTTCTCTTTGAGCAGATCTATATTACTATGTTACATGCATTATTATTTTCCTTTTATTACAGTTTGGGGGTTTATTTGTTTATTGATTGCATTCCAGAAACTTAGTGTTATATATACTTTTATGTAACATTAGAACTTATATGGTTATACTGGATTTATCATCAGGTTATAGACTTTTAGAAGAGTCTGCTGTTAGTTGCTACATATAAAACAGATTTTACCTGATTCCTGGGCAGTACATATTGATCTATTTCATTAATTTTAATGGCTACATAATATTCTATTATATACATATGTAATTACATATCTGATCATCCTTTTTTATTTTTATTTTTTTAAATTAATTTATTTATTTTTGGCTGCGTTGGGTCTTCATTGCTGTGTGTAGGCTTTCTCTAGTTGTGGCGAGCGGGGGCTACTCTTCATTGTGGTGCGCAGGCTTCTCATTGCAGTGGCTTCTCTTGTTGCGGAGCCTGGGCTCTAGGCACGTGGGCTTCAGTAGTTGTGGCACACGGGCTGAGTAGTTGTGGCTTGCGGGCTCTAGAGCACAGGCTCAGTAGTTGTGGCAGACAGACTTAGTTGCTCCGCGGCATGTGGGATCTTCCCGGACCAGGAATCAAACCTGTGTCCCTTGCATTGGCAGGTGGATTCTTAACCACTGTGCCACCAGGGAAGTCCCTGATCATCCTTTTTAAAAAGACTTTTAGTACTTCCCAGTTCTATACCGTTACAAACCACGTTGTAGTGAAGCTCCATCTGTCTACCTTCTTTTTGCGTATCCGCACGTTTCTTTTTGGCCACACCATGGGGCATGTGGGACCTTAGTTCCCTAACCAGGGAACCTGTGCCCCCTGCATTGAGAGCACGGAGTCTTGACCACTGGACTGCCAGGGAAGTCCCTCTGCATGTTTCTATAGTATAGATTCCTAGAAGTGAAATTGCTCGTTCAAACAATGAATGCTGACAAATTTTCTTCCAGAAACTGGAGTTTATACCTCCCCAAAAGTGTAGCTGCTGTTTCCCTTTCTTCTTTACAGATCTTTCCTGTGTGTGTGTGTGTGTGTGTGTGTGTGTGTGTGTGTATGTGTACGTGTGTTTAATTTTCTCATCCTCTGTTGATCATATAGCATTTCTTTATGAGAGGAAGGGAAGTTTAACCTTGAATCTGTAGCCTAGCTCATGTGTCTCTGCTGGATGCCCTCGTAGCATGCCACGTCACATTTTATCCTTATTACTAATATCACTACTATTTTATTTCACTTTTTTACTATCACTTTTGTTTTTTAAAGTCATAACTTCTTGACTTAAATATATCATTAAGATTAAAAAATAGTAATTACAGCTTGGCTAGGTCTTTAGTACAGTAAGTCTCCTACGTACAAACGAGTTCCATTCTGAGAGTGCATTTGTAAATCCAATTTTTTCATAAGTCCAACAAAGTTAGCCTAGGTACCCAACTAATACAATTGGCTATATAGTACTGTACTATAATACGTTTATAATACTTTTCACACAAATAATACATAAAAAGCAAACATGAAAAGTAAACATTTCTAATCTTACAGTACAGCACCTTGAAAGAGTGCAGTAATACAGTACAACAGCTGGCATACAGGGGCTGGCATCAAGTGAACAGATAAGAAGAGTTACTGACCGGAGGAGGGAGGGGAGGTGGGAGATGGTAGAGCTGAAGGAACGTCAGCAATAGGAGATGGAGGGAAAGCCGAAATTTCACTCACGTGTGATGTTGATGGCACAGGTTCTGGTTCCTTGCTGGATTCAATTCTGTCTACCTTCTGAAAAAATGATCCAGGGATGTCTGGGTAATAGCTCCTTTTTCCTCATCATGGATGACACGGTAGCACTGGATTGCATTCTGAACGGCTGCTGCAACCTTCGTGTACCATTCTACATTCGGGTCCTGTGCCACAAAAACTAACAGTGCCTCCTCAAAGGAAGAAAATCCCCTTGCCATTTCCTGTGTTGTGAATCTCTTCAGTTCTTCAGTTAATTCTTCCTCTTGTGTCTCTTCTCTCTGTCCTTCTCTGGGCCTCCAGTTCCATTAGGTCTTCATTAGTAAGCTCCTTGTGTTGCACAGCAAGGAGTTCAATGCTACAGGAACCAGTGACGTGTACCATCTTTTCACCTCGCTCCACTCTCTCAATTACTTTCACTTTTGTTTCCATCGTTATCGCTCGGCGCTTCTTGGCAGGACCAGCTACATCACTGCTGCTTTCACACTTGCTTCCAGACATCCTGGGCTTGAAATAAAGATACTGTACTACTGTACTCTATACAGTACTCGACCGTAAAGTACACAAAAGCACAACCACTCGTAGAGGATGCACGCACATGACAGTGTACACCAGACACGTGAACTAGCTTACGTGATTGGACATGAGAAGGCATGTTCGCATCTTTGAAAGTTGGCAACTTGAAGGTTCATATGTAGGGGACTTACTGTATGGAGTTTTTTCATTTTACTTATTTAAAACAATTTTTTTTTAAAAAAATTATAGTTTTACCTAATAGCTGTTCAGGATAATGGTTGGCGCTTTTGTCCAAATGATTATATTTTTCTTGTTATGTTATCATTTTCTCATTATGCTGCATTGTAGTGAGAAGGCCTGTATAAAAATTGCTTTTTAGAAATGACTGTAAAATATTATTTTAAATTTGTGTAATATTAGGTTATTAGTTTTTAATGTCCTAAGAACAATTGAAAGTAAATATATCCCCTAATTATGGGATATCATGTGAAATTTGATATATATTTATTAATTTAAACTTGTTAGCTGTGTTATTTAAACAATACTATCAGGTCTCTGTTTAAATGGGACTGAATACATGGTGAGTACAATTTAGTTAGGGAAGATGAGCAGTAATTAAATAGATAAAATTTGGGGTACTATAAATATATTGTGGTGAATGTAAGTAGAGGGAAATGAGAGGAAGTGACTAGACAGGGAATTTAGGTTGGATGGCCTCTGAAGAGGTAGCAGTTAAGTTAGGCAGCCATATATTTTATCATGTGTTGAAACTCAATTTAAAATTTTTGCTTTGTATTTTATCTGTTAGTATATTATTGTAGCTGTTTTATTTTTGTTTGCTTATTAATACATTTTTGTTCATGCTTTTATCTTAAAAAGTTTGTTTGTTTCTGGCTTTGTTTTGTTTTGTTTCTCCTAAGTAGTATAGATTTGGATTTAATTACAGTTCAAGCTGAGAAACTTTGTCTATTATTGGTGAATGCAAATGATCATAAATGATAAATTTGTTAAATGCCTTCTATTATTTGGTTTTAAAATCTTTTTACTGTTTTCTACATTTTAGTGCATATACTGAGCTATATTTACCTCTATCTTCTGCAATAATTTGGTAGGAAAATTTCCTTTATTGGAAAAAAGGGTACTTTAATAACTATATTTAAGCTGACATTGTTCTAACTTTAAAAGTCAATAATTGAATAGTAGTAAGGATGTTAGTATCTTAAAAGTGTTTTCTAGCTATAAATAAGATATTTTAAAATACGACCTCATAAAAATATTTAGAATTTCTATTGTCTTCCATAATTATGAAAATCTAAGGCTATCTCATTTAATCTACCAGAGAGAAATTTTAAAAAAAGATTAAATTGTTATGAATACTGATATTAATAGTGGAACATATCTTTGTCATTTATGTCTTTCTTCTGTTTACCAGTGAGTCGATATACAGTGAAAGAAAGGTTTTGCATAGTATACTAAGGAGACAGAAAGGGAAGGAATCCTTGTTACTGCTCTGCGTTAAAAAGGGCAGTGAATAATGTTGCTAGACCATACAACAGTCCCATAGAGAGCATTTTCTTTTAACTTATTAATTTTTTGGTTTAGAAAGAGTACTGCTTAGGGTCATTTGGGTTATAGGCAAGAAGATATAAAGCTGAAGAATAAAACAAAGATAACAAAACAATAAATTGCTTGATATTTTCAAAAACAGAGAAGTAAATGGTCCAAAAGGGAGAGAATGATTAAAAATTACCAGTGGAAAATAAACATAAGAAAAAAAATCAAGTAGAAATTAGAAAAACAGAAATAATATCAAACATTAACTATAGGTCATTGTAAATTCATAGAACTATAATACATGTATTTTCATTCAAAATTAGAACTAGTCACATAATATTTGTCAAATACATTCTGCATTTGGCATTAAAGATTTCAAATATATATTCATTAAGCATATATTATGACTAATATTAAAATTGTTTTGACAGTAGTGTAGATTTGATAATTCTTAATTGAAGTACTAGACAGTAATGTCTGTTTTTCTTTCCCAGAGCCTAGATGTTTAGGTAGTTTAATTTTTTTAAATCAAAGTTTATTTTGGTAAACGTACTAGTTTTGCAAACACATTCAATTTTTTTTAAATTTAATTAATTTATTATTTATTTATTTATTTATGGCTGTGTTGGGTCTTCGTTTCTGTGCGAGGGCTTTCTCAAGTTGTGGCAAGCGGGGCCGCTCTTTATTGCGGTGCGCGGGCCTCTCACTATCGCGGCCTCTCTTGTTGCGGAGCACAGGCTCCAGATGCGCAGGCTCAGTAATTGTGGCTCACAGGCCTAGTTGCTCCGCGGCATGTGGGATCTTCCCAGACCAGGGCTCGAACTCGTGTCCCCTGCACTGGCAGGCAGATTCTCAACCACTGCGCCACCAGGGAATCCCCAATACATTAAATTTGATCGCTGGTTACAGAATAAAGTTCAAGTTTCAAATGTCTCTATGGCAGGATTTCCCTTGTAAAACTCTTACTACAGCTAATGTTAGGGAAGACTTGTAAAACAGCAAAACAGAAGTACTGTCTTTATGTTATCTAGAAACAGAAGAAAACAAGCACTGTACCTGCAAAATTCACTTTTCAATAAAATTCATTTATAAAACATTATCCTAAGAATTGTAATCCTATCAAGTTTCCATAATCACTTAAATAATAGCTATAAAAAAAGGAAAAAAATCACATTTTTGAATGAAGACAAAAATACTTGCCTGTGTTTCTGGATTATTTTAGTGGATTTAAAAACAAAAATACTGTAATTACACTACCTACAAATTGAATAAGATGGAAGCAATTTACATATGATTCACATTTAAATAACACACAGTTATAAAACATTTTCCTATGGATTATAATCCTATCAGACTTTCATTTCAGCCATTATGTAATCACTTAATAGTAAAAATAACCCCAAAAAATGTGAGAAAGAAAAAAAAAATTCCTTTAGTAAAGGAAAAAAAAAGCATCTTGCTATGGTTTTGGATCTTCAGAAACAGACTCATGGGAAGGTGAGATGAACTAGGAAATTGACTTATTTCTATTTTCAGGCTATGTGATTAGAAGACAAAATTCAGTGCTTGGTATACAGACCTTTCTTCTTGTCAGGGGAGGATGTACTGAGTGAGGGAGTTTCTTCAGGGGAGTGGATTCTTCAGGAAGTTCATCTTCACTTTACAAAATTGGGGGAAGGTGAAAGGTTTCTCTTAATACCTTCCCCTGAGTATCTGTCTGTAACATCTCACTTTTAACAGAAAGACTTAGACCACCAGGGTCTGGACCAGCAACTCCACGTCAAGTGGGAGAGTTGTGCCCAAAGAAAGTCCAAAACACCTGCCAGTGCAAGGTCAGTTTTGCTGTTATGGAGGACCTGCTCTGTCAGGAAGGAGCTGCCTTGATGGAAGGGCCTGCTCATGTGGCTGTAACCCTGGGACAGGAGCAGGTGGCACCTGGTCCATTCTGGACTTGAAACTCTGCAGCTGCACAACACCACAGCTTGATGCTCCTCCTTTTCCAGAGATCTTTTCATCCAGAGAGTTTCCAGGTAGTCCTCCTTGGTCTCTGCTAAGTGCCTCCCACGTGGAGTATTGAGGATGTTAGGATACTTTTCAGAATATTTAAATGCTTAATAATTTGTCTAATGTGTTGTTATTTTGTTTTCTTATGATATCAGAGTTTCTCTCAGCCAATAGATCTCTCAAACTATTATCTGAGTTTTTTTCTCATGGGAAATAAGCTGCCTTTGATAATAGCCAATGATATATTTTGAAATTATTTCTAAAAGACTTTTTGGCAATAATTTTATAGATGTCTATCTCTTTACATGTGTAGCTGATCTTTTCATCTCTGTTGAGAAGTTTCCCCTCCATCTTGTTTTTTTTTTTTGCAGTACGCGGGCCTCTCACTCTTGTGGCCTCTCCCATTGCAGAGCACAGGCTACGGATGCGCAGGCTCAGCGGCCATGGCTCACGGGCCCAGCTGCTCTGGGGCATGTGGGATCTTCCCGGACCGGGGCACGAACCCGTGTCCCCTGCATTGGCAGGCGGACTCTCAACCAATGCGCCACCAGGGAAGCCCCCCTCTATCTTTATGGAATAAATTCACTCTAATTGGATACTTTGTGAAAATGCATTTTTTTTTTTTTGATTCAGTTCAGGAAAAACTTGAAGTTTCACTAGAGCTTTTGCTTCTACCGTTCAGTGTGTGTGTGTGTGTGTGTGTGTTTGTGTGTGTTTGTGTGTGTGTTTTATGACTGCAATGAAGCTTTGCCAGTTTGGAAACTTTTGATATAACCTTTAAGTACATAAATTCTCCTATCTTCTTCAGTTAGCTTAGTTAGCATTTATTTATTTTTATTGAGTTGTTAAGTAATTTATCCATTCATCTGTTGATGGACATTTAAGTTCTTTCATGTCCTGGCTATTGTAGATAGTGCTGCAATGAACATTGTGGTACACAACATTGAATTATGTCTCTTTTTGAATATACTTGGTATATGCCCAGTACTGGGGTTGCTGGGTCGTATGGTAGTTCTATTTTTAGTTTTTTAAGGAACCTCCATACTGTTTTCCATAGTGGCTGTATCAATTTATGTTCCCACCAACAGTGCAGGAGGGTTCCCTTTACACCACACCCTTTCCAGCATTTATTGTTTCTAGATTTTTTGACGATGGCGTGTGAGGTGATACCTCATTGTGGTTTTCATTTGCATTTCTCTAATGATTAGTGATATTGAGCATCCTTTCATGTGTTTATTGGGAATCTGTATGTCTTCTTTGGAGAAATGTCTGTTTAGGTCTTCCGCCCATTTTTTGATTGAGTTGTTTGTTTTTTTGATATTGAGCTGCATGAGCTGCTTGTAAATTTTGGAGATGAATCCTTTGTCCGTTGCTTTGTTTGCAAATATTTTCTCCCATTCTGAGTGTTGTCTTTTCATCTTGTTTATGGTTTCCTTTGCTGTGCAAAAGCTTTTAAGTTTCATTAGGTCCCATTTGTTTATTTTTGTTTTTATTTCCATTACTCTAGGAGGTGGGTCAAAAGGGATCTTGCTGTGATTTATATCATAGAATGTTCTGCCTATGTTCTCCTCTAAGAGTTTTATAGTGTCTGGCCTTACATTTAGGTCTTTAATCCATTTTGAGTTTATTTTTGTGTATGATGTTAGGAAATGTTCTAATTTCATTCTTTTACATGTAGCCATCCAGTTTTCCCAGCACCACTTATTGAAGAGGCTATTTTTCTCCACTGTATATTCTTGCCTCCTTTGTCAAAGATGAGGTGACCATAGGTGCATGGGTTTATCTCTGGGCTTTCTATCCTGTTCCATTGATGTGGCACATATATACACACACACACACACACACACACACACACACACACACACACTGGACTATTATTCTCCCATAAAAAGGAATGAAATTGAGTTATTTTTAGTGAGGTGGAAGGACCTAGAGCCTGTCATGCAGAGTGAAGTAAGTCAGAAAGAGAAAAACAAATACCATATGCTAACGCACATATATATGGAATCTAAAAAAATGGTACTGATGAACCTAGTGGCAAGGCAGGAATAAAGGCGCAGATGTAGAAAATGGACTTGAGGACATGGGGGGGGAAGGAGAAGCTGGGACTAAGTGAGAGAGTAGCATTTACATATATACAGTACCAAATATAAAATGGATGGCTGGTGGGAAGCTGCTGCATAGCACAGGGAGATCAACTCGATGCTTTGTGATGAGCTGGAGGGATGGGATAGGGAGGGTAGGAGGGACGCTCAAGAGGGAGGGGATTTGGGGATATATATATATATATGTATATATATATATATATATATATATACATACACGTATAGCTGATTCACTTTGTTGTACAGCAGAAACTAACACAACATTGTAAAGCAATTGTACTCCAATAAAGTTGTGAAAAAAAATAACTTAGTTGCATCAATTAATTTCTTCAAAATAACTTTCAATCCATCTTCTAAGTGGGCTTAATTTTCTAATGCATTCTTTATTTTAATTAAAGTTTAGTTGACTTACAATATTGTATTAGTTTCAGATGTATAACATAGTAATTCGACATTGTTATAGAGTATACTCTGTACAAAGTTACTGAAAATATTGATTGTATTCCCTTAATCCCCATCCCCCCAGAAACCACTACTTTGTTCTCTGTGTCCATGAATCTGTTTCTGTTTTATGCTTTTTCATTTGTTTTATTTTTTAGATTCCACATATAAGTGAAAACATACATTATTTGTCCTTCTTCGTCTGACTTATTTCACTAAGCATAATACCCTTCAGGTCCATCCATGTTGTCACAAATGGCAAAATTTCATTCTTTTTATGGCTGAGTAATATTCCAGAGTGTGTGTGTGTGTGTGTGTGTGTGTGTGTGTGTGTGTGTGTATCACATCTTCTTTATCCATTCATCTGTTGATGGACAATTAGGATCTAATGCATTATTTATATTCAATTCCAAGTTCCCACCATCTGTGTTATCTTCTCCAAGAGCAGTAGCCCAATCCCTCATCTTTAGCTAGTGTTCACCCAAGGCTTGATCTTTCTTTATCTTTTAGAATTCATTTCATGCACACTGTAGAGTTTTCTAACATTTTATTTTGTTTAATGTTTGTTCCCTTTCCCTTTTCCAATCTCTGGCTTCTTGTGAAAGTAGTTTTGTACTTCCCTCAAGATTGAAATTTTTATCCAATGCACTGCTTTTAGTGCTATCTGAAGTCATTCTTAATTCTTCTTATGTATTTTGAAGGCTGTTTTGGTTGCAGCTACGTGAAATTGGCTGTGTTTTGATGTGTCTTCTAAAGACTGAAACTTTCTTGGAACTTCAGCTCCCAGCTTAACTTATTCTAAACATTTAGATTTTTCTTCTTTTGGCTCTTTTCTAAAAGGAACTCTCTACCTGTCTATTAAAGATTTATAAGTTTGCGTATTTCTAATGATTTGTTCCTGAATCTGGCTTCTCTTAAAGTTGATTCTAGTCCTCCAAATTCTTTTTGAAGCCCTCTGATTCTTTTTGAATCAGATTAATTTTCTTATAAATTTGTTCTTTCCTCCAGAATGTTTGCCCAGAACCAAACATTGTAATTAGGAATATTTTTCCATCCATCTTTATTATTTCTTATTAGTATTCTTTTACGGTTATAAATGTTTTTATTTCTGTGAGGATAAGGCATTTGCTTCCGTGTGGCCTGGTTTATTCTTATAACTGCTGCTTTTTTTTGAAGATAGTTTCATAAAGCACAGCAGTACTGGAAAATGGAAGTAGACTCTATGCTAACTACTCAATCTTAGATAAGTCATGTGACTCGTGTTATCTGATGATCTCTTATTATCTGATGACATCTTTCATGTCAGCCTTATAGTAAAAGTGTATCTGAAGATAACTGAAGATGGTGTGTAATATATTTTGAAAGAAAAATTAAACGTTAAATAAATTTTGCCTGTTTGTTTACACAGTTTAGTAGATTTATTAACCATTTTAATTCAGACAGTGTTATAGTTTAGACTCTAGGCCAGGTGTGGTGTAGTATGTCTCATACTTGGATAGGAAAAAATCAGCCTTGAGGTTGTACTCAGCAATTTTATATAAGTTGCTGCTCATCAGAAGTGCTCACATTTGGCAGCAGAATCTTAACTATTCTTTTCAGAGTGATTCACTTAGTTCAGGAATTTAAGTATGATAATGCCCAAGGAGTTTATTGATCAAGAATTTTGAAGACTATACATGACTAAACTAATATCATAGAAGTTCCTAAAGAGTTGAACTAAATATAAATCAATCGTTAATTAATCCAGTAAGTGGATATTGAGTACATACTATCGATCAAACACTGGGTTATGCATGAACTTTTATACACAGAAGAATGTTTAGTCAAGTGAGGGAGAGAAACCCGTTACTAAAGGACTATAATACAAGAGAAATAACCTGACAGACAGATACCCAAGTGCCAGAAAGCACTTCTGAAGCATTAACCCAGAATGGGATTAATGGGTTTTAGAGAGATATGCCTGTAGGTGATGTCAAGATACAAAGAATGCACTGTGGGGTCTGGGTATCGACAGCCAATTGGTTCTCAGTAATAAATTGGTAAACTATTTCTGAGGGAAATATATGGGAATGGTTCTTCCTAATTTTCAGTGTGCCAGTTTGTTAGTTTATAATGAGGAAAGTAACTCTTCCATGTATCAGAACACTAGAAAGGAACTCCGTTAAAAGCCAGATAATAATCAGAATATTACTATGTGAGCATCAGATCAATTGAATTTCAGTAAGATGAATAGAAAGTTGCCATTCTGCAAAGCAATTTCACAATGGAGATGACCTTTTTAGAAAATGCAGGTGTTCAGTGCTCATTGGTTACAACTCCACTCTTACAATTTGGATAATATCATCATTAATAAATAATAATAGTTATTATAATGCATTACATGTATTATGCTGTGTTCCATTTTAAAGATGGGAAAACTGAGGTTTAGAAAATTACTAGCCCTGTAAAACAAAAAAAGAAAAGAAAATTACTAGCTCTGTGATATTAGGGAGGTTATTTTCCACTATCTGGTGCTCAGTTTCCTCATCTATAAAATGAGAATGATATTAATTTATACTAATCTTAATACTAACATAATAATAATATTGTTAGCAAATGTGACATCCTATATATGGCACATAGCAAGCACTATGTAAGCCATAATAACACTTAGTCGGTATTATTATAACTAAGAGAAAGCAGAAAGAAAATTAAAACAGAGAATTAGTTTTTAATGTGAGAATTTCTGATTTTAAGCTAACTAAGCTAATAATAGTTTAGTCTCTAATGTTGATCCTTGAATATTTGTTAAAAGTGGCCTAATTTCCACTTCATTTCTCCATTCCTTCATTTGGTTTTCTTCAGTCATCATATAACTGTACTTCCTGACTGGTTCAGACATGCAAAATTTAACAGCTCAGTTTCTTTCAGGTGTTCAGTCCTGGTTTACCTGAATCAAGCACAAACACACACACACATAGACATCAATTCTTATTTACGGTGCTTTACAATTACAGAAAGCTTTCATATTTATTTGTCCATCTCCCAATTATTTTTTTTTCCTTGCTGCTGGCACCATTAGCCACTGTGAAATTTATAAAAGTAGGTATGGTCTGGTTTGATATTTGCAGAAGTTTTGGGACTAGGGTTGAATATCTAATTTTGATTTAAGGTCAGAAACTTTCTGTAAAACTTTGTGTAAATATATGGATATCTGAAAAAGACTACATAAGGGAGGGAGGTCCAAATGTCCTTGCATATTTAAATTATAATTACTCTTTCTTGAACTTCCATCACGGTATATTACCATTCAAGAATTTCACCTTTGACCTTGACCTTATATGTAGTGTCTACACTTAGGTGATTTATATATATGTCATAGTTTATAGGTGAAAGGAATAATAAGTGAGGTGATATACTACACTACCTTAAGAATAAGGAGGATCCTAATTAGACCTCATCATAGCGAATAGTTTTCATTACTTTGTTTGAATTAGGATATTAAATAAAGTGCAACAGAAATGACATATATAGGAATTAGGCAAGTGATAATTTGTGTTCCAAAATTATAACTTGTTAGAGACATTATTTATTTATTTATTTATTTTGGTACGTGAGCCTCTCACTGTTGTGGCCTCTCCCGTTGCGGAGCACAGGCTCCGGACGCGCAGGCTCAGCGGCCATGGCTCACGGGCCCAGCCGCTCCGCGGCATGTGGGATCTTCCCGGACCGGGGCACGAACCCGTGTCCCCTGCATCGGCAGGCTTACTCTCAACCACTGCGCCACCAGGGAAGCCCTAGAGACATTATATTTTTAAAATTTTAATTAAGATGTCCTTCTCTATATAACTTTCCTATGACTATAGATATGACTATTTCCTTTGTCAAATATTACTCTTTGAGCATCAGTGCTTTGTCAAATGATAAAACAGTGATATACTTAACTTAGGAAAGATGTTAAAGTTCTATTCTGTGTTTTACATAAATTATGTTGTTTTATTTTATTACATAGACAATTTATGAAAAAAGAGAACAATGTATTTTTCCCTTTCACTTGCAAATTGGTAAGGAATCATGGGAGATATATTCTAAAAAAGGACATATATTTAAAAAATCATTATTGATTTGATTTTAATATATCATTTATAGAGGAACAGTTGGTAGAGTTATAGTTATAAGCATTGAAATACAAAAATCACCTAGCCTGGTGGTTTTTAGTAGGCACTTTGCATGATTAAATTAAGTTGAAAAAAATTGGAGACTTAATTCTATAGATGACATTATTGGTAGTTTTATTTTCCCTATGATCTCATGTATTTCTTATCTCTCATGGTTGCACAGCACCCCTCATATTATTCCTCTTCTCATTTTTCCTTTTATACAGTCACTCTAGTATTCTGAGGCTGATTTTTTTTTAGAGATTTAAAGCCAGATTCTGGTGTAAAAATCCATTTGTGTTAAAGAATTCATATGAAATAAAAGGACTATTGAATCAAAGCACAAAATAGTTCATTAAGAAGCATTGTAGAAGTGAAAAGTGTCCTAATAAAGAGTTTTAAACTTCATTTTCATAACTAAAATTTTAGTTAACCTTAATTTACTTCCTTAATTAATACCTACTTTGCAAGTTAAGTAACAGAGAAACTGGAAATTTAACCTGCATTTTACCATTTGTAAGAGAGGTACAAAAATATTCTATACCAGTTGTAATCGTGCATGACTTTAATCAGATATTTGGAGACCTATTTCAATTGCCTGCAGTGTTAGCTATTCAAACTCAAAATATTCTGTAAGATTCCCTTATAACTTGAGAATCACATGACTCATTTTCCTTAGACAGCTTAGCTTGTGCAATTTTAGCTGTGGAGAATGAGCTGTCCATTACTCTTTATCACCATTCTCTGCTGAGTGCATTTGCTCTTTCTTCCTTTCCGTTGCTTGTGTTTGTTTATCTAATTTGGATTATTAGCATGCCATAATAGTCTATAATTTTTTCCCCTCAGTCATTTACTTCTCAGGCAGGAAATTTCTTAGTGCTCCTGAGGACAACAACAACATGTGATTTTTTTGTTTTTGTTAAAGGAAAGTCACAAAATTAAAAGTTTGGAAGAGACTCATGTCTTTCAGGAAAGCTTTATTCAAACATTGCTACAGAATATTTGCCCATATTTTTTCCTGTAAATATGCATAAAAGGAGATAGAACTGATTATGGCAATCTTTATATTCATCAGGTTTGTTTCTTTAATTTTTAATATAACTATTATAATGCTTTGAGAATTATAAAAGATAATTCTTTTCTTGTTTGTGGAATGCTTAGAGTGTAGTGCAGGTCCTGGTACCATACGCGTAAGGTTCAAATCTGAACGCTGTCAGTTTCTACCCAGGAAATCTTAGGCAACAAGTTATTTAACCTCTTTGCCTCACTTTCCTCATCTGAAAAAAACAAATTTAGTAATGGCTCTTTTACAGAGCTGTTGGTAGGGTTTAAAAGAATTAGAACAATGCCTGATACAGAACAAGAATTCAGTAAAAGTTAGCTATTAAAGAATTTTTGATAGTGTTAGAGAATTTTAGGAAATATATATAGACAGAGCAGAGCAAAGTGGAATGAATCACTTGAAATCTTACCCCTCAAAAATAAAGTCACAGGGGCTTCCCTGGTGGTGCAGTGGTTGAGAGTCCGTCTGCCGATGCAGGGGACACGGATTCATGCCGCAGTCCGGGAAGATCCCACGTGCCGCGCGGGGTGGCTAGGCCCGTGAGCCATGGCCGCTGAGCCTGCGCGTCTGGAGCCTGTGCTCCGCAACAGAAGAGGCCACAACAGTGAGAGGCCCGCGTACCGCAAAAATAAAAAAAAAAATTAAGAAAAAGGTAAAGTCACAGACATTTTGGTGTGTTGTTTCAGTCTTAATTAATACTTCTATATTTTTATTAAATATGGGATTATATAGCATACCTGTTAGTTTGTAACCTCGTTTTGTTCACTTTAAATGGAAAATTTACTACATATTATTTTATCACATATCATACTACATATTATTTAAATGCTTTTAGTACCACAGTAATATGATAATTTATATATTCAGTGCCCTAAAGCTGAATATGCAATTTTTATACAGGTTTTGTTTTGTTTTGTTTTGTTTTTTGCTATTATCAACAATGCCTCAGATGGTATTGATATAAAGGCCCTGATTTCACATATTTACATATTTAAGATTATTTTCTTAAAATATACTGTATAAGAAATTTCTCTCACATCTAATCTTCAGTTGTTAGTTATAACTTAAAGCAAACTGAAACTGATTACATTTCAAATGTTTGGAAATGTTTGACTCATAATCTCATAATACACAGAAAAAAGTCCTTAATCTTTCCTCATTGTTTTCCTCTGAAAACTCTTTGATTTTTTATTTGAGCTTCTCCAAAACAAACATAGCACTCAAGATGCTGAGTAATGGTGATGGTACAGAGGGAGATAACACTTGCTGTTAATTATACAACACCATTTTATAACTATGACATGAATAACACTGATTCATATCTAATTAGGCATAATTGTATAATTAGTAATTTCATATACTTGTAGATTTTTTAAAAAGACAATTTGAATGTGTATTATACACATATACTGTAAGTGTTCATATGATAATGGTGTTTGATATTTATATGCTGTATACACACACAGTAAAACTTTTTAAGTTAGATCCGCTGCCCTAATAACGTAAAATATAATTGCATGTCACAGCCCAACCTCCTGTCTCCTCTATAATGACACTTTACACATTCTCTTAAAGGATGAACTGTTTTGGATTTATTTTATTTTATCTATTCAATATGACATTTTAGGAGAATAGTCACAATTTTTAAAAGTTCTTAAACAGAAATGATATTTTCTTATTGTTAAATAGAGAATATGAAAAATACTATGTATAACTGAGTCACTTTGCTGTACAGCAGAAATTAAACACAACATTGTAAATCAACTGTATTTCAATAAGATGTTAAAAGAATGCAGATAAACAGTACCTTAAAAAAAACAAGATATGATATATATATACAATGGAATATTACTCAGCCATAAAAATAATGAAATGATGCCATTTGCAGCAACATGGATGGACCTAGAGACTATCGTACTAAGTCAGAAACAGAAAAACAAATACCATATGATATCACTTGTATGTGGAATCTAAAATATGACATAAATGAACTTCCATGAAACAGAAACAGACTCACAGACATAGAACACAGACTTGTGGTTGCCAAGGAGGAGGTGGGTAGGGGAGGGATAGATTGGGAGTTTGGGGTTAGCAGATGCAAAGTATTGTTTATAGAATGGATAAAAACAAGGTCCTACTGTATAGCACAGGGAACTATATTTAATATCCTGTGATAAACCAGAATGGAAAAGAATGTGTGTGTGTGTGTGTGTGTGTGTGTGTGTGTATATATATATATATATATATATATATATAACTAAGTTTGCTGTATAGCAGAAACTAATGCAACATTGTAAATCAACTATACTTCAATAAAATAATTTAAAAAAGAGAAAAAAATAGAGAAATGTCTTAAAGTTTTCTATTGACTATTTAAAAAATGTTTTGAATGCTTTGTTTCCATCTCAGTTTAATGTTATTGTATCTTCTTTGAAGATTTTACTATTTATCAATATAAAACAATCTTGTTCTTTGCATTTGCCTGGCCCATCCTATTATTTATAATTGTCATTTGATATAGAGGTATATCTTGTTATTTTTTATTCTGAGAATATCTTTTAATAAAGAAGCTTAACCATTTTACATTTATGTTTAATTGGTATATTTTGACTTGCATTCAAATGCTGTCTTAATCCCTACCCTGCCCTCATCACATCTATGATATTTCTCTTTCTTTCTTCCTTTTTTGCTGAAATTTTAATCTTTTCCTTTAGACTAATAAATCATACACTGTATATTGATTCTATAAATGTATAATATTAAATTTGTAACATATTTGAATTAATTGACTTCTCAATATCACAATCAGTAAATACCAGAGTCAATAAATGGAATGAGGCTCTCTTTAATCCCTTCATTTAAGCTGATAAATATAGCATGCTTTTATTTCCTGCCTAATGATCCCTTTTATTATTTTGTTAGGATAAACTTGTGTTTTAAATATGTTTTATTTTTAAAGTACTATGAAACTTTTAAGAATAATTTATTTTTACTAAGCTTCATAGGTATGTTAAGGACACATTTTACCAATTGCTTATGTTTTTTACACTTTTATTCCTCACTTATCTTTATTTTTTACACTACATCTTTTTTTTGTACTTAAGAAATAAAATAAGTGGAGAGAGTTCTTGTCTGAATAATTATTTGAGATTCTTTTTTGTAGCGATTGTATTCTTAGTTTTCAACAGTCACTGCATCCCAAAAGTACTTGGTTGTTCCTGGGAAGAAAATAATTTATTTATTTATTTATTGGCCATGCTGCGCAGCTTGCAGCATCTTAATTCCCTGACTAGGGATCGAACCTTGCCCCCCAGCAGTGGAAGTGTGGAGTCCTAACCACTGGACTGCCAGGGAATTCCCCAAAATAATTTATATTGAGGAAAAATATACAGTCTAGTGTCAAACATGTTCTAAATTCCTAGCAGTAAGTTGGAAATACAGCACTGATTCTTAGTGAAAGGTGAGCAGTGCAAGTCAGATCTGAGGGTGGCTAACTAAAAATGATGACTGGGACAGCCATTCATCCCTCCCTTTTGTTCATCATATTTAATTCCACAAGCTAAAAGATAATTTATCTGTTGTGCGGTATTTTTAGAAATCTACACTTCTTGATGAATACGTGTTTTATAGAAGCACATGATGAACTAATATTTTAAGAAGTTAAAAAATTAGTAAATGAGGAATAGTGATTACAAAAGAGAACAGAAAATATTATGTGATGATTTTCTTATGATTTTAAGACAATGATGCTAAATAAGTATCTCCCTGTGAAGGGTTCATGTTGTAATTCCAATGAATTACAAACTCCTTACCACGGTTTAACAAGATCCTTTATGATCTGGACCCTGTCCACCTCTCCTGTTTTAACTTCTACTATTATGCACTTTATCAAACTTTTAAGGAACACTGTTTCTTTTACTTGAAATTAGCCAAGTTCATAGCCATCTCAGGGTCTTTGCAATTCCATTTTCCTCTATCATGACCTTAAAAACTAGGCCTTCCCTGACCATTCTGTTTGTACTAGGTCCACATCTCCCTCACTATCACATTACCTTCCTTTCTTTCCCTAAAGCATTTAACAGTATTTGAGGCTATCAGTGTTAAATGTTGATATTTGAAGTGTGTATTTTACTATATTTTACATAGATATTTGAAGTATATATTTGTATCATTTCTCTCCCCTCCATTAAAATGTAAACTTTACAAGGACAGAGAGCTAGAATATTCAGAATAAATTCTAAAAGTATTATTAATTTATTTCTAGTAAATCCATACCAATAAAATTCATAAAATGATTTATGTATACAAATATTATGGAGTGTCTATTTCAGAGTATTACTCAATTAATGAACATTTGACTTTTTAAGGAGAGAAGTGCGGCTATCATTTAATCTAGTTAATACACAAAGCAAGGTCAGCCTGATTGTATGCTAAGTGTTTAGAAAATCAAGTTTACATCTCCAACTTAGCTGACGAAATAAAAGTTCTTATGCAGCAGGTATCATATTGTTCACAGGGGGATTGTCAGAGGCTCCATAAATAATGATTTGGGGAAGACAGTGGAGTTATTCAAATCTACCATGAAATGGCACATGGGTGTCACTTTTTACTCTGTTTTGTTGTGTCTTAAAATTGTATTCAGTTTACATGTAACTGGATTGTGCTGAGAAAAATTATGATAAAACTCTATGGAATGTACTGAAGGGAAACATTATTTGCTATGAGGGAAAATAGCTTCTGCCAGTAAATTTGTATGTTCTAGTGGGTCAAAGTGTCATTTTAATTCCTAAGAACATCTAGATTGGGCTGCTGGAGAGGGAGTTATTGCTGTAGTAAGAAGCTGTAAAGCAACATTTTGTTGATTATGTTCAAAATTGGTTAAATGCATAGAACAAGTTATCCAGTTTTGAGCCCCATTAATAAGAAGGAAAGTTGAGAAATGCAGTGGATTCCTGAGATAAGCATGTGTATAAATTTAGAGTTGAAAACAAATCAGAATGATGAAGCAAGGCTAGAGAATTGGATTGTTCAATCTTGAGACGATAAGAATAGGGAGTTAATAACAGTCTTTAAGGATGAAGAGTTCTTACAAAAGAAAGATGACTAGCTGTTTTCCATCTTCAGTGAGAACAGAACAAGAGGATGGAATTTAACAAATATTTATTGAACATCTCCACTGAGTGCAGAACAAGAGGGTGGGAAGCATAAGGACTTTAGATTAGAACTAAAGAATATCCTAAGAGTGAAGATTTTAATTCCTTGAGAGGTTGTGAATTTTGTTTTTTGGAAGTCTTTTAAACAATATAGGTTTTCACTTCATAACTACCAATAGGCAGTAGTTTCAATTCAGTTCAACAAACATTTATTGCATTTTCAAGGCCCCCTCCAGTTCAGTGGTCTCAGCAGCAATCTGTCAGTAAATACAATATTGAGCAGATCTTTGTAGAACTAGTAATATATAAGCTATTTAAGATAATACTAACCATAATCATGTTAATTATGATAATAATAACTTAGTGAAATTAGTAAAAGGTATTAATAGTATCATTTGGTGGAGAGTTATACCAAGTAAGCTCCTATATGAATTGTAGGATATGTTTAAGTCTATGTATGTAATATATGTGTATGTAATATGTATATAATGCTTAATTTAAGAATTAAGATATTTGGACTATTTAAATATATAGATGTCTTCTGATAGAAATAACTAAATAATATATTTGTGAGAGAGGAAATTATCTTGAATTGCAGTTTAGTATGATTTTCCTTAAAAAAGTGCATTTGAGAATTAAGCCCTAAAATAATTTTTTCATCTTTGCAATTTTAACATATTCACTGACAATTTTATTATATTTCTTATTCTATTAATGATTGCAGACAACATTTAATTATTCTAACAAGGATGGCAAGATATCTACTCAATTTATCAAGTTGAAATATTTAATATGCTTAATAGAAATATTACTTTATAATAATATAAATAATACATTACTTTATATATTACTAATAGTCATTAAAGAACAATTAAGATATGCTTATCATCTTCCCCTGTGAAGCAAATCAGTTTTTAAGAATTGTATCAATAAAGTAGTGCTTTTCAAAGGAGCTACTGCATACTAGAGAAGGACTGGGCCTTTAGCCCAGCGAAAATGTCTATAAAGTCTCTTTTGTTTAATTTTAGTATTTATGCAAATTTTTAATTCTACATCTAATACGGTTTTAATTCATTCATTGAATGCCTATTATGGTCAGGCACTGCTTGATACCCTGCGAACGCAGCAGTGAACAAAATATAGGAAAATATCTTCTCTTGTGGAAATTGCATTCTAGTTTGATAAAATTAACAGCAAACAAAATAAGTAAAATATATAGTATGTCAGATTACTTTAAGATTTGTTCATTTTGACATTAAAATATTCGAATTGCTCAGGCCAAGGAACAATATTTTTCCCCAGCTTTGGATAGTCGGTAGGATGCTGTTTCAATGATCCTGTCAGTGTCAGGAAGCTGCTTTAATTAAGAAGTACTTATATCACATATTCATTTCAGCAACGTGGTGATTATCATTCTTTTTTAGCCCTCCCAGCATTGGCGATTGCACACAGTCATGTGAGGGAGAGATGCCATCACTTTCTTTTCTTCACTGCTTACTAAATACCCCCAGATAATCGCTAATAAGAGAGATCCAGAATGAAGTCAAAGAGGCAGTGCAGTGCAATATTTCGAGGCTGTGTTGACAGAAATTTTGATAAGTATATTTTTTGATGACAAGTTAAGCCACTTGTGGTTTATGATGGGATGAAAGGGATAAAAGGGTCACTAATCTTTTGGTCCATCTTCTCTTGTCTCTGTGATAATCTCATAAAAGGACTGATTCAGGGAAAAACGATGACTGATAATGCCATTAATTTAAAAACTGATACTGTAATTTTCATCACATGTAAATTATCTGAGCCTTGCAATCTGCATAATCAACTCTCTTCATTCAGTTTTCAAATTTCATTTTCATTGCAGCATTTTGGTCATGTACCATAAATAGACTGTTTTCCTTGTAATTTTTTTAATGAATCATGCCCAAACTTGTAAGAATGTTTAAATAGACCAAATTTGCAAATCTCTGTATTAGAGTGAGCAATGAATTTAAGTTGATTTACCTTATTTCAGTTTTTAACCTCTGACAGAGCATCATATTCCTTCATGATGAAAATTTCTTGGACCAACGCTTGTCTCCAGTGAAGTGCAGCAGAGAAAACTGTACACATTCTTGTCTATTTCATTAAAAAATTATCTAAAATTACAGTTATTGATACTTCAAATTTTTAAATCGTAAAACTACCTGTTTTGCTACTCAAACCAGTCAGGAAAAAAGAAGCAAACTCATGGAGACAAAGTATAAACTGAGAATGTGGCTATAGCTCCTGGAGCATTCAAAGTAGCATGGTCCAGATGCAGGTGAATCTTCTTGCCTTTCATGGATTTGGCATCATTGTACACATGACTCCATTCATTTTTTCTAATTAAATACAATATTTTAAAATAATAATAAAAAGAAATAAAAGGAAAAGACTCAAATAGCCTACTGAAATTTTCTTCACAGATTATTTTGTCTTTAAATGTTTGGAAAATGAACATACCATCATAAATAACGGTGAAATGGTGAACATGGAAAAATTAAGGAAATTAGTGAAGTTCATGCTTTCATCTAAGAAAGATACAGTATTTGGTTAACCTCTATTCTCAACTAGTTATTCAGATGTCATTTGAATATATTAAATTTTATGATTTAAACATAAATAACAACCCTGTTTTCTGCTTGGATGCTTCTTTCTGATGCAAAGCAGATCCAACCAAAATCTTACAGCCCTGGGTTTCAAAAATTTATTCCCATTTCCATCAGATAAGTGTGGAGGAATTCTCTTTTCTTTTTCTCTGTTATGAATTGTTATAAATACTTTATAATTTTCAATATTTTATGATTGTTTCCTGTGTTATTTCTTTTAATGTTATAAATTTTTCTCTAAAAAATCCATTTTAGCTTCATTTTATAGATTTTATGTTATTGTCATTGCTTTTAATATACTTTAAAAACAAGCAACAAAATAACAAAGAATGATTGTGTGGCAAAATGTACCCTAAACTAGTCAAATAGGAGCAATTGTCTGGGAATATATTTATAACATAAATGATTAAGAAAAATGTCAAAGGATATGAATAGACAATATCTAAAAGAGACAGTATAAACAGCCAGTAAACACGTGAAAGGATGCTCAACCTCATTAGGAGACAGGTAAATGTAAAATGATTTCCAGTCTTAAGTTGGCAAACGTGTAGGAGATTAATAATATCTAGCACGAGCAAAGTTTCAGGTAACTAAGCACTTTCATACACTGCTAGTGAGTTGTGAATTGGTACAAAATTTTGGTGAAAAATCTAGTAATATATCTTAAAATGAAAAAGAAACTCCTAGGGCTTCCCTGGTGGCGCAGTGGTTGAGAGTCTGCCTCCCGATGCAGGGGACACAGGTTCGTGCCCCGGTCCGGGAAGATCCCACATGCCGCGCAGCGGCTGGGCGTGTGAGCCATGGCCGCTGAGCCTGCGCGTCCGGAGCCTGTGCTCCGCAAAGGGAGAGGCCACAACAGTGAGAGGCCCGCGTATCGCAAAAAAAAAAAAAAAAGTCCTAACATTTCTACTACGAAAAAGTTTATCCCACAATAAGAAAAATTATCATCACCCATGTACAGTGGTACGTATTATAGTATTATTTGTAGCAATAAAATGCTAGGATAAAAAGTACATTTCTATCATTAATAAAATTGTTAAAAATATGGAACTTGATGTAGTTTTTGGAATTTTAGAGGCATATTTATTGATCTGGTAGGATATCTACATATTCATGTTATGTGAAAAAAAATTGCTGACTTTTTAAAAAGGTGAACTTTATTGAAACCCCCCCGCCCCCCAACACACACAGGAAAAGTACAGCATAAAGTATATGTTTCTGTGAGCATGGAAAACTCTATAGAAAGATAGTAATTGTGCTTAAAATGACTAGTACAGAGGATTAGAATAGACTTTAGTATGGGGTAGGAGATTATTATTTTTTATGTAACTTCACATTTTTTTCCAATTTTACAAGGAAAATATATTACTTTTACAATTGAACATCTAATTATTAAATAAAATTTGAAATTGAAAAATTAAACTTAAAAATGCTAATTCACTTAAGCACAATTTTAAACTTGTTTTTTATATTGGGGAGTATACTCAGAAAGGATTGTGGCTTGATAATGTGTATTACTAAAACATTTTTAAGGAAGCTCTTGTGGAAAATGTTGATGTATTTTGTGGGAAAGAGTTTTGTCTATTGGTTGGTTTAATTGATGAGGAAAGAAGCCTGGTTTCTAAGGTTACAAACTTATTCTTCAGAAAATTGAATCATGGGAGTCTCCTGAAATCATTGGTTCTAGCTGCTACACTCCTTTTTGGGCTAGCAATGGTCCTGTTAATTTGATGTGACTGCAGAGTTTGTAATGTTAAATTCAGCAATAATACTCAATTTCCATTATTTACCAATTATTTAGTGCACATAACTATTTTCCACTCTGAGATTTCATGGAAAGGACATAGTATTGGATAACATGGAAAATGTGACTATTGATTATAGTTGACTGGCAAAATTTCAAAATTTTTTCCAGAATATCTTTCATGAAATTAATATTTCAGGAAAATATACCCCTTTTTCACCTGTCTTTGAATACCCAGAACTTTCAGCCACTTGCCTTTAACTATTACATCTAGCCATTTTGATAAGTTATAGCATTGATGTATTCAGAGAACTGGAACTTTTATCTTTGCTAATTCTAAAATGCTTGATATGGTGAGAAATACACCAAAAATATTTCCTGGTATTTAGCTATTAATTAAGTATAAAGATAACTATCTAAGACTTTGGTTTTTATTATGGTTACTAAGCTTATATCAGAATTCCATCTTTTAGTCTAATTTGTTTAATCAGAAAAAAATCAAAACACACCTGTAATTTATGATTATTGGACGAAAGGGAGAGAACTTATTTTTCATTTCATACCTCCTGAAATGAAGGTTATATTTTTTTACAAGAAAGATAGAAAAATCATATATTAACAGATGATAAGAAACTTGACACATATTTCAGATACACAGATACTATGTTTCATGTGTTTCTGGTGTTGAAAGTAAAAGGATATATGTCTTAGAATTTCTACTCAATTGTATACCTCTATGTGCCTACTATCTGCTATGTTAGATTTCTAATCAATCAATATTTTAAAAAAATTGTTAGCACATTCAAGTGTTTAGTTCCTGAGGATGGAGGGTTCATGAGCACTGAATTTATACTTTCCATATTGATCCACTTATTACTGATACTTAAAATTTTAGAACTGATAATCACTTACTGTTCTGGGCAATATAAATTATTTAATCAGTTCCAAACTTTTGAAATAATTGTCTGATGTTTTAGAAACCAGAAACAAAAATTATAATAGGAGTTTAGACTATAATATATTGCTGCAAGGATAATTATTAAGGGAAAACACAGCTGACATTTTCTGATTTATGCACACAATCAGAGATGGAGTCCAAGGACTGTGACATAATTATCTTCATGCTAACAATTTTTGTAAATCTCTTGACGGAATTTTAGCTAATTTTAAAATGGCTTCTGAAGATTAGCACTTAAAATTGTTGGGGAAAATAGCACAATTTATTAGCAAGGGTATAATTGTAAACCTTCTAAATACTCATTGTGAATATCATTTAGACAGTAACTCCTGCTTTAGCAGCTGGTATATAAGACACCAGTTTATGGAGTCTTGAAACAACAGAGAGTGGAATCTAATTAAAGAGGATTACATGCCAATGAAAAATTATTAAAAACAGACTAATAGACAATTGTTATGAATTTAGAAGTCTCTGCCAACTTCTCTTTTTGATACAAATTTATGTAAGTAACTGTCAAGTAAAAGCCTTTATTTCTTCAAAACCAAAAGGATATTAGAAGGCTTCATTTTTGTGACTTAAAAATTATTGCTTTTCTGAATTTTAACTTAACACAAGAACTTAAATGATTCTATTAAACTTTTTTCACATATTTAAAATGCACGTGTGCTTTTAAAGATACATGATTAGAAATACTATTTTAGGGTCTTTCGTTTGTTTGATATCTATCTAGTACCAAGCATTCCATGTTTATAGAGAAATCTTAGGCATATGGTTTTGTAAACAAAAATCAGTTTATCAGTTTAGGTACTGTTTATGGAGACTTATGTTGGATTGGATTGCATAATTTTTTTTTGTAATGTACATTTAAAATTTTTGATGCACTAAAGATTGTTAAATTTCAGTACTTCCAGTACTGAATTACTCCTTCCTGTTTGAATTGACTCACTTTGCTGTGATCTCAAGGGTTTTATTCCAAACAAGAGAATGAGATAGCTTAAAATGATACATAGTCAGCTTTTAATTATTTTTTAATAGAATTTTAAAATAAGTGGTCCTTCCCAGCACTGGAGAAAAGACTATGTTTGTGTATGTTCACTTCTTTGAGTTTACCTGATGTCTAACTTTACATCGTACATGCTATGTATGGTACTGTTGTAATACATTATGCATTGCATTACGCAGCCATATGGTCTGTAGACATTTGTAGATTTTGACCAAAGTAAACATACTAAAGATTAAGTGCTGAACACTGAGAATGATGTGTTTTCTGTGTAATTAAGTGCATGAATAAGCAGATTGGATTCAGTAAATGAGACACTTGTTTAAGATTTTTAAAGTGGATGATGTTCCTAAAGACAATCCTTCACGTGAAAAACTTAACTATCTAAAATTGTCTTTGAGATGTAGAAAAATACCACTGATGTCAGAGTAGTAATAATGGAATTATTCCACTCCCCCAACACTGTCAACCTTGACCTCAAACTTTTCCTCATCTGCTGAGACATCCCTATTCTGGAAAGAACACCCACTGCTTCTGAGATAAGCTGCCCAAGGACAAGGGATTGTTTAATTTTAAAGCCTCCAGATTATATCAAATTTTTAATTTTGAATAGGCTTAAGATCCTATATAGAACAACCGTGTACCTCTGCCTTTCTAGTGGTGGTAATTAATTTAGTGGGGGCATACTGATGTTAGTAAAACTATTAGTAAATATTTTATTTTCAAGCTTCCACATGGCAAAGGTAAATAGCTGTTGGATCATGTGGTTGATGGGCATTTTAATGTAGATTACTCAGACTGGTATTGATCCTTCTCTATGATAACAAATCAGCCAGTATATGAAGTGCTTGGTACCGTGAATTTATTAGTATTAAGAAAATGAATTTAATTTTTTGTTTTGGTAGAAATACTTTTTATAGAAATTAACTCATAAATATATAACACTTGAAGAGTTGTCTTTTGGGAATGTTCTGATCTTCTTGGAATTGGGTTTTTCTTATTGGCCTCATTTAGCATAGCAGGGCTCAAAATATCTACCAGAGGGTTATTTGAAGGTATACAAAGTTCTGTCATTTATTTGAAGTTCATAGCAAGGAACTGCCAAAAGGGAGCTAATTCATGGTAAACCGTGGTCTGCATGCACTCCAGTGCTAAAGAGGTATTTAAATATGAGCGCACATACCCTAGCTTAGGAGACAAATAAGGTGATCAAAGCTTCTATTCCTTCTGTAGCTTTCTGTCCATCTTCCACCGTATCACTGAACACAGGAAGGTCCAGTTTGGCCAGTAAGCTTTTGCTGTTCATCAAAAAAATATACACCCATGCTATTCAGTAGATATCATAGGCTGAACTGGATGAGAGTGCTGTAAATGAGCTAGGATTTGAAGCAGTGTCTTGAGAAAATGATACAAATGTAGATTATGATTTGTAATCCAATTTTTCCCACTTTTCTTATTCTTAGCAGGCATATTCTATAAACACCATCAGTTTCTAGTACTTTCAGGATTTTTTTGGTTTTGTTTTGCTTTCTTGTTTTTTTTCCCCTCCATTTTAGCAATTTATTAAGTACTTAATTGGAAGTCCTTGTTTTCTTGCTATAGTGACTTGCAAATAGTTTTCTTTTTGATTTTTTTTTTTTTTTTTGGCACCGCAAAGAGCATTTTATTGTGACTTACGAGTATGTACAGGAAAAATTATCTTAAAAAGTTTGGAAGATTCAACTGGCAGATAAAGACTTGTTTGGGTTAGCTCTACCCAAATGTCCATTAAGAGTACTTAACTCTAGAATCATAGGAGAAAATGAGTTATAAAGCTCAACAAGGGCAGTGTCTATTCATGTCCAGTAAAGGCACTGGTAATGATCTCTTTGTGGAAAGCAAGAATACTCTATGCTGTCTCTTTTGAAGTAACACTTTTTAAAGTCTGATTTCTTTTCATTAGAATCTATGCTCACTAACCAACATTGATTTTTATTTGCCATTCCATATTGAATTTCCCGAAAGTTAAATTTCACTGTTCATGTTATCATAATAGTCTGGTCCATGTAACAGTTTAATGTAATAAATGACTGCATTTGCACTCTACTTTGGTATCTCTGTTTCATTTAACTTGGTTAATGTGAGACAAAATATGAAAGGCAGACTGACAAAATTAGCTGTTAGTTTGCAAGACTGAATAACCAAATTTGAACCATGAGGTAGTTGTCAAGATAAGGCTACAATGGAAGGTCTCTTGGAGGAAAGATAGCTAGCTGCCTTCACTGACATCATTTTGCACTTTTAATTGAAGGTAGCATCTGATTCATGTATGTGAAAGTTCCTAGACCATCCATTCAACAAGCCTTTAATGGTTAACTACTATGTGGAAATGTAGTAGTAAATAAATTAATAAAAAAATCCTCTTGCCTTCATAAGTATAGTCAACATTTATAAGTAAAAAACAACCCCTTGCCTTTATGAATACAGTCAGTATTTTAAAAATACCATAACATGTAATATAATGTTAGGTATAATAAATGTTATGAAGAAGAATAGTGAAGTAGGGAAAGGCGGCAGAGAGAGTGAAGATAAATTCATTTTTAGAGACAGTGGTTAGGGAAGATGTTTCTAAAGAAGTGCCATTTAAATAGAGACCTGAATGAAATGAAAGAGTAAGCCATGTGAATATTTGGCAGAAGAACATTTCAGGCAGAGGGAACAGCATGTGCAAAGGTCCTGAGGAGAAAGGGTGCTTTTGTGTAGAAGGAACAGCAAGGAGGCACTGTCACTGGAGCAAACTGAGTTCAGGAAGCCTGGTAGCAAATGAGATCGGTCCTATCAAACAGAGCTTGAAGGTGAGCAAACTTCGCAGTTGAAGTAGTAGATTTTCATTATTTAAATTGTTCTTTGAAAGGCTTTTCCCCCTCAAGATTAGGTGAATAAGGAAATAATAATGACTTCTAAAAAGCAAATATTAAAGTTTATATAGTGATTTGAGATAGGCAGTGTCTGGCACATAGTACTCCACAATATTTTTTGAAATAATGATAATTGTTTTTCATTTGGTTATCCTGTAAACCAAGTGAGATTCATTCAAAATCTAACCATACGGGGACTTCCCTGGTGGTCCAGTGGTAAAGAATCCGCCTTCCAATGCAGGGGATGCGGGTTCGATCCCTGGTCAGGGAACTAAGATCCCACATGCCTCGGGGCAACTAAGCCTGTGCGCCGCAACTACTGAGCTCGAGCGCCTCAACCAGAGCCCGCGTGCCACAGACTACAGAGCCTACGCTCCCTAGAGCCTGCGCGCCACAACTAGAGAAGAGAAAAAAACCCGCATGCCACAACTAGAGAGAAGCCTGTGAGCTGCAACTAAGAGCCCGCGTGCTGCAACGAAGACCCGAAACAGCCAAATAAATAAATAAATAAATATTAAAAAAAAAACGAATCCAAAAAAGACAAAATATAACCATACGTTATGTAAAGACCTATGTGGTAATTTGAATAAGAAATTAAGATTAAAAAGTAAATACTCAATCTTGAATTTTGTTTACCTCCTTTAGATATAGGAATTAATGCTCAGCAGGTAGGATTCTGCAGCAGAACTGTTTTTAATTTTTGCTCACCTTGGGAAAGTACTAAAATATTACTTAATTTTTACCATGGATACGAGTTAAAATTTAAAACACTTCAAGGTAATTGTAGCTAAAATACATTTTGACTTAGACTATGAGCCTGGAAATGAGATTTATTCTATCCATTTAAAAATGTATAGCACTATTTGAACAGTGCTTTCTTGTTTAGAGTATATTTTCACATACATGATCTCATTTAATTTTTCCTCACAACACTTTGAAGTGTGTGTCATTACTTTTATCATTTTCATTGATATCTTCATTTCATGAGGAAATATTTGCAGACTGAGATGTTAAGCATTTTCCTAAGAATATATAAACAGTTTACTTGCAAAGCTGGAACTTAAAAACAGATTTCCTGTCTCCACAGCTCCTATGTCTCCTACTATATTATATTCTATTTCACTGTGACTCATACGAGATTCTCCTAGACAGGCCTTGATTGTAAGCTGGCCACCATTAGTGAAATGACATTAGCTAAACATGATTATGTCTTAATGTTCACTGAAAGGATTAGACTAGTTAAGACATACCGAAGGGAAAAGCAATTATCTATTGAAATAGGAAACTCTGGATTAGAACTGGAAATCGTATATTGGTATTAGAATATTCATCTGGAATTTTAAAAGTCTGAATATAATTATTATTTCTTACTTCGGTCATAAAGAACTTCAGTGGGGCTAGTTTTGAGGCTTTTTGCTGAGTGCCAAGATTTAAAACATAACATTTTACTGGAAGAGTAAGTTCATCTAATTGACTCATTCTTTGGAGGAACTTAGACCTTAGGAATTTCTGACTTCATGAGAAACATAGGCGTTGGTATTAACTTTTCCCTGTTTACCTTACTGCCTAAAGAAAATCATTAAATTAATCCATGCTAAATTACCTTAGAGTTGTAGCTTTATAGCTTGGAGTGTGCTATTTTACTTAAATTGTTCAGATTTTGAAACGTAAATTTATTTATTTATTTATTTTTCACATCTTTCTTGGAGTATAGTTGTTTACAATGGTGTGTTAGTTTCTGCTTTATGAAATGTAAATTTATAATTGCCTCCATAAAACTTGTGACCTCTGTGGTGTTAATTCCCTGTGGGTCCTGCAGGCTTCCAGTCATCTGAGATTTGTAATGATCGCATTAATATGTGATCATTTGTAATGATCGCATTAATATGCAAGTATTCTTCCTCTGGATGTGGGACATACTTGCCTGATAATAGTTTCCTTTTTGAACTGAAATTGTGTTTTTGAACATGAAGAGGTTTTTTTTTTAAACCTTCGTATCCCCAGTGACTACCGTGTATCTGGCACCTATTAGAATCTAAATGAATATTAAATGAATGAATGAGTGAATGACTTGCTTTCATTTTAGCTTGGCAACAGAATTGACTTTTGCAACATATTTTTTTATTAGGAATATGAATACTTAAGCATCATTATCAAACAGTAGAAATTTGCCAGCTTTTGGACCCCTTGCTTCTCAATGTACTTGGACATTATATTTGTAACTTTCATTTCTATGTCATCTAGGTCCATTACAAAATCATCCTTCCTCATATTAAAATTTGGTGCGCATAGACGTAGGGCTATAGATGGGCTTCAGGGGATCCACTGGCTCATTGAAATTGTATGTAGCATATTGTATATATATGCATATGAATTTTTTGTGAATATTTAATTTTTTAAGAGGAAAGGATCATGATTTTCATTATATTCTCATAGGGATCTTATGATCAAAAAGTTAAAAATCTTCTTTTTCCCATAAAGACTGTATTGATTTTACTTTATTACTCATTAGAATCACTTGGAAGACATGAAAAATGCACTTTTTTCTACCTCACTCCATAATGTCTGATCCATTAGGATTATGGTGGGGTTCATGGATACTCTTCTTCTTCCTCCTCTTTATTCTTTTCCTTTGCTTCCTCCATTTATTGAAGACCTTCTATTTGTTTGGTGTACTAAGTGATTTACATGTATTATTTAATTTTGATGACCATGCTAGAAGGTTCAAGTATATTTTGCTTAGAATAAACTGAGTGTCCTGCCTAAGGACCTATAACTAGTAGGCAGTAATGCTGAGGTCTGAGGCTAGAGCCAATTCCACTACCTTTGCCTTCTCACCCCTCCTCAGCCCCTGTTAATCTGGAAAATTTTGACTCATTTCAAAGACATGTTTAGAAGTCATTAACTCATAGACATATCTGCTCTAGGAGAGTTAATTCCTCTCTCTTCTCTATATTATCACTGGATTGTGATCAATATGGGGGTCTTTTCTTATTTACCTTTATATCCCTGATGCTTAGTATGATGCTTAACAGTAGATTTTCAAGTTTTTTTTCTGAATTGAAATTTAATTGATTAACTTCAGCTTTTGTTATTTAGTAATTATGAGACTAAAGTTCTAGTAGCTGTGCCATTAACTCTCTGTGACCTTAATAATATAAAACTGTTTCCTCATTTATTAAAATTAATTTACTAATTAAAAAAATTGGTTACTATATAAATTTAGGTCCAATCTATTTAGTTCTAATTATTGTGATTATTTCATAAAGGAAATGCTGTCCTAATAGAAATTACATTATATGGTAATACCATCAATTCTTTTATTTAATAATGTAATTTGCTGAATTTTTTGCTTCTTTCCTGCCCCATCCAGCATGTGAATCACTAGATACTTGGTTGAATTTGTTATTGTTTGGTTTAGTTAAGCAAAGATACTTCAGTGATCGTGTTTAAATTTCTCAGCATTCAGAGATCTTCTTGTGTGTTACTTTGCCCCCATGTTGCTGTTGATATTTTACTCATTTGTTTTATCATACCTTTATACAATCCTTAATACAGATGAGATATTAAAACACTGTAAAATCTATCACAGTTGAAACCCTAGACCTTCTCTCAACCCATGGGGATTCATTTGGCAGGAGGCCACCAAAACCAGTTCTTTTTGATGCTTAGTTTCTAGTTTCTACTTTAATTGCTGCCAAAATCTGAGCACTTGGGAATTTAATTGCTCATTATATTTGTCACAGTGGTGTCACAGACCCAAATAAAGACTGTTGCATGCAAAATATTTATGGGTATTAATTTTGCCTAAACATCTGTATATTGGATTCCTTATTTTCTACCTTGTAAAGTGTAGCACATCCAGAAAGAAATAAAACAGTATTCTGTACAAACTTATGCCCCACTTTATTAGTAAACTATTGTCCGTCCAATCCAGTTATCTAAACTTAACAACAAACGTCTAGAGGAGGACCTATGCAGAACTTTATTATATTCACTTTACTCAGTTTACTCTTTTGAAGCAGTCTCTGAGGGATTTGAGTCTGGCTCTGAGGACAGACTCCTTGGGTTCAAATCCCTGCTTTATCCCTTATTAGCTATATGACCTTAGGCAAGTTATCTTAATCTCCCTGTGCCTGTTTCCTCAGTTGTGAAGTATGGATCTCAATGGTTGTTGTGCAGATTAAATGGATAAAGTTCCTAGAAAAGTGTCTAACACAGAGTAAGCCCTTCATGTTATTAGCTAGTTTACTGTTAATATAATTCATCTTTATATGCCAAAAAACTATAACATTTACCTTGGTTGCTGATATGGATTTCCAGTTTCCTACTAATTAAGTAGAGATAACATTTGCCTGTTGTAGCCAATGGAATATCTGGTCAGCACTAAATTCAATACTTTTCATGTCCTTCCATTTTTTCTGTGTGTTCCCACTTTCTTGCTCCATGGTATTTAGGCTAATAGGCCTGTTTTTTGTTCCAGTGTTTTATTACTAATCACTGATTTTTCTCGTTCTTGTACTTGCTAATCTGAGGAGTAGTTTGTTCATTCATTCTCTCCCTGTGTCCCCTTTTCCTTTTTAGTTACCCTTTGCCTTTGCCTTCCTTCTTTCCTACAAAATAGATTGTCTGTCTTGCATCTGCTGTGATGGTTGCAGCTCTCTCATGCAATCATCTTGGTCAAAGGAAATTACGAGGCACTTGAAAAATAAGAAGTATCAGTCATCACCATGCGTGAGTTCATTTTTAGAATTGTTTGAAAGCTTTTTACATCCTGGAAAGTCCCCTATGCCTTACTTATGCCTGAAATTGTATTCTGGGATAATCCTACACTAACATATAGAATCCCCTTGAAACAGGAGGGAAGGGGGCAGGGCACAGCCTTTAAAATAATGACATAGCCATAGGACATTACAAAAACTGGTTAAAACCAACTAGGTACAAGATGGTGGAAGATTTGACTTCCAGTATACCTTGAGCCTCATTATATGCTCATTGTAATACATTAGCATGCTAAATGACACACGCACCAGCGCCATGACAGTTCTGAGGCCAACTATAAACGGTCAGAAAGTAGGTGGTGGCTCAATTCCTGGAAATCCCCACCCCAGCCCCCAAATAATTGGAATAATCCTCCCACTCATTAGCCTATGAAATTACCCAGCCCATAAAAACTAACCACCTCATATTTTGGGGCCTGTTGCCTTCTAAGATGGCCCACACTCTGCCTGTGGAGTGTGTTTCTTTCTGAATAAATCCACTTCTTACCTATCACTTTGTCTTTCACTGAATTCTTTCTGCGACAAGAACATCAAGAACCTGAGCTTCGTTAAGTCCTGAGACCAGGTGTGTGATCTCAATTAAAAGACTGTGGGTTCAAGTCCCAATCTGGGTTACATGGTTTCACCCTGTAATGAACAGCATATTAAGTTATTTGTTATTTAAACATAAGTTTATAATTTTTTTTAGATCCGTACTCATATGAACTGGGCTGAGAATAGACTTTGATAGAAGACATTGGCTCCATTTTACTTACAGTTGTCCCTACTGTTAGGAAAATGTTACTAATGGTGAACGTGAGAGTGTCTCTCTGCCTCTCATCTAAAGCATCTGATGCTTAATTTTATTTATGGAGAGGATGAGCAGATAAAAATGTTAGTTTCTTGAGATGTTTATCTCATTCTGGAAAAAGACTAACATTTGTCTTAATTAGAATTTAACTCTTGTATCTCTTCTTTGGTACTTTCATATATTGTTCTTAAAAAAAAATCTTGGATTTGATTTCTTCAGGACACAGGTATTTTTGGTGAAGGTAACAATTAGACTGTTTAAATGTTTACAAGACTTATTTATTTCCTCTATTGTTCTGTTGGGCACAATAAGTTTTCTGCAGACTCAGGGAGTATGAAACATGGAGCATTCTTTCCTTTTCTGTTATTCAATAATCATTTTGGGTTCCCATTCCACTTCATGGTAAAATATGTCATTTTAACCACTTCCAGATAAAATCACTATTAAATTTGAGGCTTCTTATCATTAAAATGAAGAAGTACCTTCAGATGCTCTGGAACACTTTCTGTCTCAGTCAACTCTGATATCTTTGCCTGTTCTCAATTCCTGGAGCCATAGTGAGCTCAGTGGGGCTACTTAAGGTTTCTGTGTCCAACTTTTCTCTCACTCTGTCTTTAGAAGAATGTTGTTATCTCCTATCTCTGTGGCTGGAAAAGCTAGACAATCAAGCAGTCTTTCCACCCTATTGTTTGTGTATGCCAAGGATAGGCCTTTAAAAACTCAAAATCCAGTAATTTTGCTTGTTTCTTCTTTAATGTCCTTCACGAACTTGTTTCTCTGCAGCAGTGGAGACCAAAATAAAGTTTAAAACCACAGTGCAGGTAGCTAAGAGGAGGAAAGTGATGAGGGATTTCAGGACCAGAAGAAAAAACAGACAAACAAGAAAGTATATGTATTTTTTCTTTATGCTCTCAATTTACCACATAGAAGGGAGGCAAATGCATTTTTTTGTAGTAACATCTAGACTCGTTTGAAATTCTGAAACCATCTGTATAATTTTTAAAAACATAAATCTGAAAGAGTAAAATTTCCACAAGAATTCTGTTTTGAAAAGGTTGTCTACACATGGATTTTACTGTGAATTGACCTTTTTCAAAAATTGATCAGATTAACATTCACTTTTTTGAAATGATTTATAAATTATAAGAAATAGTAAAAGCTTATTTATTTTTTGCTTTTTACATTTTATTATACAGCTTTTCCCAAGGGACTCAGAAATGGATATTGGGATGAAAAGAGGTTTTTGTGGACTCCATCGGTGTTTGCTTTTGATTTAAGCTGCTGTGTCACACGGTTGTAGCAGGCTGCCTTAAATATTTGTTATCTATGACTTTGTTTTGCTGTGGGCATTATTGCTCTGGTCTAGGGAGTTACTTTAAATGGCTAAATTGAGATCTTAAAATTCTCTCTTAATTACAGTAGTGTGACTTTTCTAGCCTTTCCATTGATTTTAATGATTAAATCTCACATTTCCTATAGGTAGCGTCTGAGAAGACAGTACCCTAACTGAAGACAATTGTTCTTAAATAAATAGATTCAGATATAACGTTATTTGATTTTGTTAATCTCTGTTGGTAAAATCAAAGTTTCTAAGATTTTCTTGAAAACCAACCATAAAAAACAAAAATACCTCGTCAAGGTACAGATTTATTTCTATTAAATGACTCCATTTAACAAACACATTTGTATGTATATATGTGTGTGTATCTGTGTATATATTTATGTATATCCAAAGTAGGAGATATATTAAAAATGAAAAATATGCCCAAAACAATTAAATAGAAATATCTATTTCCACATCTGATTTATAAACCACCTGTGGGGAAGTGATAAGTGCTGTTTTCCATATCAAGAGTCAGTAAAGTTTGAAAGAACGTTATGAAACCTTTTTCCAACTTAAGATTTAAATGTAAGACTCTTAGCAGTGATTCATCTAAATTGATGGGGTTGGGTTTATGGCAAATCTAGATAAAAATAAGTATAATTATATGACCACAGAGAAAACATGCATTGTTTTCCATTAACAGTTAAATTCAGGAACGAGAATGAGATATAGAATCAGTAATCCTGAATTTGAGTATTGACTCTACCATAGTCACATAATTTGATTATATTTTAGATGAAAACAATTTGAGTTAGATGGGAAATTAGTTGGAATGAATAATCCCAGTCAATGATATTTATTTTTTCTTAATACTTTTTAAGCTTTTATTTCATTTTTAGTCATCTATTCTTGTTTTATATTTATAATAGCATTAGCAACAAACCACCAAACCAAACCAAAAAGGAATTAGCTAAATAAGTAATAGCACATGGGTGCAGTAGAATATTATGCAACTCTAAAAATTGTATTGTGAATTCTGTTTAGAATCATGAATAAATACTAGTCATCTGTTATTAAGTTTAAATATATGAAAGTTAAAAACAGTATATTCCAAATATTATATAACTAGTAGTTGTGTTTGGGTCTTTTCAGGTATTTGCTTAGCCCAAGTGGCACTATTTGAGTATCAGTTGTTCACATTAAGCTATGTTGTAGGTTGAATATAGCAAATAAGTGTAACTGATTTTATTATATGACTTTATTTTCTTTTACTGCTTTGTGTACATCCTTATACCTCTTTTTGGGTGTGCAAAAGTAAAGAAATCAAACTGATGATTGGAAACTTTTTTTGGACAATTTGAAATATTAAAACTTTCATGAACTCATTGGCAAATAATCAGGAGGCAGAAATCTTAATTAGTCAAGTGCATATTTAATAGAAAAAATAAATATTGAAAAAGTCCAGTCCTATCTTATATTAAATTTCTTTTATTGCTAGCAATTATTTTGTTTTATTATATTTTACAAAAATAGCATATTCAGCACAGAATATACAGATACTTTCAAAATCTTTAAAAAAATGCTTAATTTTTTAAATCTTGAAATCAAAAAGAAATATAAACCTGTAACTGAAACTTTGGAAAATATTGAAAACTATAAGTAAAAAAATAAACCCTTGTTTATTCAACATTTTGAGATAATCTGAGTTACTATTTCATTTCTAGTCGTTTTTGGCTTTGCTTGTTTTGTTTTCCAAAATTGTAATCATATCATACAACATATTCAATTTTATAGTGTTTTTTTAAAAAAAATTACACAATGTCAAATAAACCTTGGCTAACTCTATCTAAACAGGATTTGTAATTAATGCATAATATCCCTCAAATTTAAAGTGCTTTATTTAACCATTCTTTTATGTTGAAAATTTAGAATCCCCCCCAATATTTCACTGTCATAAAAATGCTGCATTGAACACCTATGAACATAAACCTTCTAAAAAATATTATTATTTCCATAGAAATATTTGAAAGGGCACTACAATCTGTTCAGTGTAAAATTTATATTTGTCCCCCCCCCCCTTTTTTTTCCTGAATAAAGAAAGGAAAACTCTGCTTTCTGCCTTAGAGGTCCAGACTAATTTTTATCCCAGAAGTACTGGGAAAGTGTTTTTCAAAGGCCATCTAATTCAAATAATTTAGTTATTCATCTTTGCAATTATAGTCATATAAATGTCATTCTTTAAGACTATCACTCTATAGAGAAAAAGTTCATAGTTTAGTTAATGAAGTATCAAAAATTTATCAGGGTAAGTTACAGGAATTGGAACTTTAGTACAGAATTTTAGTAAATAATAAAATGTTATTTTATTATTATTAGCTGGTAGCTAACGCTTACTGTGTCAGACACTTTGAACTTCTTTATCTGCATTCTTTAACTGTAGTGATATATTACTGCATTATGATTCCTTCACCAGAATTCAAGCTCTCTTCTTAAAGCTTTTTATTGCAGTATTACATATGGAAAACTAAACAGATCTTAAGTATTCAGTTCCATGAATTTTCACAAAATGAATTAAACAGTGCCCTAGAAGACCCTCTTCTGTCTCCTGTAGTCAGTATCCACTAATTTCCAACACCTTCATTAGTTTTGCCTACTTTTAAAATAGTAGCTTTATTGAGATATATTCACATACTATACGGTTCGCTCATTTAAAATGCATATAATTCAGTGGTTTTTAGTATATTCACAGTGTTGTGCATTGATCGCCACTAATTTCAGAAATTTCATGTCCCCAAAAAGAAACCCCGTTACCATTAGCAATAATTCCTTCCCTCTCTGCAGCCCCTGGCAACCACTAATCTCCTGTCTCTATGGATATGCCTGTATTTGACATTTTATATAAATGAATTGATACAATGTGACCTTTTGCATCTGGCTTTTTCACTTAGCATAACGTTTTCAAAGCTCATCATGTATCAGAACTTACCTTTTTATGGCTGAATAGTATATCATTATATTGGTATACCATATTTGCTTATCCATTTATCATTTTATTGACTTGCAGTTTTTCTACCTTTTATGTTATGAATAATGCTGCCATGAACATTTGTATATATATATATGCGGGTATATGTCTTGATAACTGTAGGCTTATAGTCATTTTTGAAATCAGGAAGTGTTAGGCCTTCAACTTTGCTATTCTGTTTTTAAGAAGGTTTTGGCTATTCTGGGTCCCTTCTATTTTCATATGAATTTTAGAATCAGCTTATCAAAATCTGAAAAAAAAAAAGTCAGCTGGGATTTTGACAGGAATCACATTGAAACTTTAGATTAATTTAGGGAGTAGTGCCACCTTAACAATATTGTCTTCTAATTCATGAACATGGATGTCTTACCATTTATTTTGGCTTTCTTTAATTTTTATCATGATGTTTTGTACTTTTCAGTACACAAGTCTTATGCTTCTTTTGTTAAAGTTATTAAGTAGTATTCTATTCTTTTTTATATTCTTATAAATGGAATTGTTTTCTTACTTTTATTGTTGAACTATTCACTGTAGCTTTGCTTATTTTTGTTTCCAAGTTATTATTTTTTTAAAGGTAATTTTTAAAAATTTATTTATTTAATTTATTTATTTTTGTCTGCGTTGGCTCTTCGTTGCTGTGTGCAGGCTTTCTCTAGTTGCGGTGAGCGGGGTCTACTCTTCGTTGTGGCACACGGGCTTACTCATTGCGGTGGCTTCTCTTGTTGTGGAGCACGGGCTCTAGGCACCCGGCCTTCAGGAGTTGTGGCTCACGGGCTCTGGAGCGCAGGCTCAGTAGTTGTGGTGCACGGGCTTAGTCACTCCGCGGCGTGTGGGATCTTCCTGGACCAGGGCTCGAACCCGTGTCCCCAGCATTGGCAGGCGGATTCTTAACCACTGTGCTACAAGAGAAGCGCAGCTTTGCTTGTTTTTGAAATTCATTTAAGTGGAATAATTTTCCTATGTGATCTTTTGTGTGTCACTTTATTTGATACTATGGGTGTGAGGTAATCCATGTTATTCCACATAGATGTAGTTTGTTCATTCTCATTGCTATGTATTTTCCATTGTAGTAATATAACACAGTTGATTTATATATTCCATCTTTATGTGCATTTGACTTGTTTCCAGTTTGGGGAAATTTGGATAGTGCTACAATTAAAATTCTTGTATACGACTTTAGGCAAACATATTACATATTTGTTCTGGGTGTATTCCAAGACATGAAAATTCAGCTTTTGAAAATGCTACCAAAAAGCTTTATCAAGTGGTTTTAACAATTTACAGTTCTACCAGCAGTGCTTCAGTTGCTTTTTATATTAAAAAAACCCACTTTTTTATCATCTATCTTTTTCATTTTACACATTTTCAAAGTGTGTAGTGATATTTCATTTTTAAAATTTGCATCTTTATCATGACTAATGCTGTTGAGCATGTTCTTTTAAATTAGTTATTTGTATAGTCTCTGTTATATAGTGTTTATATAAGTCTTTTGCCCATTTTACATTGAATTGTCTGGTTTTTTTCATATTTACTTGTCGGAGTTCTTTATTTATTATAGATATGAGTAATTAAAACAGTGTGATACTAGCACAAATATAGGAAATTGAGCAGTTGGCCATTATGGACCCCAGAAACAGACCCTATGTATACTGTGTCTTACTTTATGGAAAAGATGAATTAAAGTGGGGAAATGATGGCCTTTTCAAAAAATAGTACTGATTTAACCGCTGACCTGTATGGTGTGATTTTTCTGTTATACACATATACAAATATCAATCCCAGATGAATTACACATCTAAATGTGAAATGCAAAGTAATAAAGCTTTGTGGAAAAATATAGGAAAATAAATTTATAACCTTGAGGAAATCAAAGATTTCTTAAACAGGACACAAATAGCACTAACCATAAATTAAAGCAATAATAAATTGGGCCTCTTTAAAAATAAGAAATTCTCGGGCTTCCCTGGTGGCGCAGTGGTTGGGAGTCCGCCTGCCGATGCAGGGAACACGGTTTCGCGCCCGGTCCGGGAGGATACCACATGCCGCGGAGCGGCTGGGCCCGTGGGCCATGGCCGCTGAGCCTGCGCGTCCGGAGCCTGTGCTCCGCAACGGGAGAGACCACGACAGTGAGAGGCCTGCGTACCGCCAAAAAAAAAAAATAAAAAGAAATTCTCTTTATGAAAAGATACTATTAAAAAGTGAAAAGACAAGACACAGATCAGGAGATATTTGCAAGTTACATATCCAAAAAAGGACTTTGATCCATAATTCAAATTATTTTAGATACATTTTGCTAATTTTCAAGATTTTCATTGTAAAACATGTAACTATGTGTTAAAAGGATCTTTGCCTTAATTTGGCCAATCTAAAAAAGATATCAAGGTAAGATAATGGTATATATAACAATGGGTTTCAAATCAATGAATTCTTACACATTGGAAATTATTAATCTAAATTCTGTATTTTTGTAAAATCCATCATACTTATTTACAATTTAATATAGAACCCATTAATGTTAAAATTTTATTCTTTAGTTTTACTGTCTGTTAAATTAACTAAAATGCTAAATCCAGTTATTTTATTACCTAAATACATGAAATCTAATGTGCCAAAAGATTCATATGGATACATTTTTTAGGGTAAAATTTAATCCTATATATTATGTTCTGATAACTTATTAGGGTCATGTGAGATTAAGTTAGTTTTACATATAAAAACATAATTAAAATTAAACAAAAAAACTCTTAGAAAATTCAGTCCAGTAATGCTAAGAGCCTGATGCAATGTCACATAATTTTAATGAGTGGACTTATTTATTTTCAAATATATATACATATATATATATTTGTGAACAATTTGTATATAACTGTTATTTAAAGATCTAATTTTAAAATTTTGATTTCAAAATGTTTGAACTTTTATTATTATATTATGCCTGGGCTTTATCTTTCCATATCAGTAAATACTAATATTTTAGAACTGGGTATTTATCATATACAATTTATTGTGATTTCAAACTTTACTGACTTTCTTTGAATTCCAGTTGGCTTTGGTATACTTGAGATTATTTTAGAGAACTAATTTTTAAACCTCAAAACTCTAGAAGTTGTACTACTTTTATATAATACTCATTTCTTCTATTTACCCAATTTTGAAAAATTGATAAGAAGACTTCTGTGACAGCTGTAACATAAAACGTTTTTATTTTGTTACTGTTGAATTCACACTGTCAATTTTAATGAATCCTACCCAATTAAAATGGTGTGCATATTTTTGAGTCCATAATCAATATAATCAATTATATTTTACATAATTGCATAGATATAATTTTATCTCAGTATGTTGGGGGATTAATGCATTTTTCTAATATGTTGCAGAATTGCGAGAAGCTGGAGAATAATTTTGATGACATCAAGCACACGACTCTTGGTGAACGAGGAGCTCTCCGAGAAGCAATGAGGTAAGTCTGGGTCACCATAGCAACAGTCACAGATGTGGTAAAGAAAAAGTCATTCTTCATTATTGGGGGAACAAATGAGTTCATTGCCACCATTCAGCTCTGTTCTCTAAGGTATTAATTTGTCAGTGGAGAGACTTCCCTTGAGGCTGTACTTTGGTTTTGAAGCTGCATAAATGTTAAGCCTCAGTGCACAGTAAAAAATGTAAATGTTTAATTTGTTACTTAAAATGCTTGAGGGGTGTCTTGTTTTATATTTATACTAAACTGTGTGATTGAATGGAAATGTTGTTCATCTACATTCTGCCTGTGTAAAAAAATAAATAGTACAATGGTGTTTTAACTGAGTAGTATTTTCTCCTAATTAATATTTAACTAAAATATTTTATAGGATTATACCATAGTATTTTTAAACTGATACACGTTTTCATACTATTATAAAGCATACAGATTAACTTTTTTTCAAATACAGCAGTCTATAATGAACCTGATGGGTTTTCTTTTTTTTCCTTTTTAACATTACTATTTCTGAATATTTTTCTGAAATCTCCCTAAACTTAATACCTTTTTAATAACTTTTAGGAAGCAGTCTTTAAATCCATCTGATCAGAATCAATGAAGGCTTTTACTAGACATTGAAAATGTGTGAAGAATAAAACTTAGCATCCTTACAGCTGGAGAAACGACAACAAATGATGTTAATCTTAAAAGTTCTGAACGTTTGAGTGGGATAATTTCCAATATATTTGTACAGAAATAGTATATTTGCCTTGATTTAGCCTGTGAAACTAAAATTGATTTTTAAGATATATCTGCTTCTATCCATGCTCATTTTTTAAGGGCTTAAATTAAGGCTAAAGGAAAAATTTTAAATAGGAGAAAGGATAAACCTGTGAAGCTCCCTAGAAGGGTATTTTGGGCACAATTTTGTTATTGCTGGCACACAGTTACCATATACTTTAGGCTAGAAGCTGCTCTCATTTAGTGACCTCCCTTTTACCACGCAAGCAGCAGGGGAAAGTAATTAAATTTAATAGAAGCTGCCCTCATTTTGAAGCCACTTCTATTTAAAACCACAGGAGGAGGTAATTAAATTTAATGGAAACAGTAGCTTCTACACAAAGATACATGGTACTTCTATATAGATGATTATGATGTCACAAAAAGAGGAATAACATATTACTAGTATTGAGAAATTACCAGCTGGAGCAAGTGAGCCTATTTTATTGTTAATGTCTTTACTAATAAAAAAGAGGGAAAAATAAAACTGAGTCCACAATAGAGAGTTTGTATCTATATACAATGCAAGTGGGCATTCTCAGAAAGTAAAAGTTATTGAAAATAGTCGTAAATTTAAAATAAAGAGTAAAATGTATTGTGGAAAAGGCCAATGCAGAAGTTATGACTGAACCGCTGTTTTTCAATATATTCTTTATCCTCTACCTGAAACTACCACAGGTATAAATTGAAAACATCATTTTTGTAAATGTTTATTGTAATAACTTTGAATATGTTAAGCATAACATCAATATTTATTTAGAACTGTACAGTTATTCTCTGTATTTTTATATCTATTCAGTTTGAAGTAAACCCATAGACCCAAAGGAAGACAAAGAGAATGCCAGCTCTGAAGCTTTGAATAAAAGGCCAAAAACATAGAAAGAATTGCAAAGGGGCAATGTGAATGAAAATGGATGTGAGTGAGGGAAATACAATGAACAAGGGAAGGATGTAATTAGTATAGAAAATTCATCATCAAGAAAAAAACAAATTGAATTATGGGAGAACTGCGTTGGAAGAGATTATAAAATTCTGCCAAATTTTGTAATACTTGCCATTTTCGAAAATTCTGCTTTTCAAAAAGTAGAGATGAATTAATGAGAAAAACAAGTATTACCTGATTGGAGTAACCTCTCAACCATCCATGCTATGAGATAAAGCAATAGGCTAGATAATTTAAATCAGCATTTAATCATATGGCTGTGTAATGTACTTTGTTTACGTTGGCAGGATATTTTACACATACACACACTCATAATCTTTAGATTCACTAAACACAACTAAATAATCTTGTTACCAAAAGCATTCAACAGTTTAGTGTACTGTGGGCCTAGCACTTTTAAAAAAACTTCTGGTTTTTGCCTTTAGAAAATACAGCAGGAGCTCATTCTTTATATGTGAGACTATGGACGCATATAAACAAAAAGTTATAATGTTATGTGACTAATAGAATAAAAGGAGAATGCATCAAGGGGCAAAAATTAATTGTTCTCTCATCTATGATCATTTTTATTGTCTTACATGAAGAGTGTCAAATCAAAGAAAACCATGGAGAGGATAAGAAATTTGATCTAGGCCTTGAATATGGCCAGTTTTACAGGTAGAGGGAAAGGTATTGAACAAAGGTGCAAGATGTATTTCAAGAACAGTAAAGTCGTCTTTAAAGACGTAGAGCAAATTTTTTTCAAGCTTTTTTGAATGTATGTTTTCCTGCAAAACTCACATAGGCAGAATTATTTGGTCAGTAATATCTCTCCTCATATGCCAAGAATCCTTGGGTATAAATAAAGCAGTACGAGGTTGGCAGGGATGGTGGGAACTATTCAGAATTTCAGAGTGTGAGAGGGGGCAGTGGGAGACAGGTATGAATAATTTGCCAACAATTTCAGTTAGCTCAGGGGCTGGTTTCAGGAGGCTTGTTGGAAATGTGTTTGTTACCATATTCTAGAGGTCAGTTACATAGAGTCTAGCTTGCCAGGATAGATACTTTAAGTTACTTCAAGGAGTGATTGTGGTTTTTAAGGAAGGGTGACAGGATCAAATATATTGATAAAACTATGAAGATTATTTTACAACTTTTTAGAATTCTAATAGGGTAAGAAAATATAATGTGGGGATAGATACAATCATTCATTTATTTAATAAACATTTATTGTGTTTCTGTAATACACCAGGTAATGGGGTTACAGATATGAATAAGGGAATCTCTGCCCTCAAGGGGCTAATGGTCTAGTTGGGGAGACAGATACAAAAATCAAATGCCTGATGTGAAGACTCAGAGCCCCAGTACTTGAGTTGTTTCCCTGATCCCAAAAATGATATGGCATTTTTTCTCTTGGTCCATGGGCATGACATAGCTTGGCTATTGAACATCCTTTTTTTCTCACTAACTTAACCTCTGCAGCAGCCCTCAGGTGGCTCCGGGCACCCACAGTGGTACCCTCCTCCTGAGTGTGTCTGTAGTCTGGAGAAGTTGGAGCAAAACTTGACTGAATCTGAAGAGTGACAGACATTTTGTGGCTGCCTTGGTTGGGACTTATCATCAAGTTGGGTATTACCTCCTCATTTATTAAGGTTCTACTAAGAACAAAAAAGAGAGGTCTCTGCCCTTGCTCAGTTCTCTGTCGTCTCATCCAATCCCTGTTCGTGGGCAGTCTTTGCCAAGCAATCTTGGGCCTGTTCTTTCATCAGTGTCCCAGCTCAGGAATCATTTTAGACCCCTCCGGTGCTTCTTCCTGATCCCAGATGTGAGGATCTAATCCTGGATGTGAGAACGTGTGGCCGGCTATTTAAAACGTGTAAGGGGATACAGCCTACTCTGGAATGTGCTGGCTAAATGAAACAAGTATTTTATTAGGTTTTAACTCATACCCAGACTGGGAAAAAATAATTCAAAAGTTTGTTTTGGCAGTAGAGTAGAGGGTACAGTGGAGGGAATGAGAGATGTAGAGAAATCAGTGACCCCACTAAGATAAAGGTAGAAGGGTATAGAGGTCAACAGAGGAGAGTGTGTTTGAGAAATTTAGAAATATTTAGAAGGTAGATCTGATGAGACTCTGTGACTTAATAGCCTCAGTATATTAAAAACTTGATTTAATCTCTGTTGCTCTGTTTAAAACCTTTTAAAGTTTTCTTATGCTTTCAGAATAAAGTCTAATTTATTTGTGTATCCTACTAGATAGTAAATCTCATGAGGGTAGGAGGATTGCTATTTTGCTCTCCTTTGTATTCTTAGCCTTACCATATGTATTCTTAGCATATTAGGTGCTTAATAATTATTTGTTGAATTATTGATAAAGATAAAAAATAAGAAGAAGGACATTTATCAAGGGCAAGTCAAAAAATTTTTTTTGACTTTGTATTCAACTTTTTTTTCCCTTCCAGTTTTTTTTTTTTTTTTCCAATCATTTTTTTTTAACATCTTTATTGGAGTATAATTGCTTTACAATGGTATGTTAGTTTCAGCTTCACAACAAAATGAATCAGTTATATATATACATATGTTCCCATATCTCTTCCCGCTTGCGTCTCCCTCCCTCCCACCCTCCCTATCCCACCCCTCCAGGCGGTCACAAAGCACCGAGCTGATCTACCTGTGCTATGCGGCTGCTTCCCACTAGCTATCTACCTTACGTTTGGTAGTGTATATATGTCCATGCCTCTTTATCGCTTTGTCCCTTCCAGTTTTATTGAGATATAATTGACATACAGCACTGTGTAAGTTTAAACTCAAATGTTTTTATTTTGAGTATTTGGATATACATTAATTAAGATAGGGAAAGAGAAAAGAAGAGGAGGATTAAGTAAGATGATTTTAGTTTTCAGATGAATTTGAGATAGCTATGGTAAACTCATGTGTAAATTTGCAGTAGGCAAAGGAAAATACAACTCTGCAACTCAGGAAAAAGACTGGAGGTTGCAGCCTGGGATTTGTTAAGTACTTTGATATTTGTAGCCATGGGAAAGCATCTGATTTCGAATGATAGTGCATGGAATCAGAAAGGAGAATCTAACCAGATGCCTAAGAAAATACTTGGTTTAGGAAAATGTGTGTCAGAGAGAAACAGATTTTGGGATTTAAACTTTTTTTTTTTTTTTTGCGGTACGCGGGCCTCTCACTGTTGTGGTCTCTCCCGTTGCGGAGCACAGGCTCTGGACGCACAGGCTCAGCAGCCATGGCTCACAGGCCCAGCCGCTCCGCGGCATGTGGGATCTTCCCGGACCGGGGCACGAACCCGTGTCCCCTGCATCAGCAGGCGTACTCTCAACCACTGCACCACCAGGGAAGCCCGGGATTTAAACATTTTAAATAACTTTCTCCAACAGAATAAATTGGGACTCTGATATGGTGTGTCTGAGCACTTGAACTGTGGCTAGTGTAACTGAAGAACTGAATGTTTAATTTTATTTAATTTTTATTAATTTAAATGTAAATTGTTGCACGTGGTTAGTGGCTATGGTTTGGACAGCATCGCCCCAGAGGGATGTTTTTGAGTTGCTAACATGACATTCACCTTTCTCTCACCGATGGAATTATCATCAAAGGAGAGTCTAGGGTAAGGTTAAACCATGTTCACACACATCACACATACACATCATGCACACTCTCAAAAAATGAAGAGTAAAACTGAAATCAGAACATAGTAATGGATATAAAACCAAAATTAACAAATATGATATGGAGGAGACAAGGTGACTATTATTTTCTAAAGACATGACTTGTATGTAGAAATCTCTATGGAATTAACAACAAAAACACTCTAGAAATTAATAAAAGAATTTAGTAATATGGTCAGTTTTAAGATAAAGATGGAAATTTGTGAACTTTTCTGTGTATTACCTATTCTATGAAGATCCTATGAGGTAGTTATATTAGAGTACCCCAATCATCCAGGACATGTTGAATTGCTCGGCAAATGGTATAAGAGACAGTTGTTTTGCTGTTTAGAAAAAAGAAATCACCTTATATTTTTACCTCACGGGTATTAAAGGAAGTTTCGTGTATATTAAAGAGCTAAAATAAATAAATGAGACAGCCACAGTCCAATAAACTATGAAAGTGACTATCTCTGAGGTTTAGATGGGGAAAGAGATAATAATCCAAAAAGTAGTTGAGGAAATAACTAAGCTTTGACTGCATTAAAAAAGCTTCTGGGGCTTCCCTGGTGGTGCAGTGGTTGGGAGTCCACCTGCCGATTCAGGGGACACGGGTTCGTGTCCCGGTCCGGGAAGATCCCACATGCCGCGGAGCGGCTAGGCCCGTGAGCCATGGCCACTGAGCCTGCACGTCTGGAGCCTCTGCTCCGCAACGGGAGAGGCCACAGCAGTGAGACGCTCGCGTAACGCGCAAAAAAAAAAAAAAAAAAATCTTCTGTATATGGAAAAAAATCACAAAATTTAAAGACAACATCAGGGTTCTGTATTGCCATGTGTGTAAGAGATTCAAAACAATTTAGGAGCTTAGTGGTTAATTGGCAAAGTATGATTAAGAAACCCTTAAAATATTCAACTCTAATGGCAAGCAAAATATAAATTACATAAAAAGTACTAATTCTTGGTTATTGACGTTACTGCAGTTCAGCGAGGAGGAGATTTTTGAGTGCTGGAGATGGAATGGTAAGAGCCATTGTCCCGTTCTCAGAGATCAAGAGCAATTGAAATTACTTTTACATTTAAGGAAGGAAGTGTACCAATAAGTACTAAGAACCTTGAAACAAACATACCCCTTTTCATATAAATTTAACTTCATGAAATATACTATGCACAAGACATAGACATTATGGACAATCTGAAACTGTTTCTCAAATTATAGAATATAACAGTAAACAAATTGAGTAGAACCTAATTGTCTACTATTAAGGAAATAATAAGAAAATGAAGTTTCTAGAATATAAAATAATATATATGGTATATCAATAAATATATATACATAATGGTAAATTGTGGCGTATTTAGTTATATCTGGATATTAAAATGACCTTTAACAGTGTTTTTGAGTGACACGAGTATCATCATGTTCACTGAAAAATACCAGGAAACAAAATTGCATGTAGAACATGATCTCCATTGAATATAAAGAATAAAGAGAAAAAAGATAGGAATAAAATACAGCAAAATATATTATATCTGAGTGGTGGGCTTACACATTTCTCAGGCTTATAATTTTCTGTTCTAAATTTTCTATAATGGGAGCATATTATGAATGATTAGAAAAATAATGAGATACGTAGGCGCGGACCGGCGTGTTCTTGGGATTAGAGAGCGGGACTTTCGGCTTGCGAGTGGGAACCTCTGAGTCGTGCACAGAGAAAGAACGATTTAATAATGGGTGATGTCGAGAAGGGCAAGAATATTTTTGTTGAGAAGTGTGCCCAGTGCCATACTGTGGAAAAGGGAGGCAAGCACAAGACCAGGCCAAATCTCCGTGTTCTGTTTGGGCGAAAGACAGGACAGGCTGTCGGATTCTCTTACACAGATGCCAACAAAAACAAAGGCATCACCTCTGGGGAGAGGAGATGCTGATGGAGTATGTGGAGAATCCCAAGAAGTACATCCCTGGAACAAAAATGATCTTTGCTGGCATTAAGAAGAAGGGAGAAAGGGCAGACTTGATAGCTTATCTCAAAAAAGCTACTAATGAGTAATAGTTGGCCACTGCCTTATTTATTATGAAATGTCTCATGACTTTTTATGTGTACCATATGTAAATTGATCTCATACACTAGAATTCAGATCATGAATGGCTGATGTAATATTTCTGTCCTGATTTAAATAAGATTGGCTTGTGGCTAAATAAATATGGTCAGCTTTTTGAATTTTGATAGTAATTCTGGTTCAACAAGTACTATCACTGTTTTCCCTTTCTAAAGAGATGATTAAACTTGAATAAGGAATGTTAAACTTTTCAGGGATATGGTGAATGCCTTCTCAAACCCTATAGGAGATTGGTTTTATATTTAGATTTCTATAACTGGTTATATTAATATATTTAAATATTGAGAAGCTCCCTTCACTGTCTCATAGACCAGCAAGAGTCACCTGTGTTTCAAGTTGTGTTCATTCGCCCGTTAAGGCAAGGGCTGAAGATACACTGACAATGTCCACCTTCCCTTTTTGGTCTTAACTATGCCAATTTAATTAAAATTCTCCATCTAAAAAAAATAAAAGAAAAAAAGAAAAATAATGAAGTAAGAAGGAAAAATGGGAAGAATATAAAATAAGATACAAAATCTTGGATAAGTGGCAAAAATCAGATTTTAGACTCCAACTGTGATTTTAGATAAATTAGTCTTTTTTAGTCTTTTTTATAAGATAGGATTAAAAGCTTAATAGGATTGATATGAAGAACAACAATAATGTAGGAGAGAATGCTTTGTAATTTATGAAACATTAAGAAAATGAAGATACAAAGTATTACAATGTTTGTATACATTATTTCCATTGAATGGTGTATAGTGCTTATTTCAAATAAATTACATATGTCATACATGATGGAATTGACTGGAAAACTTCGGTGTGGTCTTAGAATGTAGAATGCCAGAGGGAATATTTTTTATCTAACTTATAGAGTCCATTGTAGTTCCATGGCTGTGTGGAAATACTGTACAGGATTTCTGAAAATGATGACATGAAAAAATTTTAAGGACAGAAAAAAATGTATCATCTCCAGGTGAAATCTCTGTCTATAGTATGATAATAGTGAATTTAGAGGTGAAATTCTCAATTTCTTTTCATTTTTTCCCCTTATCTCTGCCAATTCAACCCTCTTATCATACCAAAGTGATTTGATTACTGTATTATATTTTGCACCTGTCATAGTCCCTGTAATCATTTCTAAACATCAAGGGGAAAAGTGGGACCTTTTTAAAAAACGTGGTGTCTCTTTGTCACCTTTTTACTTCCTAAGGCAGTAGTGGGCCATGTGTAGTAGAAATAATGAAATTGGAAGGTACTTCAGTTGAATAACTTAAGAAAATGGGGTGTCAAAATCTGAAAGAAAAGTTACATATAGAATGTAGTTCATTAAGAAAAAAAATGTAAAAAACTATATGAAGCTTTCTGATAATGACTTAATACACAAAAATATAGATTGGTGAGATCTGTGGATATACCTCTATGGTAAGAATATAAATTACATTTTAGAGTACAGACATAGCCAATTAAGGGTTAGGATTTTATTTGTAGAGCCATACATATTCAGTGAGAGCTGTTACATTTGGTGATTATTCTAAAGATAAACTACCAGGGCATTATATCTCTGAAATCTATTCCTTTTTGCTCAGCTTTGTCACGTGTTAGGAATTCTGTCACTAGATGGTGATGTTGAGTTGCACAGTTTATATTCTTGGCTTTTTTTCTGGTGCGTGTAATAGTAATTGCAGGTGTACCATAAACCCAGCTATGTATCCAGAGTTAAACTGAAAGTATAACTATGTAAATTAGGAAAATAATTTTAAGAGATACAGTACATTTTAAATATCATTTAAGTTGAAAGGTAAAAATCCTTTAAAGCTATTGCTTTACTTTAGACTTCGAGAGGTAGAAGGAATATAAATAGCAATCTAAACTTTTCATTGAAAGAGTGAGGTCTGAAGAGAGATTCAAAGACATTAAAAAGAAGTATTTTTCAGTTTTTCCTTCTAGATGTGTTAGTTTATAAAGTACAACTTTAATTTCATTCCTCTGTCAATATCTAGTGGTACTGAGGCTGTTTGCCATCTGATCTAAGGGATGTGTTACTCCTGGTACCTACATATTGTTTTAGTTGCTTATTGTTTTAGTTATATTAATTTTGCATCCCTTGCTAAGCATAATGGATAAACTACACTGGCATTTCTTTAACTGGTACTTCTACATGAATTGAAGTAAAAGACTGTCTCTATGAGTAATTTGGCCATCTGAATAAGACTTGAAGATAAGAATATTATCACTATCCTACTTAACCTTACACTTGTAGATGTTTGTGTGTGTATGTGTATATATATATATTATATGCAGAAATGTGTGTTTGTATATATATATATGTCCATATATATGTACTCTATCTCTATTAATTTCTATCTTTATTTTTATCTCTATATGAATCTCCCTGTCCCAGTCAAGGAAATCTTGCAGTTTGACAGCATTTGAAGTTTGGAGATCCATTTGCTTTTTAGACATATCTGTTAGAATTACAGTTTTATGCACAACTTTCAATGAAATTCTTTTATGATGGTAAAAAAAGATGAGGGGGAAGAGAAGGCAACCTAAATATTTATGAATAGTGAATTGAATAAGTAGTTTAGAAAACAAATCTAAGGCATGAGAAAATTTGAAGTGGTGTTGAAGAGAAGTATAAAATAAGTAAAATGAGAAATTATTAAAATATTTCTAATGAAATCAGCAGGTTGTTTAATGGTATGAAAAGTAAACACAAATTGTTTAAAATCCTGAATATGTTATATAATGATCAGTGATTACATATTCAATATTAGTAACATATTTTTGTTTTCCAAGTTTACAAAAATAAAGGTAATTATAAATGCCCATGTGTGTGTATGTGTGTGTTTTAACTACATGCAAAGTTTGACCTGTGAAATTGGATGCAGAAGCAATGTGTAAGCTTTCTATTTCAATCATATTTCTTGATCCTATAATAATTATACTTCTCCAAGGTTTTTTTTTCGCTAAATGGATCAGCAGGAATCTCTGGAAGACACACCCCACCCTCCGCCCCCAGTAAGCAGGTTACAAGAGTATCCTCTTTTCTTCCATGCAGAGGAGAATATCTTGTCTTTATCACTTCTGTTAGAGAGAGGCACACACTCTACTATGCACATAAGCACATGTGTCTATGGTTTCTGTCACCTAACATAGAAAGAGGGCAACCAGGCTGAATATCGTCAAATTTTATAAAATATAAAGACAAAAGCACACCATCACTTTTTCTAGATAATGATGTGATGGAACTACTTTAATAACACTATTGAAATGCAGCTTAGAAAAGGTAGGTTAAGCATTAGGAAAATGATTAATTATGTAAAAATATATGTAATTAATTGCATTTGATTATATATTCCGTGTAATTAAGTTAATGTAATTTGTGTACTACGAATACATATGTATACACACAGTTGACACATATGTGTGCAAATGTGCACACGTGTATGCACACACACATACATTTGGTATTATCTGTTTACTGCATAACTTACGAATGTTACTTTCATTCATGTCAGGGATTAGTGAAAGCAAGATTTGTCATTCAGTTTCAAATGGGCCAAAGATAATTTAATTTTTTCACCATTCATGGGAAGTAGAAGAAAAGTTCTATATTAATTTTCACTAATGTTTAATAAAACCAAATATATACCTAATACTTGTGGATTATTTATGGATTTGGTAGCAATTGGCATATATGAATTAGGAGCTATGTTAATTTACTGTTTTCCTCTACTTTGAACTTTTTTTTTTTTTTAATTAAGTTATTTATTTATTTTTGGCTGTGTTGGGTCTTCGTTTCTGTGTGAGGGCTTTCTCCAGTTGTGGTGAGCGGGGGCCTCTCCCGTTGCGGAGCACAGGCTCCAGACGCGCAGGCTCAGTAGTTGTGGCACACGGGCTTAGTTGTTCTGCGGCATGTGGGATCTTCCCAGACCAGGGCTCGAACCCGTGTCTCCTGCATTGGCAGGCAGACTCCCAACCACTGTGCCACCAGGGAAGCCCTCTACTTTGAACTTTAATTAGAACTTGAGTGTGAGAAATGATTGCATACTTACTAATTATAAATTTTGGGAAACAACAGCACAAGTAAATCAGGCATGACTTGATACAGTTATATACTTATAAAATGCATTATCATATTCATTAATCTGAGCATTGGTTCTTTCAACCTGGTGCCCACTGTGTAACTAGACAATATTTTCTTAAAAGAAATATTTACAGAAAAAAATCAAATTAATATTGTAACTGCTATTTTATGACAACTTGATACATTTAGAATGATAAAACCAAAACAGAAAATATGTATTATTATATTAGAAGTTACTATTTAAAACAACAACATTAGCAACAACATAAATAAATAGTACTTAACTAAGGTAAAAAAAAAAATTGCATTTTTCCCTTCGTAGCAAAAGATTGTGGGTTAAAGACTACAGAGAAAGGATACAGCTTTTGTTTTGCTACCAAAGAAAAGTACAGAGCTGTCTTACTCTAGAATGCTTATCATTTTAGATACAGACTTTGAATGAGCAGCTAATAGCTAAAATTATTTAGGAGATAAAAATTGGTACTGTGAGGATTAGCTTTAATTTTAAGTATCCATAATTGAAGTGCCCCATTATGATTTTAATGTTATGATAATCTTGTTAACAAGCTGTTGTGTATATACTATCATATTTTAATGTAGTTACAAAGCTTAAGTAAACCATAAAGTAAATTGCTTTTTGAATTAGGCTTTTACAAGTGGAAAATTAGTGGTTTACATGTTTTGAATATGTATTTTGTAATTATATTTGGCATTTTCTACAATTTAAGAAGAATAATAGAATGGGTTTATAGATAATTCATTATTGTTTATAAGTACATTGGTATATTTTGTTATTGCTCATTCTAATTAATTTAGGTTCATTCCACATATAACACAATAGCTGATTCTATTTTTTTTCTGTAATAGTCTTCTCTTCTAGAAGATATACATTGCAGTTTAGTTTTTCTATTTACCATTTCTCATATATCAGCACACTACATTTAAAAGAAGATTTCTACCCTTTCTTATCTATTATTTCTACAGGTTATTGTGATGTATACTGAATTCTATCCATCGAGAGTGTTTGTGTTTACTCTATTTTTTGGGAAGAAAACATGTGTCCCATTCTGACAATTGGTGAAGATAGCTAACTGGTTAGATTTACTTTTTCTGAATTTGTTGCTTAAATAAACAGAACATGGTAATTTGATAGTCTAAAGCAGAAGTAAGCAAGCAGTTTATGTAGAAGTCTGGATAGTATCTTCAGCTTTCTGGGTCATATGGTCTCTAATTGGAACTATTCAGTTGTGCTGGTATAGTGCAGATGCACCCACATAGACAATATGTCATCCAACGGGTGTGGCTGCATTGTTGTGGCTGTGTTCTAATGAAATTTTATTTATGGAAATTGGCAGCCAGCTGGATTTGTCCCACGGGTCATAGTTCACTGACCCCTCGTTAAGAGCAAACTTGACATAAACCAATTAAAATAAATTTCAAGGAATTGTTTGGTACATATATTATGAATTTGTGATTTTCTCTGATTAATAGTAAAAATACTATGAAGCTCTTCCACTGTTATTAATAAGTGTGACTTAGAACATTTACTGAGGTGTCATATCTCCTAGTTTCTGGGCTGTTCCTTGAAATTGAATAAGTTACATTTCCTAGATTACTCATGCAAGTGAACAGACATGATTAAGAATTAAATCGTCAGTTGCAATTGTAAAGTCACCAGTATGCAGGCAACTTGAGGTATCCATGTCAATGCCACTGAATCAGTTAGCATTAATCTGTTATGCTTGTGGTTGAAGAACCATGTACATTATGAAACAGTATAATGTTACTCTTTGGTTTGACACTAGTTAACCACAATGAGGTACCTATGAAAATTCAACGTTGTGATATTATACTTTATCAATTATTTTTATAAATGGATGAAGAATCATGGCATCTACTAAAGTACATACATGATAGCTATATTTATTGGAAAATATTCATTGTGATGTGTTTTTTGTCTATTTAACTCCTTTATAAAGTTTTGTACCCATGAGACTCTCTGAGGAATTGCCTCTATTTTAAAATTTAATCAGTCAATATTTACTTAATAAATCAGTTAATCATGAATAAATATTTTTCTTCTAGTGCACAAAGAAGTTTTTTCTAGGATTCAATGAGAGGCCATATGGGATACTCTGTACTCTTTAAAAAAATGCTCCTGATGTTTAAATTTCAACCTTCCTAATATCTTCCAAGAAACCTCCTAAGAAATTTAGTTAATTTAGTACATGTCCTAACTTTTAGCCCTATAGTTCTCTCCCATTTTAAGGGCCATTACTTTGGCTGGCAAATAGAAGAAATAATAGTAGTCATTTTATTTAGAAGTCTTCCATAACATCAACTTCCATCAAGTTTTAGTGGAAATGGGTATCTGTCGTTGGATGTCATAGGTGATACTTTTAGTCGATATCTGTGCTGTGTTTACAAACCAGTTATCCTGCCAGTATCTCCCTCTATCTTTGAGGAAAGTTTAGAGCAATCTTTCTTTTTTTTTTTAGATAGGTAAGAAAAATGATTTACAATAAGGTTAAATTACTTACTGGTATTATATTTGTCATTGTCATATTTTTCCTTCATATTTCATTTCTTCCTTCATCCCCTTAGATGTTGCTTATAATTTCATATTCTGTAAGGGAATATTGCTTGAGACATTTCTCACCCAGAGCTAAGAACTGTGTTGAAATTTAAACAGTTTGGATGAAAAAGCTGTTTGAGGAATCAGATTTTTTCTTTTTAATAGTGAAACAAGGTTAAGAAATTTTTTCTTTGTAAAGAAATAAATTACTAGTTTTGACATATAATTATAGTTAAATGATTGCATATGAGTAAAATATATTAAATAATTAAAAAGCATTGGGTAGCAAGTTTGAGCCAGTTAGAACCATTAATTGAAGCCTGAGAATCATTGCTTAGGTTCGGTCATTCCATTAAAATGAAAGTCTATTTTTATTTGGTAGTAATACAAGACTTGTCTTGCAATTCATATTTCTTCAGGATTATTCTGCTCACTTGAAATTTTTATAGAATTGATTGTTTTTTCAGCACTTCCACCAAAATATTTACCTGCTTTTAAGGGTCATGACAAATATTTTTGTCACATATATTTCTATAGATGATATAGTTATTCCAGAAAGATATCTTGACTGTATCAATACTAATACATACTATTTGCAATCTATAAATATATGAGCAAGCTTAAGATTATCTAAACATGCTAAATTATTGTATGCCTCTTATTATTTATTATTTTTATCTGCTTATATGTAACAATAAATATTTTATATATGATGTTGCATAGAAGTATATTTACACAAATTTCCAAACAGTCTATTTAGTATATGAATAAATTCCTTAACTAAGTTTTATATTTTATATCCTCATAAGTATGTAACATGGTAGATTATTTGGACTTTATATAATTGAATATTACTCAGCCATAAAAGAATGTAATAATGCCATTTGCAGCAACATGGATAGACCTGGAGATTATCATCCTAAGTGAAGTAAGCCAGACGGGGAAAGACAAATATCATATGATATCGCTTATATGTGGAATCTAAAAGGAAAAAAAAGACACAAATGAACTTATTTCCAAAACAGAAAGAGACTCACAGACATAGAAAACAAACTTATGGATACCAAAGGGGAAAGGGAGGTGGTGGGAGGGATAAATTAGGAATCTGGAATTAACATATACACAGTCCTATGTATAAAATAGATAACCAACAAGGACCTACTGTATAGCACAGGAAACTATCAATATAGTCAATATTTTGTAATAACCTATAAGGGAAAAGAATCTAAAAACGATTTATATATATATATATATATATATATATATAACTGAATTGCTGTGCTGTACACTGGAAACTTACATGATATAGTAACTCAACTATACTTCAATAAAAAAAAATTTTTAATAAATAAAAAGATCATGGATGCATACATCATTATTTTAAATAACAAAAAAGAAAAAAAGACCCAAATAAAAAGATCTGTCTGACAAGATTCAGAACAAAGCAAGAATGTCCACTCTTAACACTCCTTTTTAATACCATATTGGAAGTCCTAACTAATGCATAAAACGAGAAAAGGAAATAAAACGTATACAGATTGAGAAGGTAGAAATAAAACTCTATTTGTTCACAGATGACATGATTGTCTATGTGGAAAATCTGAAAAATATTGACAAAAAACCCTCCCGGAATACTGACAAAAAAACCTCCTGGTATATAATAAGCATTATATCAAGGTTGCAAGATACATGGTTAATAAACAAAAATCAATTGTTTTTCTCATACCAACAATGAGCAATTGGAATGTGAAATTCAAAACACATTATGATTTACATTAGCAACCCCCAAAATGAAATACTTAGGTATAAATCTAACAAAATATATGTAAGATCTATATGAAGAAAACTATTAAACTCCAATGGACAAAATCAAAGAAAAACTAAATAAATGGAGAGATTCCATGTTCCTTGATAGGAAGTCTCAGTTTTCTTAAGATATCAGTTCTTCCCAAGTTGATCTTTACCTTCAATACAATCCTAGTCAAAATCCTAGCAAGTTATTTTGTGGATATTGACAAACTGTTTCTAAAGTTTATGCAGAGAGGTAAAAGATCCAGAATAGCCAGTACAATATTGAAGGAGAAGAACAAAGTCAGAGAATTTACACTACCCAATTTTAAGACATTCTAGCTACAATATTGTGGTGTAGTATTGGCTATAGAGCAGACAGATAAATGGAACAGAATAGGTAGCCCAGAAACAGACCCATACAAATATAGTCAACTCATCTTTGACCAAGGATCAAAGGCAATATGATGGATATCGGATAGTCTTTTCAATAAATGGGGCTGGAACAACTGGACATCCACGTGCATAAAAATGAATATAAACACAGACCTTACAGCCTTCACAAAAATTAAATCAAAGTGGATCATAGACTTAAATGTAGAATGCAAAAGTAGAAAATTCCCAGAACATAGGAGAAAGCATAGATGATCTTGAGTCACTGATAACTTTTAAATCCAATACCAAGGCATGATCTGTGAAAGAAAGGTTGATAATCTGGACCTCATTAAAATTAAAAATTTTCTCTGCAAAGACACTGCCAACAGAATAAGAAGACAAGTCACATACTGGGAAAATATTTTCAAAATACATATTTGATAAAGGACTTTTACTCAAAATATACAATGAACTCTTAAAACTCAATGATAATAAAACAAGCAACCTGATTAAAAAATGGGCAAAAGATCTGAACATTTTAGTGACCCTAAAGTACACTATGGACTTTGGGTGATCAAGACGTGTCAATGTTGATTTATCAATTGTAAAAGATTATGGCCAGAAAATAAAATCTCTACGATTTTAATATTTTCAAAGTTGATTTCTATCTCAGCATATGGTTTATGCCTAGTGAATATTTCATGTTGACTTGACAAGAAGGTTTATTCTGCAATTGTTGGGTGTAGTGTCCTATAAATGTCACTTAGAGACAGTTGATAGTGTTATCTAGATCTTCAGTATCCTTACTGATTTTTATTTATTTAAATATTTATTTTTTTCTGAGAGAGGGTTGTTAAACTCTTCAAGTATGATTTGAGATTTGTCAGTTTTCTTCTTTTGTTTCTAACAGTTTTTATTTCATGCCCCATTCCCTCTTCCCTTTTTTTTTTTTCTGTTTGCCTTTTAGAACTTTAGTCTCTATAAGCCTCCCACACAGCACTAGAATTCTGCATATATCCAGCAGGGAGACAGACGTGTTTGTCCTCTTAATGTTCCACTTACAGCACCCCTTCCCTTGTGCCAATGATCACTAAAAGTTTTGGTAATTTCTCCTCACCTTATCTTGAAAACATTCTCCCTTCTCAAGAACTTCAGTTTGTGTAATTTTCCTTGCTTTTTCAGATCTCTGATGCCTCTGAAAATGTTTGTGGTTTATTCAGCTTTTTCTAGTTTTTGGCAATTAGAGCATCGATTGACCTACTGTGACCTACTACATTCTGTATAGAAGTTGAAGTCCCTCTCTGTCTACCTTAACACATTGTGTTGGTTATTAAATTTATGTACTGGTTGAATATAAGCAATTACATGTCATTATAACTTTAGAGAAAAACAAATGTTGTTTTTCTTTTGTTTGTTTTATTCATTTCAAGCAGAATATTTTTTCTTTTAATTAAAAACATTTTCTTTTATATTGGTGTACAGTTGATTTACAATGTTATGTTAGTTTCAGGCGTACGGCAAAGTGATTCAGTTATACATATACATATTATCTATTCTTTTTCAGATTCTTTTCCCATTTAGGATATTACAGAATATCCTTATCCTAAAATAATATCCTAATAATAGTAGAGTTCCCTGTGCCATACAGTAGGTCCTTGTTGATTATCTATTTTATATTTTGTAGTGTGTACATGTCAACTCCAAATTTCTAATTTATCCCTTCCCCACCCCCACCTTTCCCCTTTGGTAAGCATAAGTTTGTTTCTGAAGTCTGTGAGACTGTTTGTTTTGTAGATAAATTCACTTGTATCCTTTTTTTAAAATTCCACATATAAGGGATATCATATGATATTTGTCTTTCTCTGTCTGACTTACTTCACTTAGTATGATAATCTCTAGGTCCATCCATGTTGCTATAAATGGCATTATTTCATTCTTTTTTATGGCTGAGTAATATTCCATTGTGTATATATACATATGTATATATACACATATATATGTATATACATATATCTTATATGTATATCTTTATTAACATCTTTATTGGAGTATAATAGCTTTACAATGTTGTGTTAGTTTCTGCTGTATAACAAAGTGAATCAGCTATATGTATACATATATCCCCATAGCCCTCTTGTGTCTCCTTCCCTCAAGCAGAATATTTAATCCACTTTTTTTTTCCTATTCTCTCTAAAATATTTTTCCTCTTGGGTCCTGTTCTCACTTTGCATTCATGCCTTTAGTGATCGCACCTCCTTATTTTGCCTTTATTCGTAGTCTGTGTGTTAGTTATTGTCTCTTAAATCTGTATTATCTGCCACATCACTTTCTTGAACCCCAGACCCAAAGCTCTAAATGCTTATTTGACATTTGCATGTTTGTCATGCAAAACTCAGCTTCCTTAAACCAAAATTAATTTGCTTTACCTTTCAATTGGTCAGTCTTCTATCCTTCCAGAGTTTTAATTTTGGCTCTGTCCCTTGGACTGACTGTAATTTTTAGTAAGCTTCTTAACGTCTATGAGCCTCATTTTTCAAAACATTTTTAATTTATATTTCATTTAATGAATCGAAATAGAGCCCCAGGTCATTGCTTGTTTTAACAGAATATTTTAGCAAGTGTCAAGTTAGTGTTTATTTTTTCAAAACCAAAATAATATACATGCAGGTTATCCCAAATATAAATGAAGTATTTCACTACTTTGATAAAAATTAGTTATTAATTGGTCTTGTCAACTCAGTTCAGTGCTCAAAAGTGTAGGTTTACAAATCCTAAGAGACAAAGCTTAATTGTTTGTTTTTTGCGGTACGCGGGCCTCTCACCGTTGCGGTCCCTCCCGCCGTGGAGCACAGGCTCCGGAAGCGTAGGCCCATCGGCCATGGCTTACGGGCCCAGCCGCTCCGCCGCATGTGGGATCCTCCTGGACCGGGCCACGAACCCGCGTCCCCTGCATTGGCAGGTGGACTCTCAACCACTGCGCCACCAGGCAAGCCCGCTTAATTGGTTTTAATAGGGCTTTTTATATGACCACTTAAGCACTTACTTTTCCTAAAGTGACTGTTTTTACAACTAGAATATGCAACCTGTTATCTTCTAATTTCTTTAATTCCCTCTTCTTTATTCAGGAGAGAGTTCTGTATCACTGAGTATGCTACACCTGGGTGAACACAATCAAATGCCATAGACTTTGGTCTAGGAAGAGAAATATCAATGAGATTCTGTAGGGATAGATAATGTCAAAGACACATTGTAGGATGTGTCTAATTAAGGTTTTATGAAATAAATGCATTTATTTATTTTTCTTAATGAATTTTTGTAACATGTTAAAATCCTCTGAAATAGTGAGTTTTGGAACAGAGCTTTAGGACATGATACCGTAGGATGTAATTTGCAAAATTATATTTAGTTCCTTTTTATTTTTCGTTACTATTATATTCACAAGTGCCTGTTCCTGAAGAAATTCTATGTGTGCTTTTATATAAAATAACGTTTTTTGGTATCCTTATAATCTGATCCTCAGTAAGTGCTGATAGTACTTAAGAAACAGGTGGTATTTATATAGAGCTCCAAATTAGATGTTATACACCATTATATGCACCCCTTTCCCCCCCCCAAAGATGTCTGCATTAAATGAGAATTATGGTTAAAAAAACCATTTAGCCTATTAACAAGTTTGTTTTTTCTCTAAATGGAATGTGATAAGACTTTTCATTATTCACTAGAAATAACATTTTATTGCTGTTAGCACAACTGTTCATAAAGCTACTCCAGCTTAAAAACCTTTTAAATGAATTTTTTACTTCAGTGACAAAATTCTCTTTAAAAGTGGTCTTAGCATGTGGAATCCAGGGAGAGATGGAGTGGACTTATCAAGCATTTTCTAAAGATCGTTTTTAATTCTTCTATGAAGATATTAGCACTTTCATAAAAGTTATTTATTTTGACAAAATTAATCACGGAACACATAATATATAAGCATCACTGAATATAACCCTAAATGATAGTCTCCAGATATAAATTTCAAGACTACTTTGTATACAAGGAGACTTTGCTTTTTAGCCTTATTTTAGTTAATAATTGAAAGGAAAAAAACAACAACTTTGTAATCTTTGAATAGTAAGATATATGGTGTTGCTCATTTAAAACATTTGGAGAAGACATATTTTTTTTCAGAATGCTTCTTATCTCTCTATCTGTGTAGTCGCATTTTATAGATACTTGGATATAAGTATGTGTGCCCATATTTCCATTGTCAAAAAATACATTCAATCATATTATTAGGAGCATTTGCCATTACAAGTAGTTCTAACACACCTTTTGATTAATATCTTTAAATTTTTTTGTCATTATTTTTATCCCTCATATAAAATAATAATTCAGAAATCCTTATGTTGTATATAAAGGAAGAGCATGAAACAAGATTATTATACTAACTCAGTGATATAAAGAAGAGTATTTCCTGTAGGGTAGTCCAATTACAAAATAGTAAAACAGTAACAAAACAAAATAAAGTGTTTTTTCTATTTGTTTCAGTAAGTTTAGCACAGCAGGAATTGTAGCATTCCTCCTGGCTGGTGTGTCAAATCTGCAGTTTGAAACATAACTGCAAATAGATATTTTAAAGACATTGTATATAAGCTAATAACCTTAGCCATATAAATGAGATAATTATACAGCATTTAATATATGTAATTTGCTTTTATTGTAATAATTTCATACCTTCGGTTTGAGAAAATAATGTGTTTATTTGAAAAGAATAATAAACTAGTATGTTGAAGACATGTAAGAACAAAACTTTGAATCATTTAAACACTGCTTTTGCCTGTATCAAGTTTTTTGCAGATGTCTTTTTACTTTACTATATCTTGATAAGCCAGTTCAGTTTAGTTTGAGAAAAAAAATGTTACTGGTGGGGTAAATCAAACAACAACAACCATAAGGAAAAAAAAAAAAAAGAAAAACTGATATAGGATCCTATAGAATTTTTGAAGAAAAAACCTGAAGCCATTTCAGGGCCATACCTTGGACTATAGCCTGAGAGGGATAAATATGTTCATTATATAGATTTGTAGACATGTAAAACATATATTTTTTAATGGTAAAAGTTCTAGATTTCAGAAAGATCAGTCAAGGCATGAAGGATAAGTAAGACGGCTCTGACGTCTGCACTAAAGAGAATAAGGTCCCTAAGTTCAGGATCTCACATAGTGAGTCTTGCAAAGATTAAGCTGGGAGTCTTGGTAACAGAAATATCTGAGGAATGTATCTGGGACACCCAAAGGGCAACAAATGGTACTTTGAGTAGTAGAAATTGCTTCTGACTCAGTGGTTTCTTGTATGTTTCTTCAAGTTCTAAGTTCTTACTGGAGCATGGATGGCCCTGAACCTGTGTGAGAATGTGCTTAGTGGTTCCTGGTAGCATGGCACGTTGTATGTAAATGTGGAGACTGTAAAATGAGTTTAGACAGAAACTTTTAGTCTTGCCCTCTGACATTTAAGCAGTTTCTTATTTAGGCAGAGGAAAGATTTGTCTTAATTAAGGCTTATGTTCATAATTAAATAGTTTTAAAAACTGGAAAGAATTCACTAAGAGCCAACTGTCAGAATTGTGCTGTATCTAACTACAAATTTATCTGGAAGGCGTTTCACTGCCAACCTTTTGGAATAAGTAATCTAAACAGTGTGACTCCATGTCTCTACCTTTCAGTCATACCTCTACCCACTACAATCCGGCTTCTTTGCATCTCTTTTTCTATTAAGCATAGTGCCCTTTCTTTACAAAGTAAAAGCTCAACTCACATACTGATATATTTTACTTTGACTTATTTTATTATTTGTATCCTGCTTACTTCTAAAATAAATTAAAAGAGGATCTGTTTGCATGAAGATAGGACACTACTATTCAAATAATAAAATAAATCATGTTTAACATTTATTGCAAAGTAGTAAACAATTAAGAAAGGCATAAGAAATTTTAAAAAAATGTTAGGCAGTGAAAAGTCAATATACATGACTGAAAATTTGATTAGAGAGGGAGGAGGCAAACCATAAAAAGTTTCACAGAACACAGGAGTTTGCCATTCTCTATGCCCTTTGCTTCCTCTCAGTCTTCAGTTCTCTCTGAAGAACTGAAATCTTACCTTCTTAGAGACACCTTCCTTGGCTGCTATCTAAACATAACCCAAGTTACATCATCAACGTTTCTTATTCATCTTTCCTAATTTATGTTTCTCCTGAGAATTCACAGCTATCTAATATACTGTCTATATTACTTGTTTATATTTAATGTAACTCCCTCAGTAGAATAAAGCTGTGTGAAGGCAGGAAGTTTTGTGTGTTTGTTCAATGTACATCCCTACCATTTAGAATTGTTCCTGGGGCATGACAAATGTTCACTATGTATCTGTTGAATGAACAATGAAGGAATTAATAATTATATTTGACATACATGCCCAAAGATAAGGACAGAGATGGGTTGTAGTGTGGAGATCTGAGAATGCAGGACATAAAGATGATAAGTATGGAGATATAATTGAAGCCATGGAAATGAGTGTAGAATGAGACAAAAGACCACAGTAGAATCTTGAAGAACTCCAGTATTAACAATTATTTAGGAAAGGAATGGGAAAACACACATGAAAACAAAGGAGACTGGGGAATGACCAAAAAAGCAAGGGGAAAATATACTATTTTTAAAGTTGAAAGAAAGAGAGTGCTTTAACAGGGAGAGAGTAGACAACTTTATTGAATGCTTCTGAAAGACTAAGTAAGAGGAGATCTGAAAACGTATTCTCTGGAGTGAATGGCGTGGACATACTTAGTAACATGAGTGTATCCATGGAGAAGTAGGAGCAGAAAGTAGACCGGAATAGACTGTGGAATGAATGAATAAATAAGTAGACAGGAAGAAAATGGGGATGGTCAGTATAGACAACAAACTTGTTTCTACTTTTTGGCTGTTCATAGGAGGAAGGAGATGTAGGATTCAGAGAAGAATGTTATTACATTGGAGTGACTAAAAATAATTAGATGCTAATAAGGAGGTTCTAGGAGATGAAAGGAGAAGAGGTGAAAATTGAAAGCATGTGACTTTAGAGACAGTAGAAGGAGACGGAATCCATTTACATTTGTGGGGATTCACCTTTGATAGGAAGAGGACCAGAAATACAGTTATGATAAGGGGCAGAAGAAAAACAGTGATCATTACAAGCAGGTTTAGAGAATTGGTGACAGCTCTGTTAGGGAGCACCAACTAAAGGCTTTTGTCACAAAAATAAAAAGGAAGGTTATCATGCTGAGGGTAAAGGAATGGAACAGAAATGGCTTGGCAGTGAGGAGGAAAGATGAAAGTTTTTCATAGTTGTTCTGGAGAATGGAAGAATGAGAAGTTGACCAAACAAATAGGTCCCGTTTCTGTGGAGTCTTGAGAGCTCAGATAATTGGTGACACTGGCTATATTATGTTGTTGGTTTTCTGCATGTATATATGGTTTTCTCTGTAGGCATGGAAGTTTTCATTCAGAATATGAATTTTCTAAGAAAGGCATAATGGAAGAACTGGGAAACAAGGGGATAGGCATCTTTATAGAAGGTTCTTTAAAATCATTAAAATGGAGTTTAAGTAAAAAAAGGGAGGAACTAAAATAAAAAATGAAGGACTCAATCATAATAGCTGTAATTTATTGCTTACTTACCTTATGCCAGGAACTTTTCTAAATACTTTACATATGATTAGTCACTTAATTCTTGTGACAATACAATGAGGTGCGTATTATTATTACTTAAAATTCAAGGTATTATTCTTACATTAATTTCACAGTTAAGAGAACCATGCCTAAGGTTACACAGATAATGAATAACAAATCAGGGACTTGAACCATTTGGTAGTCTAGTTCTGCGTGTCTTCACTTTATTTTTTCAACACAGAGTATAGCAGAGATCTTGAAGAACATAAAGACCAGTAGTAACTGGGAAACTGAGCAAGCAGAATGGGAGGCTAAGAGATTCATGTTGGAATTGTGGGATTTTGAATTAGTAAATTCAGAGAGAATACACTTTAAAGTGACAACAAGGTTCTAGTTTTGGCATGTGAACTTATATTTTTTCCTGCTCTCCTCCAATGGAACAATTCAACACTGCAGGTATAAAATACTTTAGTCACACTTACTGTAGATTATGTTTTTTATATATCATTTTTGAAACATAGGAGTGTTACTGAGTCATTGAGACCCTAGTAATTTGTTATGGATTTTTAAGAAACTGGATTAAAGTATTCCCAGTGAAAACTCCATGGGAGAGCATCTTGAGGTAATAATCTCAAGAAATGGGTCAGACAGAGATAAAGACCAAAATCACAGAGTAGCAATACATGTTTATTTCACGTTATGATGGATCACATAGTTTGTACTTCACCTTTGTTATTGCAGATAACTAGCATGGACTTTCAGAAGGTAATTTTTTTCTTCAGGATGAGAACTTACTCATGCAGGTATAAATTTGCCTCAAAAGTTACTGTCATATACTCAGTAATTTCCATGAAAATTTGCTTATTGATCACACAAATCAGGGTCACATTTTATTGTAAGGCTAGGATAATCATTTGTGATTCCTAAGAAATACTGAAGTTACTCAAATATACAAACTTCCTGGAAACCTTATTTCAGTTGACATAATGTGCCCGACTAATCATTACATAAATCCTCTATGCCTCAATGTTGCTTTCCATGGGTGAGGGGAGGTGTACCACTGAGGTAAAGTACGTGGGTTTCCAGGCTCACCTTGAATGGATATCAAGCTTGGCATGTATGAGGACTCTGAAGAAAGCAACGTGGATGGAGTTTGGTGGAGGAAGATGAGTTCTACGACCCATTGGCTATTGAAAGGAGTATGAATTTTATTCTAAAAATCAGAAGAAGGTAGTGGACACTTACAATCTCCACCCTTTTTAATAGAAAATTAACATTCAAGAAGCTTCAGTAATTTTCAGATGAGAACTCTCTTAAGTGACAAAGCTATAACTTATATTCTTGTCTGCTTGACACCAAAATCTGTTTCTTTTCAATACCACCTTTAGTTCCTGGTACAAGGAAGATTATTCAGCATAGGTTTTGGAACATATCCAGACTAGGTGACATAGTAGATAAAACTTTAAGCACTGAAGTGAATATATCTTAAGTATCGATACTTTTGATGTGTTTAATATAATATTATAACAATAACATAAACATTTAATATGATCTTTCTGTTTTCCAACACTATGCTAAATACTTTACATGGATCATCTTGTTTCTCCCTAATAATAATTCCATGAGGTAGGTACTATTATTATACCCATTTTATGTATGAAGATACTGCGATTCAAGTGGGTCAGGAAACTTGCCCGTGGTCATACACTGAATAGGTGGTAACTTCATAATAGCAAAAACTATTTCACTATTTATTGGGTTATTATGGAGAATTCTGTTAAACCATGGTTTATTAGCTTAGTTTGTGGTTAGCCTATGTGTGGTTATTTCTTATAAAAATAAAATAAAATAAAATAAAATAATATCCAATAATTCCTATTCTCATTGATCTTTTCCAAGATATTACAGAGAGAATATCCAGAGATCTAAATTAGGAGAATAACTCTGGAGAAATAGATGTCAGAGGAGATGACTCTAAATGTAGGTTAGGACAATGTCATTATGGGGAATATGGCCAAATAGGATTTTGAGAATATTTATTCAGTTATTCAACAAATATTGTAAACCTACTCTGTGCCAGGTACTTTGGGGAAAAAAAAGATTGGTGTGTAGGAGCCAACTAAGCTTAATACATTTCTGTCTGTGATTTAACTTTTCTGCAGAACTTGTCAGAACCTAATAGTCCCTGAAGTTAGGCTGACAGGAATCTTTTATACGCCAAACAAAGGACTTTCTAGTAACTATTGACCTTGCGTTGCATATATACGGAAAATATTACTCAGCAAAAGCTTATCATAAATATTAAGATGCAGTTATATCTCTAGGTACAGTTTGATCATATCAAAAGCAAAAATAGATTTTAAAATAGACTTACTGAACTCTGAAGAATTCATATCTGAATTTTCTATCTGAAAAATGACAAAACAGTGCCAGTCTCATGATGCTTAGTTTAGCACAGACACATAAATGTTAGCTAATCTAAACAGTGTGCGCAGCCAATTTGTTGCTGTCCTGGAGTGGTATTCAGCCTGCTTAGTGTTATGAAAGAAGGGGCGAGCTGGAGAATCTGCCCTTTGCCTCTGGGTTGTTAAGCCATCCAAAGCTTGGGGTGCATGGCTTTTAAAATGCACATCTCTAATTCAGAATTTCTTGTGGTATCACACAGTTATGCTCTTCCACTTTAGTGTATACTCTCTTCAATATTTTATGTTGAAAAAGAAAAAGTAGAAATGTAAGCTACTAGACTTTTGGCCACATGTTCAACTTTTCCTTCTGTGACTTTGAAGGTAGTAGACTGCAGATGTAAAAGATCTTCCTTCTTAAATGAATATCCTTAAGCAAAATAGTTTTAAAAATATGCCTAGTATACCTAAGGGTTGCCTAGCTATCAGCTGCATGCATGCTTTTCATTGAACTGTGTATGTTTGTGTGTATGTGTATACGTTGGTATGGCTTCTAATGGCATGTAATAATTTCAGGGGAGGAAAGAGACAAGAGAGCAAGATAAATGTAATACATTTTTGTACTTTCTCCTTGCAATTTTTTAAAGATAAGAAGGCCCTGTTAACTAAATATGAACTGGTAATTTGATCATTACCTGCTATTCATTTGAACTAACTATAGTCAACAGATACTGGACAGTGAACAGAGGGAACTCTTTTGGAAAGCCATGTAGTTTCTCCAAAGGTGATTGCTATGCTATGTGTATTTAGATAGAAGCTTTCCCATGTATTACCAGCTTGCTGCTGTCCATTTTGCTGCCAAATATTCCTTCTCTATGGTAGCATAATACTGTTACCAAGGGAACAGCTTATGGCCAACACTTACAGTAGTGCCACAAATTAATTTCACAGTTCTCAGGATATAGGATGATAACAGTAACATGAGCTACTGTGAAATTACCATTGTTCCCATGGAGTTACAGTGTAATTATTACTTTTGTGATAACTAAAAAAATAATTCATATCACTACTGCTGGATGTTTGTTCTCTCTTCTCTCTGTTTCTCTGTCTCTCCCTCCTTATCTCTCTTTTTCCTTCCCTTCGTGTATTTTCTTCCTTTGTTGGTTCAGAATCTCCCTGATGTCTTTTTTCACAAGTAATAATAAAGAGTAATTTTTATACTGGCATTAAGAAGAGTTACAGTGAAGTGGGGTGAAAACTTATTTATGTGAGTCACATCCATAATTAGGATGTTTACTATATAAGTACTAAAACATAGATTTTCCTGGTGTATTGAGAGGATATTTTAAATTTGTGATTAGTGTGGAATGAGAAATTACAGTATTATTTTCATAGAAAATTAAATCCATATGTTGAATAGAGGAATCCATTTAATGTGATTAAAAGCCCTGAAGAAAAATGAATGTTACCTAACTTCCTTAATTAGCTGTGTAATTTGACACAATAAAAAAAAAAAAAAACTTCCTTAAGTGTCAATATTTATGTCTGTAAAATGGGGGATAATAATAATATCTACCTAACAGAATTGATATGTAGATTAAAAGAGAAAGTGAATTTTAAACTGTACAGAACAATAAAAGCTTTAAGATGTCACCATCATTGATGTGTCTTTAATGGGGGCATCGATTGATGAAGTACTGTTTTTGTTAGTAGGAGATTTATAGGGAGACCTTAAAATCACAACAGTAACACAGGGAAAGATCATTTTTATTGCATTTTATTAGAATAATAAGTAGTATTTCATTATGTCTTGGTACAACAAAATGAGACATGTAATCATTATTATAACAGTTTTTTTTTGTTTTTTTTTGTTTTTGTTTGTTTTTTTTTGCGGTATGCGGGCCTCTCACTGTTGTGGCCTCTCCCGTTGAGGGAGCACAGGCTCCGGACGCACAGGCTCAGCGGCCATGGCTCACGGGCCCAGCCGCTCCGCGGCATGTGGGATCTTCCCAGACCAGGCGGGGCACGAACCCGTGTCCCCTGCATCGGCAGGCGGACTCTCAACCACTGCGCCACCAGGGAAGCCCTATAACAGTTATTTTTAATAAATAACTTCCTCAGAGAATGAGATTTCTATTTTATACTATCTTTATTGAGCATATACATATATTAAAAGTTAAGCACTCTTATGCATAGAAGTGTGTATACTGTGTTCATTGTTTAAAAAAAACTGCAGTGATGAATGCAAAATTTTATTTGCTATGTCAAAAAGTGAAATTGTTAAGATAAAGGTAAAAGTATATAAAGTCAAATTTATGTAGGAATATTTGTTCTGATTATTTGCTGTAATGTATACTATTCTCCATTCTACTTTAGTTTGCTTTTCAATATATTTTATGTATTCTATTAGAAGGACTCACATATGACTTAACAGTTAATATTTTTCACTAAATGTTCAATAGTTGATTGCACAGTTATTTATTATTCCAACACTTGAAATTACTATCCCTAGCATTTAAAAAATTGATAAATGATGGAATAAAATAATATGATCATATTTGTTGTAGGTAGATACATTTGTTGAATGAGTGAATGAATTATGATGAATATGTAGTAAGCTGCCTCCAGTTGCTGAATCTCTTTTTAGAGAGGATAGAAAAGTACAAATAGAAACTATTTTCTCTCCTATATTTTTCTGCTACCCATTTTGAAATTACCCAAGACTGATAACTTACATAAAGGAGCATGACTTTAACTGAGTTTTCTGGTTATCTTATTAATCATCAGTTTTCATATATTATTTTAATGACACTTATGTGTGGTGTGACATATTTGAGGCTTAGCTTCATCTTTGGTAAAATGGAGATGCTGCTGCTGAAATGCTGTGGAACTAAGTTAGAAAAAAAAATATAAAAAGTATTTAGCACAAGAAAGGCCAGCTGCAGACTGAAGAGTCAGTAGCAGTATCTTTCTCTTTTTTACTCTGGGAGATGGGCAAAGTCCTATGACTAAATTGGTGTCAGGAAGGTACCTCTGATTAAGGACTTCTGATAGTATAGTCCTTCTTTGTATTTAATGGGCCTACAATGAACAATTATTAGTTGAAGTATCTTTATACTGCATTATGACTGCATAAAAGTGTTAGCAGAAGAAGGTTCTCTTTGAGAGCTATTAGAAACATCAATTTATTCCCTCATTTTAAAAATACTTATAATTTTTTGAAATCAGTTTCTTAAACCCAAAATATTATGAACACTGTGCTTCCTAGAGCAATTAAGAATCAAGAAGATTTTGTTTTTTTCTCTTTTCCCATTACTAACTCCTTTTCTATATTCCTATTTCCTTGTCTTCCCCCACAATTTAACAAAAAAAGAAAGGTCTAATAAAATATTGATGTAGCTGAATATTTAACTGGACAAATTTCAGTGGTCAGAATAGTTTTAGACAAGTCTATAAAATATTTGTTTTCGTGTTGTCCACAAATGTGGGATACTGATTGGAATGAATTAGTTTAGTATAACATTTAAATATTCTTTTTCTCAAAGAAAGGGGATTTTAAAATAGTAAAAAGAAATGTACCTGGGGCCAACTGATTCATGAGCAGACCATGATACAGTTACTAGACTTAAGCATAGTTTCCCTGTAAGCTTTCTGCATTATCACAAATGCAAATTTCTCACTCCTTCAAAAATGTTTAGCACAGCTATACTATAAATACACACTAGACCATAAAACTTGTTACAGTACTGCTAATGCTACAGTTGCAAAAGCAGAGTACTATGGTTTCCAAGTTAAGTAGAGGTTTCATTGGTTTCAGTTTTGTAAAAGATTTTTATTCCCTCCTGAACTATAAAGTGAATCTAGTAATTCTTAACTGGGGCAGTAGGTGTTATTACCCCTCAGCGGGCATTTGAAAACGTGGGGAGGCATTTTTGGTTGTTGTCACAATGATGGGTGGGTGCTTTGGCATCTAATAAGAGTGCATCACAGATCTCAGACATCCCCGGTACAAAAAAGAGTTGTTCCTTACAAAATGTGAATGATGCCTCTTAAGAAACTGGGTATAACTGACCTGTCATATTGGGTATTTATTTATAATATATATATAACTCTTATTTAGACACTTCGGATGAACCAACTGCCTATTTCCTGACTGAATGTATAAACATTAATAAAGAAGTTGTAAGCTCAGTAGAGTAGCTTATCTATTTATAAAACATATTATGATAATTTAATAGATAATTGGAAACCTTTTGATTGCAGTTTATACTAAAGCAAAGAGGGACATTTACCGTGTGATACTTGTAGATAATCTTTAATGACTATAAATGTGAGTAAATGATGTATCGATGTTTTTTCCTAATTGAATATTTTGAACTCAACAGAATGTCCTCTGTAGTAATTCTACTTTTTCCAATATAAATGATCATACATAAACCTAATATTTTGAAGAATTGTAAAGAAGGGTAAAGAAGAGATGTAAAGAGAGTAACAAATAATATTCAAATGATAGGTGAACATAGAAAATAATCACACTGTTTTTTACTTTTTCAACATATGTTATTATCCACATTTTGCCAAAAAAAAAAAAGAATGTATTCAGGCAATTGCTCTGAAACAAATGTCAAAAAAGTAAGAGAACCATATAAATCACATTGTTGCAGAATATTCTGTGCCCTCCATGGAAACATGGTACTTCTGTTTGAAATGCATAGATTCTGTAGAAAATCTGTTCTCTCCTGGGTCCTGATGCGGAATCCCTCCAGGCGTCGTACCATCCTTTTCAATATGTGTAAGAAAGAACTTTTAGAGACTAAAATGCTAATATCATTGCTCTCCTTGTGCAAGAAGAGTGGCCTCTTCCAGCAACACCTTTTCTGTTTAAAAGGAGCATAATCCTGAAGTCGCTTGGGTCTACGAGTAGTATATGTTTTGAGCCCAGAGTGTAACTTTGAGACAGAATTTATCACTTTTCTCCATCAACAGAAAGAGTTCTTTCTTAGAAATTGTTAGTAAGCAGTGGATAAATTACTGAAAATTTTCTGAGGGAGGTGAGTGAAGGATGTACAACACACATCCCAACTTCCTGTTAATGTGGATCCTTAGTAACCTCTCCCTTCTCCAAAGGCGCACCTTCCCTCTTGCACACATCCTCAGGTACTGCCGGTGTGATTCTCTGCTCTTTAACTTGATTCTCTCCCTTGCACTATTGAAGGCCGCCCTGCTTGATTTTTCAAAGCATCCATCTCTAAGTCTATCAGAGATTTAAAGAGGTATTTTTATTAGCCATGTGTTGAAGCTTTCTTGCTAATAACTAGCTGATACCAGCTGTATTCAGAGACTGAACGTGTTGATTTGGGGAAAAGAGTTGAGTGATTTGGGGACATGGAGTCCTTTGGGAGATGTATCTAAAAAGACATATTTATGTTATACTTAATTTTGTTATTCAAATATTGCTCTTCTGAGGAATTGAGAAAATTGTGAAATAGCAAAAGGAACTGAGGCCAGCATGAGATCCCATGGGCTGAGAAAGAAGTGTGGGAGGTGAGAGAAAAGCAGAAGAAAAGAAATGGGGCTATTTAAAATTTTGCTTAACATCTATAATAAAAAATATGATTTATTTTCTGGGAAGAAAAACCTAAAATTCATGTTCACAAACTATTTTCCCAGAAATTAAACTACTAGAATTTACCACACAGGTTTTTGTATCCTAGTGATCAATAGTAAGTATGTGAGTAATAGCTTATCATTCAGTTTTAGAAAAGAAAGAGATGCTGTTCAATGATTGATGCTCCCAGTACAGTCAGAAGCCTTATCATTAAACGATATCTCATATAAAGCATTTTTGAAGGAGGCTCAGCTTATATGGTCCTGTTATATTTGTTTCTGAAATATAATATGTGGATATCACTTTCAAAATTTTAATACTGAATAGTTAGCAAATTATTTGTAATATTTTAAATTGAGGCTGTTACATGAATCTTTGCCAGATTCTGGATCACTGTGAATTTATTATTGAGTGAGGATACTAATGTGTCCCACCAATGTAGGTCATCTTTTGTATTGGTTAATGGGATTCATATTCAGCCACAGGATTTTATGTTCAACTTGACAATAGAGCTTGTAGTTTTGCCTTTGCACTATACTTGCATCTTGGGTGGAAATTCAGGGGAATTGGTTTTTTGTCCTTTACTAGCTGGTTATTCTTGGGGAAATTAGATTAGATTCTATAGGTCTATGAATGCCATGATTATTTTTTCCTTATTTTGTATCATTTATCCATTGTTACATAACAAACCACCCCAAAACTTAGTAGCCTAAAACAACAGTTTACTGTTTCTTATAATTCCTTTGGCTGGACTCAGCTGGATAGTTCTGCTGTTCTTATGTGGGCTCACTTGTATGGTTGCAGTCCTGTGGGACCTCAGTTGGCGCTGGAATACTAGAATGGTCTCACTCACATGGCTCTCCCACATGGCCTCTCATCCTCCAATAGGCTAAACTAGCATCACATAGCATTGCGGTTAGATTCTAAGAGAGCAAAAGTGAAAGCTGCTGAGCCCCTTAAAGCCTTGTTTCAGAACTGGTTCAGTGGCACTTCTGCCACCATTTTATTGGTCACTGGGAGTCACAAATGTAGTCTACATTCAAGAGGGAAGATCCCATCTCTTAAAGGGAGAAGTGGCATGCACATACAAGGATGGGAGGGATTGTTGAAGAAAATCTATCACATATTATAATAAAGTACTTGTTACATTGTACTGCAATGATTATTTAAACCTTTTCATGCATATTTCCCCACTGTGGTATAATTTTCCCTAGGGGAAGACTTATTAAACTTTGTCTTTCAAATGTGTGCAGTAGGTGACCAAAAACAGTCAATGTCAAAGTGAACTCTGTGCAGAGGTATTGATAATGATAATATCAATGTTCATGCACACTTATATTTTAGCACTTAATGTATAAATATCTTCTATTTTCAGAAAAGAACATTTTGAGAGTCATTAGCTCTATTTTTAAAAGTACGTTTCTTACCATAGTTTTACTCAATTGAACTTCTGTTTGTTCAGAGTTTAGCTTTTTTTTTTAAAGTAAAGGACATCATAAAAATTGCAGAAGGATCATTAGTTTGAATTTTGTATCTTAGACTTCTAGTCTTTGCCAAGAATCGTTCTTTAAAGTGTTTGCTACTTCTCTGCCTACGGGTAAGTTGAATCTTGTAAATAGACCTCTTTCTTCTTTTTCATGTATTACAGAATAGCAGGGGAACCTTGCCATGAAAGACTGCCACTATTCTAAATGAAGACTAGAAATGCAGGTTGACAATGTAAGCCAGCAGTTGTGATATAGCATCTTGAAACTTCTTTCTTTCCAAAGTGTCATTATGATCTATTTCACTGTTTAGGATGAAGGTCTCACTTTTTCCATTTCACTTTAGATATAGATGCAGTTATGACTTACTAAGTTATGCTTTCAAATATTTTTACTGCTTATGTGAAGTATCCTCCTGGGAAATCTGTGAAATGAGAGGGGAGGCTTTATTTTCTTCTTGAATTTACATATGATTTGTCTGCATATATAACTTGAAATTTTTAGTAGTTTTTTCTGTAATTGAACAAAATGTTCAATTTTCTCATTACTATTGTATGAAGAATAGAAGGCGGCATGAATATTTTAAGGACTGCTCTTAGTTCACAGTGACCTGTGTATTTTTGTCCCCAAAGCCAGGGAAATAAAGCATAAATTATGAAGCTGTGATTAAGTAGTCTAGAAGTTAGGAACGTCCATGCAAAAAGAGAACGATTTACCCAATTTTCCCCCTCAGCAGTTATGCCAACATTAGCTTTTTATTTCCACCCAAATTCTTGCAGGTATATGCTGTATTTTAACAAACTTTACCTTTGCAAATTTCTGCTATTTTAAAATCAAACAAAATAGGTGATAACTGCTCGTTGCCAAGATAGTATAAATTAACTCATTGGCCTCAGAATGTGTAAATTAATAGCAGCCCTCAGAAATCACACTCTTCAGCCTAAAAAGAATGATACTCTTTAGGTGTAAACTTCTCAGGTGTCTATTCTAAGGTTCATTCAGAGACGAGCTAATAAAATGACTAATATTCATATCTCCTCAGGTAGGGCCCTAATCTTGTATGAGCGTATTTCCAGGATGAGGAGGATGAATATTTAATGGATGTTCCCTTGATATAAAATAAGATTATCTCTGACAGATGGTGGTTTTAAATGAGAACATTACAGTAATTCAGAGTGGACTGGACACATTTTATCTTTCTGCTTTATAAAAATATATTTGCAAGGGTAATATCTTTTGTGTAGAAATGAAGGCTAATCACACGTCACAAATTTAAATATTTTTACATATCACCCTATTTTTTTTTTTTCATTTTTATGTTTGGAGAAGGCATGGATTTCCTTAGAAATATCATTAAATTTTTTTTGGCACCAACCATCATATTTGATAGGATTGGTAAAATAATGGTTACTAATAAACATGTTATAAAAAGAGAAGGGAATGCTTTTTTAAAAAAATTACCTTTGTTCTTTTCCGAGTAATAAGATTTAAATGCCATTCATCTTCTATGAGGTTGTCTTGAGTATTTTTGGAGAAATGCTGAGCCTTTTTTTTTTTTTTTTTTTAATGTGGCTGAGGCATATCGTTGACCTAAGATTTAAAGGCCAAATTGGGCACACATTATTTCATTATTTCAGTCAGGAGGCAGTGACCTATAAGGAAAGGTCATCTTTCTCTTTCAACTCACATAAAGATCTATTAATAAACACAGAGGTGTCTGATGTACTTGAAACTCACTGAATATTTAGGTTCCCTTTGTGTTTAGAGAACTGCTATAAAAACATATGGCATGAAAGACTATTGATGGGTGGGCGTCATTGCCTAAATGAAAGCTTTGAATCACAAATGCGTGTGAGTAGTTATCTTCTTCCACTTGGAAAATACTACTCTACATATATATTCAAAATGAATAATATGCATAGCATAAAACAATGGCCCAAGCTGCTTCATATGATACTAGTAGAGGAAATGTGTGTTATATCTCTGGTATATACTTCAAAAGACAGATATTTGATCTTTCTCATATTCAGTAAAGCATATTAAAATATGGTAAATGTTATAACAGTAAATGTTATCACCAAGGAAATAGGCATATTAATTAAATTAAATGTTTAATGGACTTCATGGTGTTTGAAGCTTGTTGGAAAGGCAAGTATATTTTAATTTTTCTGCTGTATTTTTTTCCCTTCTACAAAGTCTGAGTTATATTCTCTTTTAATGATTTTATTAAATAGCAAGATGTAAATCTAATTCTCATTACACAACAAAAATCTAACAAATGTAATTGTGTTTACTAAAGTTAGAGCTCCATGTACACCATAATTCTACATTATTTCCTGACACAAAAGTTAGCAACACAGGAATTACTTTCCCAGCTTCTGTTGGTGTTAAAATTCCTCTGGACACACTTTTTAATGTATTGTCTACCTTTGTTCCTGTGTACTTAACCCTGTGAAAAATGAGACATTAAGAAGAAGTTGATATAGATGACTGTCAAAATCACAGTCTCATAACAATGTCACTTTGGATAACATCTGTCAGCTTAGTCAGGTAATATGAATCCCTCGCATGTTTTTCATAGAAGTAGTTAGAGAGTATTCTGAAAGGGGAGCAAAGAGAGTGGCTGTGTTTTTTAATATAAACCATCTGTGAGAAACAGTGCTTCCCTAGTGCCCTTATGAGTAAGAGGAAATATATAATCTGGTTGATTCATAGCCTATTGTATTAAATGAGAACCTCCCCCGCCCCCGAATACATTGTGTGCTCCATTTCTTGAAGACAATGGTTTAGTCTTGTAAAATTGTATATATTTACATTTTCCTTAATACACTTAGAGACTTAAGTGTATTCCCTTGTTCTGTATGTCCTTTTCCTCTAAAGAGCTTCTTCATATATCCCTAGAGCTTTTTGCCAGGGAGACTAGGTTACTGAATAGATATCTATACTTTCAAATGTTGTTATGAAAAGCTGAAAAATTGGTTTTATTTTCACTGTAAGAGTAATTTGAAAAAAAAGGAAAAGGAAAAGCATGGCTCATGCCTAAGGAAACACTACTGCTTGGAGAGATAATGATCACTGGGAATTGAGATGTCCTTAGTTTTGCTTTTATTTACTATTCCTTCTATATTGAACATTTTTCTGTCTCTTGGGGATAGAAATTCAAATGAGATCAAATATTTCGCATCAGTTTGGTTATACCATAACGTGACTCATGTTCTTGTAAACTATTACTACTACCCCTAACAAAAAATGTAAGAGAATAATAAGGTCAGTGTAGTATCAGTCCTGCTCGTTAAACCACAATTATGTGTATTGTTTCTACTCTGAACTTGCCTCTCCTGAGATATCATCTGTTGCCATGGGAAGCATGATTTTATTAGAAGTATAAGGGATTGTGTGGAAAAGCTGATGTTTCCTATTACTGATTTGGGGACAAGTCTGGGATTTAGGATAAAGTACTGATCTTAAAGGAGGTATGGCCTTCCATTGAACAAGTTGTCATGAGGTTCTATCTCCAGCTTTATGATCCCCAAGAAATGATGCCTTCTTATTCTTGCCTGAAAGTAAGAACATCATTCCTGGGGTAACAACCCCTTCACCTTCAACCCAAGAATGAAAGTACATTTTATTTCCTATGGTCCGAGTCCACTCGTATCAAAATATTTTTTTGAAATAAGAAAGATTTTTTAAAATAAGATGATCAACACATATCTACATAAAACTGAGCCATGGAGTTCTTAATATTGTAGAAGAGGCCAATCACTTACAGTCATAATTATTCAGAAATTATTTTGTCAAGATCAAAGTTTTCTATTCTGTTTTTATGTTCCATAGTCTTGATTCTATAAGAACTAGGAACAGAATGTTTGAGAGATAGGTAACACAGGAACTATAAATGTTAACATTTTGTGCTTCTCCCTTACCCACCGCTCCCCCACTCTCCAAGAATTCTTGAGTGCCTGTCACATCACTGCACATTTCTCTAGGATTGTACCTTCATTATGTTGATTCACATTTTATATTTTTGAGTCACAAAGAACCATAGCAACACCCTGATGGTACTACCAGCTGATATTCAGGGAATATATTCTAAGGCTTGATTCATACAGACAAATGCAGAAAAGGAGTTTAGTCATTTATTCTGTTTTTCAAATGTAGGCAAGGAAAATAGTTTACTCTTTATAAATGACTTAAGGCACTTAGTTGACTAATCCTGTTAATGCTAGAATGGGTATATATACAATAGTAGTATGATTCTATGGCCTTTTTCTGAGTGGGCCTTCCCCACCTACCCCCTTGCCTTTTCACCACTTTCACTTTCTGTGCTTTTGTTGGAAGTTTTAAATGTAAATAGGCAACTGAATGAAATTGGAATGCAGCTTGGTAGGGTGGGAAGAAAAGTGTGTGCACAGCAGTGTCTGGAGCAAATGGGTAATTCCCAATGCAGATGTTTTACCTGCAGATAATCAAGAGCTCTCTGTGGTAGGCTTCCATTTTCTGGGAAAGAGGTAGCTACTAGGATGAGGACCTTCCATAGAGCATGTGCCAAGCAAGGCTGCAGTGACTGTCATCGTTTATATTGTTAACCACAGCAGCTATCTGGTGCCACAAAAGGAAATGGGATGATGGTGTGAAAAGAAAGGTGAGGTAAAACGACTTGCAAAGAAGTGAGGATTGTAGAAGTAGTAGTTATGAGTATATCTCCTACAGTGAGTTATGTAACTCACAGAAACTGGGCAGTATGAACTACACCTCCTACATAGAAGTTCTTTGTTTGCAGTGATTTAATTGTGCATCTATTAGCGGGAGAGGATAAGGAAGAGAGAAAGTGGAAAATAGTGGCTGGGTTTCCTGCCTCAACATCTTAAGTGCCATCTTTCTGTCCCTTAAAGTTTCCTTTACAATGTATACTGAAGAGTACATTCTAGTATTTAACTTTTGTGCCTAAAAGCTTTATCAAGGGATAAAGGACTGGAATGAGACATGGGCTGGACACAAACATGAATCAGTTAGTCAAAACCCCAGTATTCTTACTTTCTGTGTGATCTTAGGTAGCTCTCTGAACCTTTGTGAGGCTCAGCTTTCTCATCTGTAGTGCTGGGTGTAAAGATGTCTGTTTCTCATGAATGATGTGGTTGTTGTATTTAAATACCGTAAAATTTTAAGCATTTGAAAAGTGGATAATATTGTTAATAAAATACTGCTTATTGTTGTTTAACCACATTAAGATGTGTTATTACTGGTATCGAAAAATGAGAGTTGACTTGCTACAATCATTTATATAATTCTTAGGCTTTATGTAGAAGAGAAGCAAACAATTTGTGTCATTAAGAAGCTTTTAGGAAATTATTTATACTACAATTTAGTTTAGTGAGAAATTTATGAATGCTCGTGGGGATTCAGTGATCTCTATCACACCATCATTAAGACATCATACCCAATGGAGACCATTTACGATGTGATTCAGATTCTTGATACAAATCATTCTCTTTCAGATTTTGTAGGGTATTTCTCCTGCCCTAAACTAGACTTCAGCTATAAAAGAAATGTTTAGTGATGTTTAAGGAATGGCTCCGTGTAAATAAAAATGCATGGTGTATGTTATATGGTAGGTACTCAACTAATGTTTTTATGCGGCCATAAGAGAATGGATGGACAAATTAACACATTCCCAGTGGCACCTCAGAAATAGTGAAGCTTGAACTCTAAATATTGAATAATTACATGTCCAATTTTGTGAAAAGCATCTTATCTTAAAATCATAAGTAATTTTTGGTAGCAATAATATATCACAAAATTACTAGTTTTTGATCTTTGTATACATTAACGATTAAATGTGGCCACAGTATATTTAGAATTATTATGGTAATTTCATATAATGGATGGAAATAAAAGTCTGCAATGGAGATACAGGTGGAGGTTTAGCCCTAGCAGCACAGCTAGGATTGCTATATCATGAATAAAAATGCTTGTTTTCTGGTTTTCTGTGGCTGTGTGCTCCAAGCAGATTGCACCATTAACTGTTGTGAGAGATGGCTAGTCATGCAATAGTCACAGTCATTCTGGACATTATTAAGCTTCTAGAATGATGTCTCATTTCTTCATTCTGATATTATGTTAAAGATACAATCATATTGCCGTTGTCTTTACATTTATTGTGTTCTCTTAGAGATGTGGTGTTTTCTTTACCTGGAAAAGCATCTGGTATCTTTATTTTTATTTTAAAATGTCAGTGAAATTATTCTGAGAATTGAGCGACCAAGTATTTAAAGCTGAACATAAAGAGACCCATGCAATACGATGTATATGAATTCTTTATTTGCCATTTGACAAGTTGCATGTTTCCATCTGGCTTCTTTTCAGTTAAAAGAAGGAATAGAATGAGGTTTTGTAGAATACTACTTGCTTGGTAGAACTTAGAATATACCTCCTTCTGAGTTGACAGCTGTTGCAGTATGTTCAAGAAGTATCCATGATTTCTTCCCTGTGGCGTCACCAGGTGCTGCGATGCCTAGAAGAGTTAACGTGGCACTAACTTTTACAGATGTCTCCACTGGTATCCACATGTAAGAACTCTCTTGATGAAAACTTTGGGCAAACAGCAAGTCAGTAACTAAACTAAGCAATGTGTTATTGAGCACAAATTCTTTTTTAAAGTTTTGTTCCTTTGCTCATAAATTTTAAACAAAAATAGAAAACTTTAGTGAACCGTCAACTTTTTCCCTTAAAACTATAATACCAGAGTCTTTATTACATCCTTCATTTGTTTATCCTTCATTCATAATTTAACTTCAACTGAGCATTTCGCTGAAATATTTGTGTTAATAATTCTGTTTAGTTCAAAAAGAGCATGAGGGTGATTATAAAAATACAGCACAATAAGTTAATACTGTTTTTCCTAGATTCTCAGATATCACTGATTTAAAAACATCTTTTTTGAAAGAATACTACTGTATTAATTGCAATTATAAAATACAACTTGATTTCAGATGCTTTATTGAAATAAGAATGTAGAAATTAAGTTATATAAGTAACCATTACATATCAAGCACTCAATAGACATTAAGTATCTCTAATCATTGTCTAATCATTACGACAACTGTGTGCAAAGAAGGTATTTTAACCCTGATTTATGAATGACAAATCTATAGTTTACCCTGGAGATGGAGTAATTTATCAGGATCCTGCAGCTAGTAAAAGTTAGAGCTGGTTCTGGTTGTTCAGCTTCCAAAATCCATACTCATTCCACAGTACCAAGTATATACATAAAAATGAAAGTAAATGGTACTATCAGGCCAAAGTAAAAATAAGGCAGAAAAATAAGGTGTAGCCAGGAGTGATAGTAGAGTACAAAATGCATACAGTGACTTCTTATATACTTAATAAATATGAACCATAAATTCATCTATAAGTACCTTAGGAGCTAATGCAAAAAAGGAAACAAAACCCAATACAGACATGAATCACTGGATCCATAGAGAAAAATAAGCCAGCTGCTGGATAAAAGCTTCACATTTTCTGGTACAATAGAAATTTCTACTGTGGAAACAAAAAGAGGATTCTATGCAAATCAGTACTTTAATTTGTAGTAGTAATAATACTTATTTTGCTTTACTATAAATTTCACATAATAAAGACTTTATTCAGGTATACCATCTTTCTTAATTTTAGTGTCTCTTTACCCTATACTTCCAAACAGAACCATTGCAATTTTTATATCTTTTGGGTGTGTGTATGCAGTATGATAGATACAATAAGGGACTAAAGCTTTGGATATAACTTCTCAAACTATAATTGGAAAGTAGACTCAAAATTTAAGTCCATTGCTAGCATGCAATCAGTTATATCCTGGTCTCTTGAATTTAAAAATGCTTACATCATGTCATCAAAATCATTGTGTTATTCAAAATCTAAAAATATTATTTTAAATATAGCATTTTTCTCTCAGTCTGTTTTCAGTAGAGCTAGGGATTTTATTTTATTTGTTTATTTTAAATTTTAGATAATTTTTGTACTTCATGGTCATATTCCTGGCAAGAGTTTATTTTTAAAACAGAGTTTTCTGAAAATTAAGATATAAAAAGAATTGTCATAAGGTGGCAGTGTGTTTCAATGATAACCATCAGTATAGAAAGAGAGCTTGTTGCACCAAGTGGTTCCTTAACCATTGTTGTGCTGTACATAAAAATTCACTGTACCTAAGGATTTTTTTGGTTTGTTTTTTTTTTTTTAGGAAAATTGAGCAGCTATTTCTTAGGGAATATGTGGAAAATTATCAAAGATACTACTCTTTTGAGTTTTACCGTTGCTAACTTCAATTTGTTAAATAGGTTTATGTATTCACTGCTGCATAAAGGGAAACCTTTCCCTTCACCCTATGCCTATATACAATGACGTAACAGTGAAATATTTCCTATTATAATCATTGACATGTTTTATTGAGAAGTGATAACTAAGTTTACACATTTTAAGAAATATATCTTAGGTTATAGTAATTTTGAATGTTGAGAGTAATAATTATAATTTTCATTTTGGTGGTATTGAATACAGGAGTTTTTGGACATGGTTTAATAAACAGCATTCGTGTGTGGAGAAGTGATAGAAAGAATTTAAGCTTCTTAATGAAATGGACTAAGTTTAATTTCCTGCCTTCCTATTCATTAGCTTTGAGACGTTGAGCCAGTTACTTTGTCTCTGAGATTTTTCTTCTTATTAGTAATTTGGAGATAATAATAATGTTTACTAAATAAGGCCATTGAAAGATTAAATGAGATGATGTTATTGATGTGCTTACTAAACTTTGAGATATTTTGTTAATTATTATTACAACCAAAGAAAATATTTTTTTATTTCTAAGTATTTTCTGATGTGACCTTACTTGGAGAACACATTTGAGGTTTATCACATTTAGTTGTCACATTATTATGATATGGTACATAATTGTTACTTAACCATGCAGTCAAGCTAGAACAGCAACAGAAAAACAAAAGCATGTATTGCTTGTCATCCCTCATTTATCAGCGCTTCAACATTTGTCACTTATTACCCATATTATGAAAGAGGTTACTAGGACATAGAGGACATGATCTCTGTCCTTAAATACCTTCCCATCTGGCTAGAAAAATAAAACTGGAAAAGAAATGGTAAGACCTGTGTTATGGCCTCAGTTCTGCCATTAGCTAGCTTTGTAATCTTGAATATGTCTCTGTGGTTCTGTTCTCTCATTTGTAAATTGAACTTGATAATCTGTAAGGTCCCTTCTGGCACTTCTATCTTAAGAACATTTCATACTATGAATTTGTAAATAAGTAAGCACTGAATTGCATGTTAGTGAGTGAATGTGCAGTAAGGAGAAATTAATGTGGGCTTGGGTGTCTGGAGTATCTTTGACACTGTTTCCAAGAAACAGATTTATAGTTGCTCATAAGCAAAGGGAAAGTCATTTTCATTACAAAGTCATTTTTTCTATATTGCAAGTGAAAAATCAGACATACATAATATGAAAAAGCCTGGCATATATAAATTTTAAAATATTAATATTTTAAATAATCTGGGTTAAAAATGAATCATTATGGATTTTCACTACCAGCTGGTAGGTGGCAAATAATGACTACCCAGGGAAGAAAAGGAAGAAAGACATATAAATAAATAATTATTAATTGTAGTTAGTAGTTTAATCATGGTAAATAGTATCCAAACTTCATGTGGTATTTAAGATAATTTCATTAGAAGTATATAATATCTGTCAGAAAACTTAAATACTACTTTAATTAAAATTAAAATGTAGCCTTTTCCAGCCTTTATGAACTCTTAAGGAGATACACTAAAAATGTCAAACCTTACAAAAACAGTGACAACTAAGTCTGATGGACAATTTAATAGTCTTGAAGAATTACATACTACATATACATCAGAAGGAATTCGCCTAAGAAAACTTTGGCCAGATTTCTTATTTTTATTGTGCCTGAAATTTATATCATAAAGACTGCCTGAGACTGAGGGAGGAGGATACTTCATTGCTCTAGACTCTCGCTCCTGTCTCCACCATGCCTCCTTCCTCTTTCTACATATAGGCAGATCTTGAAAGTCCTAGAGAAACTGGATAGGAAGCCTTCAAGACTAATCAAGTCATAGGATCTTCTTTGAAAGGTAGTCCCAAGATAGTCACAGGACTTGGTCATGTGAAGCAGATGAACTCTGGTAGCAATGCCTGTAACTGTTACCCATTATCTTTTGTTTAAAGATAAGTACATAGGGCTTCCCTGGTGGCGCAGTGTTTGAGTCCGCCTGCCGATGCAGGGGACACGGGTTTGTGCCCCGGTCCGGGAAGATCCCACATGCCGCGGAGCGGCTGGACCCGTGAGCCATGGCCGCTGAGCCTGCACGTCCGGAGCCTGTGCTCCGCAACGGGAGAGGCCACAACAGTGAGAGGCCTGCGTACCGCAAAAAAAAAAAAAAAAAAAAAAAAAAAAAAGTACATAGCCGTGCACGCACCTTGGAAGAATTTTAGGACCTCAACACAGTCATGAAGGCATGACTTCTATGAAAAAAGAACAGAATACAGGAAGAGATAGGATAAGGGAGAGAGGTAAGACAGAACTGCTAAGAATCTAAAAAAAGAAAAATCCCACATTGGAGACAGTAATAAGTAGAACTAGGGCTAAAAATATAAAATAAAATCTGTGATAAAAAGAAGAAATTTGAGCAGTTCTTAATAATGCAGATGAAAATTATAATGTGTAACATGAGACAATCAATTATATTAAGGATAAAATGATGGCCCAATATATATGATTTCAGTGATTCACTCAAAACGTTTATATTCTAGCTACATTCTAGGCATACTAAATCTCAGTCAATTCTCTAGGGATACAGCAATGAACAGAGTAAATATTGTACCTGCTCTCACAGAGCTGACATCCTGTGGAGGGATGAAGAATTATAGACATGGGGACATAGAAATATATAATATGTTACGAATGATAAATACTTTGAATAAAAAAGAGCAGAGTAAGGGAATAGAGAGTAGGGGGGCAGAAATAGATGTGCCCCAAAGAGAAAGCAAAAATGTGGAAATGAGACAATAATCAGAGGCATAATAGAAGAATATTTTATTTACCTTGCAGTAATTTCTTTTTCTTTTTGTTACTGTCAAATTATTGTACTGCAATAATTAAGAAAAGTTCTATCAATATCTAGGCCAAAGAAACAGATTATAAGAGGGGGAAATATCAGTCGGCTTCACACATCTTATTTTCAATTCCATATGTCAGAAGACAGTGGAGAAATTCTATCTATAGAATTTTAAGGAAAAAATATATTGTGTTTAATAATTTTATGAAAAACCAAGATGTTTATCTATGGTAGTGACAGAAAGATGTTCTTAAACTTTCAAGTGTTCAGAATATATACCGTTTAACCTATTAGGGAACATTACTGGAAAATGTTTTCCAAGTGAATGAAAAAAATTGAGAAATCAAGAATTGGAGTTTAAAATATCTTGGGTACAAGTGAATGTAAAAGACAAATATTCTTGAAAGAATAGGTTATAATGAAAACATGTCAATATAATGATGATAATTTGCATGTAAGACCCCAGACTGTAATAATGAAGAATGAGTAATTATGGAGTAGGGAAATTAAAGAAGTCAAAAATATACAATTTTACTTTCAACTGACCAGGAGAAAAATTGGTTCACTTATGCTATTAAATAAAACACCAAGAGAGCAACTAGAAAAATTCAAAGTAGAATATGTGCCTTGTAAAACATTGGGGAGACAAAAAAAAAGAAAAAGAAAAATGTTATGTACTAATTAACACTGCACTATTTATAATGAGAAAACTATTAAAATTAGGATGCTTGATAGAAGCTCAATAGTAGTGAGAAATGTGATAGCAGTAGGCAAATCAGTAAAAATTAATGAAGATATCAAATAAAAAATGAAAAACTGATAACTCAGTCTAAAAGCTGGTTCTTTGAAAAGATAAATCATTTATTTAGATAGACCATACCAAATGGATAAAAATAAATGCTATGAAACATAAATTCAGAATATTAGGAATGAGGAAGGAGATCTCCCCACAGATGCAGAAAAATTACTAGTTATTGCCCCACCTGAGGCAGGGCAGGAGTATTTTTTTTAATATAAATGTCAAATAGCTCTTTAAAGTTGATAACCACTGATGGATTTTTAATGTGTCTGTTTCCCATTTACTTTCCAACAGTGCATACTTTTTAATACTTGCCAATCTGATGTGGGAAAAATTACATTTTGATTTAACTGTAAGTTTTTTGATAAAATTAAGCTTAAACATTTTAAGATATCTCAAATGGATGGCCATTTGTTTTTCACAATTGCCAATTTATAGTGTTATGGTTTATTTTATCTACATACACACAAACAAATATGTCCTATATGTACAGATGTATATGTGTGTGCCCATATATATTTATATTTTAGATTTTAATGTTTTAAGATGTATTAAGGATGTAATAAATAAATGTAAGAAATAGAATATATGAATGAGACTTTTGCAGTAAATAAATTGTTACACTGAGATTTTGGATATCATATCTAATATATTTCATGTTATTTCCTGTGCTTGATCTAACACTTATAAAGATTTATTTACAAGAGTATTATGAATTTTCCCAGTTTAATAAAATAGAAATGACTGTTATATTATCCAGTCATCCTAGACAGAGCCTATGTCAAAAAGCTGTCATGGGGCTTCCCTGGTAGCGTAGTGGTTAGGAATCCGCCTGCGAGTTCAGGGGATGCGGGTTCGAGCCCTGGTCCGGGAAGATCCCACATGCCACAGAGCAGCTGGGCCTGTGGTCCGCAACAAGAGAAACCACCACAATGAGAAGTCTGCACACGGCAACGAAGTGTAGCCCTTGCTTGCTGCAACTGGAGAAAGCCCACGTGCAGCAGTGGAGACCCAACTCAGCCAAAAAAAAATAAATAAATTTATAAAAATAAAAAGCTGTCATGAAAATGTAGTGTGTTTTCTAGTTACTCAAAATAGTATGTTCTCATGTCAGGTGTTAGTCACAATTATCTTTTTCTGAAAATTGAACTATAGTTGCCATATAATATCATGTTAATTTCAGGTGTGCAACATAGTGATTCTACATTTAAATACATTATGAAATGATCATCACTGTAAGTGTAGTAACCATCTATCACCATACAAAATTATTACAGTATTATTGATTGTATTCTTTATGATACATTTTACATTCCTGTGACATATATTTTATAGCTGGAAGTTGGTACCCCTTAATCCCTTTCACCTATTTCAGCAACCCCCCACCTCCCTCCCCTCGGGTGACCACCAGTTTGTTCTCTGTATCTATGGGTCTGTTTCTGTTTTGTTTAGTTTGTTCATTTGTTTTGTGTTTTATATTCCACATGTGAGGTCGTACAATATTTGTCTTTCTCTGTCTGACTTCTTTCACTTAGCATAATACCCTTTAGATGCATCTGTGTTGTCTCAAATGGCAAGATTTCATTATTTTTTATGGCTGAGCAGTATGCCATTGAGTATATATATACCACATCTTCTTTATCCATTCATCTATCAGTGGACACTTTGGTTGCTTCCATGTTTTGCCTGTTGTAAATAATGCTGTAATGAAAATAGGGGTGCTTTTTATTCCAGTGGGTATTTTTTCATTCACATGCACAACATTAATTATGCAAATATGTATTTTTATATGTTCTAATTTGGAAAATGTTGGTACTCATAGAAAAAATGCATGCAAAAGTTTTAAAAAACTTTTGAAAAAGTTTTGTTCTTGAATAGTTTATTAAATATATCAGTCATTTCCTTATTTACATAGCTTAAATAATGACATTTTATCTTTTCTAATAGCTAAAAGCAATATACACACTCATATATCATAGTGCTACAAAAACATTTATTTTCATTAACTAATAGACTTTTATTAATCAACTGTTGGAAATGTAGAGTTATACTGATAATAATGTTCACATAAAGCAACTAGGGTAACGTAATCTCTGAACTCAGGCAACTGCAGTTTAGTTATGGAAGTGCAGCATGAACATGTTAATGAGCAGTGATACTTTGCATTTACAGAGCCTCCTGCCAAAACACTCTTCCTTCCGGGTCTTCCGATAGCTGGTTTTTTAATATCGTTTGGACTTACTTCAAATATTGTGTCTTAAGGGAAGCCCCAACTACCTAATCTAAATGATCCTTGCTCCTGTTAGTCAATTGCTTTTTTTTGTGTGTGTGTTTTGTTTGTTTCAAAGCATTTATCAGTAGCTAAAATCATATTGCTGATTAATTTGCTTACTGATTTATTCCTTTATTTTTCCCAACCTCCACTCCCACTCAAAATGGAAGGTTTAAAGTGGAAGGATGATAACTTCTTCCTAATGTCTCCTATTTTCTGTTTTATTTCCCCAGACACTGTGTTCTTTATAAGTTATGGAGAAAAATAATGTTTGAATATTTTAAAGTTATTATCCAATGTGGAATGAGCAGCTAATTTGTGGCAGAAGTTTGAAAATATGTGCATCTATATTTTAACAACTAAGAAATATTTCTAAATTAAGTTCACATTTGACTTCGAGATGTTTTTCTCAAAATATATTGAGGGTAGTCTTGAGATCTTGTCCCACACTTTGACAGTGTTAAAATTTTTTTTAATCTAAAAATGTAATGATTTAACAGTCACAGTCTCATAATTGTTCAAAATGAACACATCATTACTCAATGACAAATGTTTTCCAACCTGGTATGTTAAATGTTGTTTTATAACTCAAATGTATGATGGAGATTATTCTTATGCTTGAAGAATGTTGGTAAAAAATGGAGGAGTTTTTTAAAGGTAAAAAACCCGTGAAGAATTGGTTGAAACTTGATGTTCTATTGCTTTAGAAAAATTTGTATAATTGTATCCAGCTCTTGTATTCTTTGAGCATGAAAATTGTTATACCAGAGTACTTCATTTCTTCCAAAAAATCCTTTTCCTTCCTGCAGAATAGTGCTAGTAAGTGGAAATCAAGGCAAGACCGGCAATTTCTACCTAATTTGTAAGAATCTGGGACATTCTGTCAATAGAAAGATGAATGGCTATAGAAAGTCATCTTATAAGTTATAACCTAGTAAAGGATTTTTTTTTGGCAATTTTATATGAAAAACTGAATAGAGTTTTCATTTTTAAAATCTAATGATCTTTATTTTTTATCTGGGGGGATTATGTGATATAGTTAATATTATAAATATAATTTTCTTATTTCTTTTATTACTATATGACAAATATTTATCATATCTTGATAAAATAGCTTGTATTTTGTGAAATTTGGCTAAATTTGAAACAGCTCTCATTTAACCTTCAATAAGTGGTAGACTGATATGTACTTTTCCTTACTAGGAAAAGATGCATTTTGAAATAAATAGTTGTGATTTTGGGAGTCCTACAGGCATAAAAAGTAGTTTTACTTACAGCAAAAAATGTTGAACATTTATCCCTCTTGTAGTAGGAATTTAGCTTTTGTAATTGAAATATTTCCATTTTCACACGTGAAATAACTGCTTAACTGCTAAACTGCAAAGAAAATGACTAAATTTAGAATGTGAAAGGATACTTGAAATTTTTACATTATCACAGATCTTAATGTCTTCTAAAATGCCAATAAAAAGGATGAGTGAATTTCTTTCACCGTCAATCTATGATTTGTGGGAAATTCTTGCCTATAGAATGATGTTTGGCAATGCTTGCTTGCATAAAAAAGAGTATTTAGAATCAGCTAACATAGAAATAAATGCTGATAAGAGCACACTCAGGGTAAAAGTACATTTTCTGCTTCCCAGGACTGTAGCCTGATTACAGTGAATTTTAAAATTATTATGTTTAATACACAAATATGCACACAGTACTTTTTAGAAAACTGTAGATTATGTGTCTCCTGGCATTACAAAATCTAGAACTTTTAGATATAGGAAGATGCTTGCTCAATAATTTCCATAATTAGGAAGGGATATACGTACATATTTGAGAGAATCCTCAGATTCCCAGAACTTCAGAGGAACTGATTGCTCTTTTTCTGGGTCATCTCCTTCTTAAATTGAGCCATTATAAATTTATTCATGGAAACATTTAAGTAAAAAGTAGATATTGTAATAGTGTGTTTTCTCTTAACTTTGTCAAATCTCAGCCTCTCTTTTGTGCATAGCAGAAAGGACAAAGTCATAAGATGAAAGAACCTAAAATGACCATCTGGTTCTGGCCCTATTTAAAGAGAGGACTGTTGAAATTAATTCTAGATGTTGTTAAAAATTGAGATGTTATTTAGTCTGCATTTGAGATTTTTAGAGGATCATTGCATGTATCAATTAGCTATTGCTGCATAACAAGCAATCCCCAAACTCAGAAGCTTAAAACAATAGTATTTATTATTGTACATGAGTATACTTACACATCCCGTCAGGGCTAAGTTTTGCAGATAGCTTTGCTGATCTTGACTAAACTCTTTCACATGTTTGAGGTTGGCAGCCTATTGGGAGGTCCGGGTAGCCTTGGCTTTTACAACTGGACTTTCCTCCCTGTGGTCACTCATGTACTAGCTACATCAGGCTAGATAGGAGTTGTTCACACAGGAATGGCAGAGCTCCAGGAGAGGGGGCATAAGCATGAAAGATCTCTTGAGGCCTAGCTTCAGAACTGGCACACGATTTGCCACATTCTCTTGGCCAAGGCAGTTCACAGCATCAGCTTATATTCAAGGATTTGGGAAATAGATCTACCCTTTGATGAAAGGAGCTGCAAAGTCAACATTGCAAAGGGTGTAGATATGGGAAGGGGTGAAGAAACTGGTCCATTTTTCTACCACTCTATTATAGACCACTTCTTGCATCAGTTACACATGTCTCTCCCAAAATCAAAATTTCCTCACTTCCAACTCAGCACCATCAGAAATCTTGTCCAGTTCTAGTATCATGTTAATTACAGGGTCTCATAAACTACATAAAGTTCTGATGTGATTCCTCAGATGCAGCTTCAAAAGGGGGGAAAATGAGAGGCACCAAACAGTCACTGGTCCACAGTAATTCTGAAACCATGCTGGAAAAATATTATCAAGTTCCTCAACTCCAAAAATAGGAAATGTTCCTTGATTAGGTCCTGACTCTTCCCCTTGGGAGTAAGTTTCCAGTTCATTGTTCCCCATGGCTCCCTCTCAGATTTTTGCTCTGCTGTTTGTGATGTCCTTCCTAATCTGTTACTTTTCTCGGCTACTTCTGAAGAAATACTTCTCAAGTCCATTTTGGGACCAGAGTAGTTTTCTTAGGCTTATTCCTCTCATAGAAAGTTAGAGGCCCAGAAGATGTTTTGCAATTTGAACAATTTAAATCGCTTTTATTAAAGGTTGGTGGCTCTTTTACTATGAAACTTACTATAAAATTTTGTGGGCTTTCTCTATGTCTGGTATAGTTTACTCTTCACCACAAAAGCCAAACCACAATCGTTTTCCAGAAATGCTTCTCTTTATACACTTTTTTATTGCTATTTTTTTTTTTTTTTTGATTTGGTGTCTGTGAGACCACACCTTAAAGATTTCTAGAAGCCCATGTCCTCATCCTCATCTTTTCTCTCACCACTGGACACGACTTAATTCTTTTAGAGATCTTAGCAAAGGGCCTTACAATCTAAGCCTTGATTTCATTGTACTCCTTGGGCCTCATTTCACTTTGAAAATCTTTTGCCAGCTGGGAAGACTACAGATGAGAAAAATTTTATTTTCAAACTTAGCTACCCTCAGCTTCACTATATTCCCTCTAAAATTGACTTGCAAATGGACAAGTACCTTCTTGGTTCACTCTTTATTAATATACCTTAAATGTAGTAAGACCAACTGACATTCTGAATATATCACCTGAAAAATCATCTTGCCAAGATCCATAAATTCATTAGCTATATTATAATATCTTGCTTTAGATTTACTACAGGGCACAGTGTTACATTTGCTGCTACAAAACACAAGTCACCATTATTTTTCCAGCATCCCTAATAATTCCAGCACCTTCCCAGCCTTTACTAATAATTCTCTTGCCATTTTTCTATCTTTTGTAAGAATTTTCCACCTCTGACTACCTCCTCATTGTAGAGCCAGTGCCACATATTTTAGGTTTTTGTTATGATAGTACTGAACTTCTAGGTACAGTTTTCCTATCAATTAGCTATTGTCACATAAAAAACCACCCCCAGCTCACTGGTTTGAACAATGTGCATATATTACTGCTTACCAGACTGTGGGTTGGATGGAGAGTCCAATAGATTGGCATTAGCTTTGATTGATTGGCCAGTTTTTGCAGGAGTTGTTAGTATGTCCTCAAGAGTAAGGCTACCAGAATGGAGCCCGCGTTTGGGCAGAGCTGGAACTCCTGGCTTGAGGTCCCTCTCCTCTGCCATCACTGAGCTGCCCCTGAGCCCCAGGGCATGGCAGCCTCACTCTGCTGCCGGATCTGGAGAGGTCCCACTGACTGAAGCCATGACCCTCCTGGGGACTGCGGGCTGGCAGTGTGGCTAACAGAGTCTTGGTGCTCCGACCAGGTGTCAGGCCTGAGCCTCTGAGGTGAGAAAGCCTAGGTCAGGACATTAGACCACCAGAGACCTCCTGACCCCACCTAATATCACTTGGTGAGAGCTCTCCCAGAGATCTCCATCTCAATGCTAAGACCCAGCTCCACCGAACGACCAGCAAGTTCCAGTACTGGACACCCCATGCCAAACAACTAGGAAGACAGGAACACAACCACACCCACTAGCAGAGAGGCTGCCTAAAATCATATGAAGTTCACAGACACCCGAAAACACACCACTGGATGTGGTGCTGCCCACCAGAAAGAAAAGAGCCAGCATCATCCACCAGAACACAGGCACCAGTCCCCTCCACCAGGAAGCCTACACAACCCACGGAACCAACCTAACCCACTGGGGGCAGACACCAAAAACAACGGGAACTACAAACATGCAGCCTGCAAAAGGAGACCCAAAACACAGTAAGTTAAGCAAAAAGAGAAGACAGAGAAATACGCAGCAGATGAAGGAACAAGGTGAAAACTAACCAGACCAAACAAATGAAGAGGAAATGGGCAGTCTACCTGAAAAAGAATTCAGAGTAATGATAGTAAAGATGATCCAAAATATTGGAAATACAATGGAGAAAATACAAGAAACGTTTAACAAAGACCTAGAAGAACTAAAGAGCAAACAAACAATGATGAACAACACAATAAATGAATTTAAAAATTCTCTAGGAGGAATCAATAGGAGAATACCTGAGGCAGAAGAACAGATAAGTGACCTGGAAGATAAAATAGTGGAAATAACTAATGCAGAGCAGAATAAAGTAAAAAGAATGAAGAGAATTGAGGACAGTCTCAGAGACCTCTGGGACAACATAAAATGCACCAATATTAGAATTATAGGGGTCCCAGAAGAAGAGAAAAAGAAGGGGACTGAGAAAATATTTGAAGAGATTATAGTTGAAAACTTCCCAGATATGGGAAAGGATATAGTCAAGTCCAGGAAGTGCAGAGAGTCCCATACAGGATAAATCCAGGAGAAACACACCAAGACACATAT